>NC_067245.2:297287424-297590455 GCF_019359855.2 Lolium perenne
CACGGGTGTTCGGCAATGTTTGTCTCCAGTTGAACACCAAGCAAATCATAGATAGCGTAAGGGAGGAGTTTAGGTTGCGGGAGTTTGTGAGAGTTGTAGGGAGGCAAATAGTGCCGCGAGAGTAGGCTTAGGTGTGTGTTGGAGTTCGCCGGCTCAGTTGTTCGCAACTTTCTGTACGGCTTCTTGTAAATCTGTTTTCTGCCTTCTATAAAGATATCGTGCGCATTTAGCACACTCTCGAAAAAAAGGATTTGTTGGCAACACAGCAGCCACCACCACTACCAACATCACACACATTGCCAGTGCCATCTTCCTAAGTTCCTAGCCGGGCCTTTGATGGATGCACATTAGGTGCACCATATTCTCAAAAAAGGATTTTTTTTGTTTTGTTTTATTATGATTGCAACGAGGAGGTGACAGTTGCGTCATTTGGTATATCGGTAACGCTAGAGTTGTCATGATTCTGAGGTGAATTGACTTCATGTATGTTTCGGGGAAAAAATCGTAATACAATGATGATGGATAAATGGTGAGAGAGAGAATAAATAGTAGCAATGAGTAAAGCAAAGCAGGAAAATACATGCTTTGTTGCAATGAGATGTCTACTTGGAGTATTTGCTGGAAAGAAAAGCTATAGGTTAAAAAAAAAATTAAACACACAAATTTTGGTATTTCGCTAGAAGGAGGGCTTGAACCTCCGACCTTGTGGTTAACAGCCACACGCTCTAGCCAACTGAGCTATTCCAGCTTTGTGATTAAATTGGCACATGACGAACTGATATTTAGCCAAACGTTAGAATCATCGTAGGTCGGTAACGGATGTAGATGAGGAGTTGAGGACCAACTGGACAAGTAACAGACAGCGATCTCGGTGAGGTTCTGTACAATTTCCCATCTCTTGGTGTCAAGGGCGCCATTAACCTCAGAAAAAAGGAATGGGTAGTGTAGTGGGTGAGAGTAACGCGACTGACAAAATGGTAAACAGTCACGTATTGTCCATGACTTCAATACGCCGTCAGGAAGTAATACGGAGTATGTAATGTCGCGAAACACAGCGATATTGTTTCTCAGCCTGCCTGCTAGGCTCGTCTCCGCGCTCTTTCTCTCGTCGTCTCGTCTTGCATCATCGGATAACGATGGCTGACGAAACCTCACCGACGGCCAGACGCTCGTCTCGGCCGATGGCTCCTTCACCCTGGTGTTCTTCTCACCGGGCACGCCGAGCCGGAGGTACCTCAGGATATGGCTCACCTTGTCCACGGAAACGGGATGTGGTTCAGCAGTGTCCTACACCAACATGTTCACCAACCAGGTGGTGGCCCGGCCCGACGAGTCTCCTTCTCGCGACTCGTGCTGAGCGGGTCTCCGGCGTGATCCAGCGGCTAGTGTGGGACGCCGGCAGCCGGACGTCGAACGTGTTCGCGCAAGCGCCCATGGACGTGTGCGACGACTACGCCAAGTGCAACGTGAACACGGCGTCCACGCTCTTCTGCAGTCAATAAAAACAGGGTGAGTATTTTCAAGATTTGCTCCCAGTCACAGCATGTCTGCTTGTACTGATGTGCATATTCCTTCTCTGGATGTGCTAGTTCAGAGGTAGAATCACACTCAAAGCCACTACTACACCACTCAAAATCTACAATATTTGCACTACTTCTAAAAACTACCTACGGACAATTTTTAATTAATTATTTATGTTAGGAATGCGCCGAAACAAGGCTATAAAGGCAAACACTATTCTAGGAGGAGCATCAAAGGAGCTTGCTGATGAAAATATAGAGCTTCCATTTGCCAGCTTTAAAGACACATTGTTACCTCCACAAACGATTTCTCTGACGACAACATGCTCGGACAAGGAGGTTTTGGGAAGGTTTATAAGGTAGTAGTAATAAGATAATCTGTTTCTTTAAAACTACTGTACTTGTATGAACACGATGTGAGTCATATTCAGCTACCTAATGATAATAATGCAGGGAATTCTGGAAATGACAAACAAGTTGCTACCAAAAGGCTAGGTAAGACAAGGAGCCGAGGAATTTAGGAATGAAGTTGTTCTAATTGCCAAGCTGCAGGACCTGGTCAGATTTTTGGTTGTTGCATCCATGGAGATGAGAGGCTCCTCATTTACGAATACTTGCCCAACAAAAGCCGCCTTGTGCGGGTGCATGTCCAGTCTATAATAACTCTATAAATAGCCCATGAACAACAGAAGGCTTCTTCCCTGGTCGAAGCTTCAGTCTCACGTTCCGGTGTGGGTCAGCTCATCAGCCGTCTCTTGAGGCCAAAGCTGTGCTGGGAGGAGATCGACAAGACCGTGTTCTGTAGCGGGGAGAAGAGGTCATCACACGGCTGCGTATGGACGTCACCAGCTTGACCTTTCTCTACAACTCTGAAGGTACTACTCCATCCATAAACAGTCGTGATGTTTCCTCTCACAATCTCGCTCTAATTAAACTCCAACCTGGACCCATAGTAGTGACTCATTTTGTTTGCACCGTGCATCACCGTCGCTGCAGACTTAATTGGAGACTGCTCCCCTGCGGCCAGTCATCTGGCCATCTGTGATGCAAAGCAACAAGTTCATACAAAAACAACCAGAGTAAAGTATTCCCCAGCAAACAGTAGAAGTGAACACAAAGAGCCCAGCTAAAAACTACCGGTGCACACCCTAAACAAACAATTTCCTGATGTAGCGAAAACTACAACAAACAAATTGCCACGGACCACTGCACCAAATGGGAAATCTTTCGTGATAGACTGCGTCGTAGGATGCCGGATAACTTCTTTACAGTGCATCAGTTGGATGCTTAAGATGTTCTTTACAACAACTCAGCAGGATGCCAAGGAGTTTTTCAAAGAGATGTTTCCTGATATTTTACAGAGACCATCATACATCAGTAATACCACAACAAGGGGCAACAACCCTTCTGTTGTCACTATATCTCATCCATTCCAGAATAGTCAACACATGATCGAACAAAAGAAAAACCTGAACTACAGACCAAACCAAAACTGCCAAATGGCATTGAAAAAGAAGTTGATCCAAAGACCCCATCAGTAGGTCCATTTCGTGTAAGAATTTACTCCTGGTTGGTATCATGTCATGGATCAAAATCCTGCTCTAAGTCGACCTTGCGGTCTTTATCCAATTTCCTAAGCAAAGTCTCTATCCATACAAGAAGTCTCATTAATCCAAGACCTCATCAGTCATCACCTATATCTATGTGATATTTTCATCCCATGGCACAAGCATAACGAAGGAGGTCCTAATGTCTATGCACTGCAGTCTCATCTTCTTCCTCCTATTCTTGACTTCACTCTGCAAATCCGATGACCAACTCACACATGCAAAGCCACTCACTCATAGTGAAATGCTTATCTCCATGAGCGGAAATTTTGCTCTCGGCTTCTTTTCTCCGACCACCTCCAACAAGAGCTTCTACCTTGGCATATGGTACCACGGCATGCCTGAACCACGCACCATAGTTTGGATCGCCAACCGAGACGATCCAATAATTACCCTTTCGTCCGCGATGCTCACTGTCACCAACAATTCTGACATGGTCTTATCTGACTCCGAAGGCCAGAATATTTGGATGACAGCAAGAAATATCACCGCTGGAGCTGCTATAGCTCACGCAGTGCTACTTGACTCGGGGAACTTTGTCCTCCGGTTGCCTGACGGCACGGGCATATGGCAAAGCTTCGATCACCCCACTGACACAATACTTCCATCCATGAAGTTTTTGATGAGCTACAAGGCACAAGTTGTCCAACGGCTCGTTGCTTGGAAGGGCCCTGATGACCCATCTTCTGGTGATTTCTCCTGTAGCAGCGATCCAAGCTCTCCAAACCTTCAATTCTTCACTTGGAACAAGACCCAGCCATACTGCCGTATTGGTGTCGAGAGCGGGATGTCAGTGTCCGGTGGCACATATGTAACCAATACCAGCTTCATCTTGTACCAAACAACTATCTACTCTGGTGACGAGTTCTACTATATGTTCACAATCTCTGGCGACCCAGCCTTCACACGCATCATGCTTGACTACACTGGAAAGTTAAAGTTTCTAAGCTGGAACAATCACTCATCATCATGG
This sequence comes from Lolium perenne, assembly GCF_019359855.2. NCBI lineage: Eukaryota > Viridiplantae > Streptophyta > Magnoliopsida > Poales > Poaceae > Lolium > Lolium perenne. The sequence goes on from NC_067245.2 coordinate 297,291,525, forward strand.
GAAATCATCAGTGAACGCCCCGCTGCTGCATGCGACCTCTATGCATCATGTGGTCCGTTCAGTTATTGCGACTTCACTCGGATAATCCCAGCATGCCAATGTCTTGGCGGGTTTGAGCCTGTCGATGGTACTGACTTCTCCAAAGGATGTTGGAGAAAGAAAGAGTTGAAATGTGGCAAGCAAAGTCATTTCGTGGCCTTGCCTGGGATGATGGTTCCTGACAAGTTCTTGCATTTACAGAACAGAAGCTTCGATGAGTGTGTGGCTTACTGCAGCCGCAACTGCTCGTGCATGGCTTACGCTTATGCCAACTTGAGCGGTGTTGGTGCTTTGGGTGACCCATCAAGGTGCTTGGTCTGGTCAGAGGAGCTTACTGACATTAAGAAGCTTCTCTCCGGCGAGAACCTGTACCTCCGACTTACGGATTCTCAGGGTATTGGGTATTTCATGCCCTTTTATGTTTTACTTCCAAGTAAATAGTGTTTTTAATGCTCTACAGATAGTCCTAATAGAGTTTCCAACTTAAATAGCATTTGTTCACCAAATTACCACCAATATTTACAATAGACATGTCAACACAGTTGTTAAGCAAATACATAGATAAAATGAAGCTGTATTAGTTATGTAACGCAGTGCTGTTAGTGTCTAACTACGCTAGTATTTCCGACTAATTTGCACGCACCTCGACATGATGTTTGCAATATTTATACAGCCTTCAAAATGCAACTCTGGCCATTATTCCCTACTGTAATACTATGTGTATAAACCCAGAAGAATATTAATACTATAAAAATAATTTTCGAAAAAATAGACTATAATTTTCAAATATCCAATATAAATACTTCAAACATGATCGGTAGCTAAAGTTTCAGAAGTTAGTTCCATAAATATGCTTCATAATCAAATGGAGTAACATGGAAGATCCTTTCGATTCAGGACATTTCTTCTAACATTACATACCAGCTACTGTTTTTTCTTGCATCCACAATACCCAAATAATAATTTTATTTGGAGTGGTAGTTTCCATATGAGCATATCACAATGCAAAATATTTTTGTTAGATCATCAAATATTTGATTTACTGCAAGACCTGGGAGATTAAGTTCTTAAAGTACGATAGTACAGTCAGATAATTAGCTTCACAGATTCGCCATGGGATCTATTTAAGTAAATTCTGAGTTTCTGATTGGCTGCATTTCTGCAGTGGAAAAGAAGAGCAGGTCATTAAAGATTGTACTCCCAATTGTAGCATTCCTACTGCTACTGACAAGCATAGCACTTGTCTTGATGTACAAAAACAGAGGTAGGGCTAAAAGAAGGCCTTCTTGATTTCAACATGTTATATTTGTTAAAGAGTTAACAAAAAATGTATCCCTGAACCAGCGGGCCAATGGCGAAAGAAGGAAAATCAGAAGAAACTGGTGCTAGGATACTTTAGCACAACCAATGAACTTGAAGGAGAAAACACTGAATTTCCATTTGTTAGCTTTGAAGACATCCTTTCAGCAACAAATTGTTTTGCTGATTCCAACCTTATTGGACAGGAAGGCTTTGGAAAAGTTTACAAGGTAATAGGAAGTTGTAATAGAAAAAGAAACACGCCTAATTACCCTTCAACTATCGTTTGGCTCCATAAATACCCTTAACTCTCTAAGCATTTGATTTATCCAACTATCAAACTTCTGCAAAAATAATCTCCCACATGCTGCGACTTGCTTTAATGAACCACACAGATTTGGATGATGTGGCACGTAGAAGGAAAAAAAAATGAGACTTAGGGGCCTAACTAGTTATTCTTGTTGCTGTTATTTTCTAGCATAAGGCTTTTCCACAGACAACAATTAATACATGTCCAAGTGGACCCAAATTAGTGAAAGATGACCACGTTGATGCCAAATTATCAAAAATCAGTGTGGTTTAGGATGATTTTGCAATTTCAACTGATTTTTTTTTATCATATTTGAGCCGACAACAGAAACAATTGGAGCTGAAATATTTTTTACTCTTGAGTTAAAAGGGGTAACATGTTTTTCTACATATGGAAGTGTAGTTATAGGAGTATAAAAAGTTGGTTTCCAATTCTTGCTTAATGAAAAATATGCGCTTATGTAGGGCACACTGGAAGGTGGAAATGTGGTTGCTGTGAAAAGGCTTAGTAAAGGTTCTACACAAGGTATAATAGAGTTCAAAAATGAAGTAGTTCTAATTGCCAAACTGCAGCACAAGAACCTTGTCAGACTTCTTGGGTGCTGCATTCATGAGGATGAGAAGTTATTAATCTACGAATACTTACCTAACAAAAGTCTGGATGCCTTTCTTTTCGGTATGTGGTAGTCTTTTTTTTATCAAATAACACAAAATTCTTCTATAAACCAAAATGATATTCATGATGACTAGCTTTGCTTCTTACTGATCCTTATTCATGAAAGATTCGACACAAAGAATTGTGCTTGATTGGTTGACTCGGTTCAACATAATTAAAGGAATAGCAAGAGGCCTTCTTTATCTCCATCAAGATTCAAGATTAACAATAATTCACAGAGATCTCAAAGCAAGCAACATCCTATTGGACATAAGAATGACTCCAAAAATTTCAGATTTTGGTATGGCAAGAATATTTGGTGCAGATCAGAACCAAGCAAATACTACCCGGGTTGTTGGGACGTAGTAAGTAACTGGTTTACTGACAGATACTTAACATTCCAGCTTTTATGGTCTAGTAGACTTCGATTTGTACATTCCTTGTTGACTTTGTTGAATGTTTAACCAGTGGTTACATGTCACCTGAATATGCGATGAGAGGTGCGTTTTCTGTAAAATCAGACACTTACAGCTTTGGTGTTCTTCTCTTGGAGATTGTTAGTGGCTTGAAGATCAGCTCACCTCATCTCATAACAATGTTTTCCGGCCTTATCGCTTACGTAAGTATTGTGGGCAACATTTCTGATTAACCCCTACTCACACCTCAACAACCCAAAACTAGCAACTTGATTGTGACTTTTTATTGGTCAGGCATGGAAATTATGGGCAGATGGAAAAGCAATTGAACTGGTGGACACTTCGGTTGTGGCGAGCTGCCCACTCAACGAAGTTCTACGGTGTATCCATGTGGGACTCTTGTGTGTTCAAGACTATGCTAATGATAGGCCACTAATGTCATCAGTTATGTTCATGTTAGAGAACGAAGCTGTGCTCCTTCCAGCTCCAAAGCAACCTGTATATTGTGCTCTGAATAACCGAGGAGATGGAGAAGGAAGTGAGAGCATGGACAATTCCCTGAACGCAATGAGTATCACAACACTCGAGGGTCGCTAGATGTTTTACAACTTACTATAATATTATGGGCAGCTAGTTGTAAACTATATGGCTTATACTCTCTATGAAATGAACATCGGTGTTTGTAATATTTGTGCGTTTTATTCTATGAGAAAACGATGAATAATATAGGCGGAGGCACAGTTGAGCGTCGAGGTAAGGAAGTTCATACCCTGCTACCCCTGTCCTGATCGATATGCGCAACTAAATTTTATTTTTATTAGTTAGAGAATTTACTCTGAAACCATCCGTTCTGGAATGTACCACTGAATATTATTACCACCTTGTAGCTAGTCTTGAACAGTTTGATCGCCTTTTGTAATCATCAATAATTCATGTACCTATGATACACCCATTTGATTTATCAAAAAAGATCTGCTCACTGAAATCGATATGCCCTCTTGGCTTTCGCACCTCAAGTAAATAATCCAGCCAAATTAAGTTTAGAGAAGAAACCCAAATGAGTATTGCTAGGTGTACCCTGGATCATGCCTGGTATACGAAGACTTTTAACTCTTGTGGCACCACTTTGCACCCTGGTCATCAGTTCTCTAGCTCCGCCACTGGTCAAATCGCCTCGATGAACTTGGCTTCAGTCCTCAGCGAGCTGGTCGATGCCACAACACTGCCGGACCGGCGCCTTGTCCTTGCCCGCGCTGGCTCCGCGGCAGCGACTGCCACTGCGTCGCCACAGCCTGACTCGGCCGCTTCCTCCAAGGACTGTATGTGACGCGCCGAGCCGCCGTTCACTCCAGTTCGCAAGGGATGGGCCATCGCCCATTTCCTCCTATATCGAAAGAGTGAAAAATATACCACTCTGTAGGACTTTGCCCATCACTTCTGTGTCTAAAACCCAAGTTACTGAAGGAAAGATGGGCCCATATTGAGTGGAAATGCACTTTTGATCTTGGATGCATATGCTCCTGCCACCGGAATAATATTTTAAAATATCAAAAGAAAACTGAACAAAACTTTTGTGCGTATATGTCAATATTCTATGTGTGCATGCCAAGTTTCACAAAAAAGGCATTTTTTGTGTCCTATGTAAAAAAGACAAGGAAATGTCTTGCCAGGGGCTTATTTTTAGCACAAATTTTTATCATTTTTATACATGACACAAAAAATATTGTTTTTTTTCGTGAAATGGCTTTACGAACAAATAGAACATCAAGCTGTATACATGGCACTTTTATTGAAATTTTTTGACATTTTATAATACATTTAAAAAACCAGGAGCGTATTCTCCCGGGTGCAAAAACGTCATATCCCATATTGAGCGCACATTTACCCCTTTTTTTTCTCGAACACATGCCAAAGCATGCGTCATTATATATTAGAAGAAGCCGTCAAGAAGACGGGAGCAAACCATATGTACAAAGGAAAGAGCCAAAGACAAGAAAAAGGAAAAAAAGAACTATACAGGCTAACTTTGTTAACCTAGACCGGTGGCCGGTGGCATATGCAGTAGATGGTCAGGAGGTCTAGCATGTAACGGCAAGCGGCGCAGCGCAGATGCACCAGCTAACGACCAGGATTTGGCCTCCTCGAGGATGGAATGAACGACATGTTGCCTGTTGGGTGCGACATTGTTGAAGACAACGTCATTCCTTGTTTTCCAAAGCTTCCACATGGTGAGAATAATGATAGATTTGGCTCCTTTTTGTGCGTCGGGGCGTGCATCGGCCGTGGCTGTCGCGAACCACTTATGGAACTCATCTGTTTGGTTTTGGTTTGGCATGCAGGTTGGGAGGTTGAGACTGGTACAGATGTCAAACCAAATCTGTTGGGAGAAGGAGCATTGGACCATTAGATGTGCAATGGATTCAGTACTTTGATCGCAAAGAGCGCAGGTATCGTCAGTGGTAAGGCCATGTCTCCGTCGCCGCTGGTTAGTCCAGCATCTGTCCAGGGACGCCAGCCAGGCAAAAATTCTGCACTTAAGGGGGGCCCAGCATCTCCAGATGGCATCGTGGTGGGGTGAGGTCACCATTCCTTCGAAGAGAGCTCTATAAGCAGACTTAGATGAGTATTCTCCGGATTCAGTCAGGTGCCAGGTCAAAACATCTGGAGTGTCAGGAGAGAGCTGCACACTCTGAAGGATGTCGACCAAATTCAGAAACTGAATAATCCCGTCAGCAGAAAGGGCTGCAGCGATGTCCTGGATCCAAGCGTTGTTGGGTAATGCAGCAGCCACCTTCCTGGTTCTCTTGGCATGTGTTTTGACAACGATCAAGACCTCAGGAGCAATGTCGGCAATGCATTGTTTGTCGATCCACCTGTCAGTCCAGAACAGGGTTGTCTCACCGTTGCCGAGGTTGACGTAGGAAGCGGCGTGTACCAAAGCATTGATGTGCTTGTTGGTTTGGACTGGGAAGTTGGCCCAGGGTTTTGTTGTATCAGATCGACGAAGCCACTGCCACCTGGCTCTGAGTGCCCAACTCATACGCTTAATATCCAGAACACCCAATCCTCCGAGATCCGTTGGCCGACAAATATCGTTCCAAGCCACGGCACAGTTGCCTCCGCAGACATTACGACCCTTAGCCCAGAAAAAGGTGCGTTGGCATTTTATGATTGCATCGGAGATCCCCTTAGGCAGGTCAGTAGCAAGCATAATATGAATAGGGGTTGCTGCAAGGACAGATTTGATGAGCACAAGCCTGTCGCCCTTGGAGAGAAGGCTGGCAAGCCAGCCAGAGAGCTTGCTGTGCAGGTTGTCGATGAGCGGCTGCAAGTCCAGGGCCCGTAGTTTCCAGATGGATAGAGGAACACCTAGATAGGGTATCGGAAAATCCTTGACCGGGCACAAGAGTTGTTGAGCAATGATCTGCCGCTCCTCGGTGTTACAGCGGATAGGCGTGGCAGAACTTTTGAGGAAGTTGGTGTGCAGCCCAGTTGCCGAGCCAAAAAGCTGCACAAGGTCTCTGAAGGTTGCACAGTCAAAGCTGGTAGGTTTAATGAAGACGACCGTATCATCAGCATACAGGGAAGTACGACAGGCCCCTCGACTGCCAGGAAGAGTAGACAAAAGCCCGAGACGAGAAGCGAAGTCGACAATCAGGTGGAAGATTTCCATAACCAGCACAAAGAGCATGGGAGACAAGGGGTCGCCCTGCCGAACCCCCCATGGTGAAAGATCTCGTCTCCAGGCAGGCTGTTCACTAGGATCCGCGTGGAAGCTGTGGAGAGCAGAAGGCAGACCAGATTGATCCAAATCTGTCCAAAACCCAGGTGTTGCAGCAGCTCAATGATGAAAGGCCAAGATACAGTATCAAAGGCCCGGGCAATGTCGAGTTTGAGCAGGACCGTGGGTGCTTTGGCGCGGTGAAAGGATCTGGCCAATTGCTGAACGAGCATGAAGTTATCATGAATGGCTCGACCCTTGATGAAAGCAGATTGGTTCGTGGACACGAGTGTGGGCAGTATGGGTGCAAGGCGACGCGACATGGTTTTGGGAATGAGCTTCGCCACGCAATGTACAAGACTGATTGGCATGTAGTCGTTGACAGTGGCTGCGTCTTGCTTCTTGGGAAGGAGCGTGATGAGAGCTCTGTTAAGCTTGGCGAAGCCGTGTGCACGACCAAGGCGAATGGCCACATTTACCCCTTTGGTTTGTGGCCAAAAAAAAAAAAAACTTTGGTTCGATGGATTCCTCGACCAAATCCGTGCCGTGTGCAGCGATACCTCGGTCGCGTCGAGCAATCCGGGCACGAATGGAGGAGCTACGGTGTCAGTCCCGGTTCCAATCGACCATGGCATCCAGGAGGAACGATTCGGCGTCGTCCGTGGTAGCTGCAGAGGCAAGCGCTTCTCATGGTGGTCACTGCCGTGTCCAACAGCGGCGGCGGCCTTGCCAGGGGATTTTGGAGCACGCCGTGAACCTCAATCAGTTAACCACTATTCCACGACAAGCGGCGCGTTGGTGCCGCGAGGTTTCCCCTATCACACTGTCCAGTCAGAATGCGTACGAAAGGTTTTTTCTCTGCGCGTGCAGCTATGTTGGAGACTCTTTCATCATCCTCCCCGTGTTCATTACCTTTTAGCAATCATGCTTGGTCGAAGTGAAGAAGTCCGTGTTGTCTCCCTGCAGCCGAATTGTTCTGAAGATGAAGAAGATGCCCTTTACGGGGCAAGTCTTGCATTCCCATTTCATCCTACTATTCTTGAGTTAATTTTGCAAATCCGATGACCAGCTCACACATGCAAAGTTCACGCTTTGTGCCTCAACAAGCAAACCCACATGCCATCGTCAGGTCAGGTTTATCTGTCGCCCTCTCACATTAAACTACGATCTCGGTCTAGTGACAAATTTTCTTTGCTCCCGCAGTACCGTCCTCGCTGTCTCTATCCATATCACGAGTCTCATCAATTCAATACGACTTTGCCATCCGTCTTGTTCTATATCTGGGTGGTACTTTCGTCCCCTGGATATGGGATGGGAGGTGCCTTTTCTGTGAAAACAGACACTTATAGCTTTGGTGTTCTTCACTTGGAAAATGTTAGTGGCTTCAAGATCACTTCACCTCAGCCCAAAAACAAACTTCTGCAGTCTTATTACTTATGTAAGTATTGCGAAAAACATGAAACTACCAATTACCAAACTTTCCAAAACCGCAGCCTCACAAAAACTTTATTCTATTGGTCAGGCATAGATGTTATGGAAAGATGGAGAAGCAACTGTACTGGTGGACTCTTCAGTTGTTTTGAGCTGCCCAGTTCATGAAGTTGTACTGTGCATTCATGTAGGACAAGACCATCCTAATGATAGGCCACTAATGCCCTCCATTGTGCTTACGTTAGAGAATGAAAACACATTGCTCCCAACTCCAAAGCAACCTACATATTATGCTGTAAGTAATTGTGAAGGTAGAGAAGTAAGGGAGACCATGCAAAACTCCGTGAATGCAATAAGTATCACAACACTGGAAGGCCGTTAGCTGTTGTACAAATTAGTGGTTGAGACTTCTATTGTTCTAGTAGTTTACCTTCTCTGAAATAAACAATTTGCATAGGTGGTTGTAATATTTGTGACTGTATTGTGTGAGAAAAGATGTGAATAACAGAGACCCTTGGTACCTTTTGCTGATATAAAAGAGTTTTCTCCGACTGTTTGCCACACTAAAAAAATATTGTAAATCATCATGAATTCTTATAACTAAGGCACACACTATTCGATTCATCAAATAAGAACTGTATGCTGAAGTTGGATATGCCCCCGTGGGCTTTCGCACCTCAGTCCTCAGGTAGATAACCTAGCGAAATTAAACTTAGAACAGAAATCCAAATGCCAATTAGTACCTCTGCTCAAGACGGGGCCATCAATGATCTTGGAGAGATAAACCGCATCGGATGCTAACTTGGCTCCAACGGCCGGTTGACGCCACAGCAACGGACACGCCGCCGCCTCGTCCTTCCCCGCATCGGCCCGCCACTGCGACTGCTACTAGGCCACCACGGCCAAAGCCGGCGACGGCCGACGGGACGACGGCCACGCCCTCACCTTCTTCCGACCCCTGTACGCCTCCGTCGGTGGCCCACGCAGTGACGTGCCGAGTCGCCGTCCGCACCTCAAGCTCGCAGCAGGTTCCCGTCGCAGCCCGTCTACATCGCGAGGATGAAAATCTCACCACTTAGCTGGGCCTTCGACACATATACACCTTGCAGGTCTTATGGGCCGGCGGATCTCCTGGCTCCCGTCCGGACCCTCGACGCCTAGTAGGGCTCGATCGGTTCCGAAGCTCAGGTATCACCTTTGCAAAGGAAAAAAGTTTGTCCCGCTCATCATACATCCAGACGACACGTGTCAGAACGCGCGCGACCGAGCAAACGACGAGTACGGAAGCGAGCGCGTTTGGACACGTGTCTGTACCTGTAGTTGGCCGTGTACAGTTAGGTACACACCACGATTACAACCATAGTAGTATAGGAAGTACGAAAAAAAAATCTCGAAACCTATCAACATGGGATTTAGTTTTGAAGATCTCGATGAGAGGGTCTCAAAAGTGGAAACGGTTCGTAATTTGGTTTTCAAGATATTTCATTTTGAAAAAACGAATCTAGAAAAAAAAAAGGGAAAAACCCAGCCTCCCCTGTCTTCTCTCTCCTCCCCCATCTCCACCTTGCTTTCCCTTGCGACACGTGGCGAGCAGGGAGACCACTTCCCATGGATTTTCTGGCACCATAGCGCGCCACTTGTCGCGTGCGGAGCGAGTTGTCTTCCCTACACGAAGGTCGGTATTTTTCTAGAGTTTACGGAGGAACCCCCAATCTGATGTTATCCAATAAGTGTTCCCTTCTTCTCACTCATTTAGAACATCAGGGGGTTCGAGGCCTCGGGACGCCAACAACAACTGAAGGAGTACATGCGTCGTGAGAACGTTGATATTGTGGGACTCCAAGAGACGATTAAGGAGTCGTTCCTCCTCCACGAGCTGGAGGGCCTTAGTAGACACAAGTTCGCCTGGCACTGGCGTCCTGCCTCGGGCCACTCTGGCGACATCCTTCTAGGCGTGAAGGAGGATACCTTCGAGGTTGAGGATATGGGCCACGGCGAGTTCTTCGTGAGTATGGCCGTCACCCATAAACGGTCTAACCTTAGCTGGGAGGTTATTATCGTTTATGGGCCGGCGGAACATTCGAGGTCTCAGTCCTTCTTGGAGGAGCTGCGGAACAAGATCGACCGGTGTGCCACCCCAGTGGTGGTGGCCGGCAATTTCAACCTGATACGCTCCCCGGAGGACAAGAGCTCGAGACGCGTCGACTTTCCTACGATGAGGATGTCCAACGACTGCCTTGCGGATCTCGCCCTTAGAGAGATCACACGAGTGGGAGCTCGGTTTACGTGGAGCAACAATCGTATTGCCCCGGTCCAGAGTGTGCTGGACCGGGTCTTTGTGTCAGTTGAGTGGGAAATGGTGATATGGATATCCAAGCCTGGTACACTAGGACAGCCATTGATATGATAATTAGGCCTAAGGTTGTACCACTATTTTATTATAGTCTTGTTATTAGGAAATAATAATGTAGCCAGGTCATGTGGTGGGCCAAATTAGGGTTTTAAGTTGTGTCTATTTGACTTGGGCCTGTCCAAGTTAAATTAGGGTTAGGCCCAATAAGGGCTGGCCGGCCACCCCACCCCTCATATAAGGTGGAGGTGCGGCTAGGGTTAGAGATAGATAAGTTTAGACTAAAGATTAGGGTTTTCCCCATTGCGTGTGTTCACGTGTATCATCCCTCCGGGGGTACGGCGTTGCCGTTTATCTATTATATCCGCTGCGAAGGTTCTTGTGTTCATCAAGGATTGTCTAGCTCAAGGTTTGAGGCGTATCGTTCATCGATCCGTTGCTTGCTGGATTCGTTCCCTCTTCTCCAGGCTGCGTTCATCGCGTTGTTGGGAGGATTCTCTACCCCAGGTTCTCGCTGTGAAAGATCTGGCAACACCCAAGGAGGAACTAGTGGGTTCCCCCTACATCATGTGGTATCAGATTTCTGGGTTGCTCACAGCGAGGTTTGGTTGATCGGTCGCATCTAGATCGGTTTGCATCGGAGAAGGTTGGATCTAGATCGGAGGAAGTTTGGTGAAGTTCTGGTGCAGTTTGCAGGTCATCTATGGCTATTTCGGAGGTCAAAATCGCGAAAATTCGGGTCTGGAATCGGGAAGAAGATGACAGTTCGCGACGCAATCCGGTCTCCAGGCCGGTTGACCGGGTTCTGGACCTGCCGGGCCGGTCAAAACCGGGCTTTCGGCTGGTGCCAACCGGCCCGTGTCCAGGGGCGCCAGGCAGGTCGGCCGGTTGCCAGGCCGGTCAGACCGGGTCCTGGACCGGACCAACCGGTCCCCAGGATGGTCAAACCGGACTCAGGGCCGGGCCAGCCGGTTCCCAGTCCGATCCAACCGGGACCTGGGCCGGGTAGGCTTTTGATGCTGATGTTGCTTCTCCGGTGATGTTGGTTGCTGCGGCTGTTGTTGTTGTTTCTCCGGTGTTTTCTCCTGCTGATGCGCTGAGTTCTCTGGTAGTTTACCCTACTGATGTTGATGCTGTTGCTGCTGTGTTGCCTTCGGCAGTCTTGTCTGCTCGTATTGATTTGACCATCGATTCGTTTACCGACGATGTGCTTGGCCTACGGTGTTCGCGTGGCACAAAGTCTGGTTATGTTTTCAATGATTATCTTGACATACGGAAGGGCGTACAGCGTCACGTGTCCAAGCTAAAGTGGTATTTACACCATTATGCAACAGTTGAGGAGTATGAGGATTGGGAGAAGAACATGGAATTGGTTTTTCATCGCTGTCGCCACTACAAAGGGAAGTTCAGTGGTTACGATGCATATATTCTCGCTCACCGGCGTGTGGACGAGGAGTTGGAAAATTATTGGTGTGATGCAGTTGACAGAGGAGACTTTGTTTGTACTTGGAAGGACTTCAGGACGTTTCTTCGTGCTGGTTTATGGTTACCGTTCAAGGAACGCGAACAGCCATCCAAAGTTGAACATACAATGAAGGAAGTGGGCAAGTGCATAGTTCCTATTCAGGAGATTGTTCCACTACCAAAGTCACTAAGGACAAGGTGATACCTTCCGAGGAGAGGAAAGCTGGCTCTGATACCAAGAGCGCTACTGTGACTGTTGAGGAGGATGTACCATTGAGCGGGCTGAATATGCAACTCAAGAAGGTACAACATGATGCTTGCAAGGCAGTTGACAAGGTTCAGCGGTGGAGTTTGTTTTCAGACTCAGTGCTTTATCAAGGGCAAGGCTTGCAAGTTGATGATTGATGGTGGTAGCTGTACTAATGGCATTAGCAAGGCGATGGTGGCAGCATTGGGGTTGTCTACATGGCGTCTTTCTGAACCTAAACGTCTTGAGTGGTTGAATAGCTCTGGTATGCTACAGATTACTCACAAGGTGCGTGTTCCATTTACAGTTGATGATTATGTTGATGAGAGAGTGCGATGTGTTGCCATTGGAGGTGTGTGGATTGCTACTTGGGCGTCCTTGGCAATATGATCGCAATGTGACACATGTTGGGCGAGCAAATACATATTCTTTTATGCATGGTGGCAAACAGTGGACTTTGAAGCCTATGGGTGATGATCATATCAAGTCCGATGTGGAGTTAGTGGTGCGTAAAGAGAAGTTGCACAAGCCTAAAGTGCAGCAAGAGGTGCATGATGTTCCGAGAATTGATGTTGGTGATGTTTCAGCCATGCATGTAGATGACAACCAGTTCTTGTTGGTGACAAGCCAGATGAAGCTACACTTGTTGTGGATGTGGATGTTGCAGCATGTGCTACAGTTCCAGTTTGTGTTGATGCTAGTATGCAGACTGATGATGTTTGTGCTGATGGTGATTCAGTACATATGGCGCAGATGCGCGTGGGAGGAGTGGGAGGCGAGCGCGTCAGTGGAGACAGTGGGAAGCGGCACTACCGTGCTAGGAGTACTGCAGTCCAGTTTTCCGCGACACCGCGGATTTATCGAGACAAGGATGGACGTGTGACGAGGCGGTTCCTCGGCAATGCCCACCATGAGGGGCTTGGGTTTTAGAGAAAGGCGACGACGGAAGTTCCGGGAGCGAGGCGGTACACGACGTACCCAGGTTCACGTCCCCACGGTGGAGGATCGCTACGTCCTGCTAGCAATCCACTATATGAATATATGGGTACAGGGGCCGCCATAGGCGGAGTTGTTGAATCTAGTCTAGTTCTAATCTGTGGGTTGTGATGTCTAGGCGTGTCGCCCTATGTTTTATGTTTCTGAATATGCTTGTCCCTAAGGGGTGCCCCTGCCTGGCTTTATATATCAGCCAAGCTAGGGTTTACAAGAGTCCTAGTAGGATTCGTATTGGAGTCTTCTTTCCTTGTAGTCCAAGTTGAGGCGCGTGCAGGTCCAGCTTGTTGAGTCCTTGTGCTGGTCCAGCTTCATAGTTTGCACCATGTATGACAATGTCGAGTACCCGAAGGGTTATGCCCACGCCAGTAGCCCCCGAGTGCTTGGCCGAAGTGAAGCTTCGGGCAGGGACTAAAGTTGTCTTCACCGAATGTCTTGATCATCTGTTGAATCTTGTGCTTGATGTAGAGTCGAAGTTGCTTTTCTGTCGGGTGCGCGAAGAGCTCCCGATGGGAGTAGCCCCCGAGTCTATGGGCGCGTGCTTGCAGCCACGCATAGACTCAAGTTGTACTACTCGAAGATCTTGATTGTTGTTGCCGACGTCTTCAACTTTATTCTTCTTTATTGGTGAGGTTGCCATATTTTTCTCGGGTGCGCGACCAGCGCTCCCGATGGGAGTAGCCCCCGAGCCTGTAAATGAATATGAAACAGTTATGAATAGAGTGTAAAATGTTGAGTCGAATACCGTACATGTCTTCGAGTTCCGAGAACATGATGTCGATGACTCTGATGATTTCATAGATAGAGGATTTGACGATTTGGATGATGTCATAGAGGAGCCGATGATTTGGATCTTGTCCCAGAGGAACCGATGATTTGGATGATGACCCAGAGGAGCCGATGATTTGGATGATGGCCCAGAGGAGCCGATGATTTGGATGATGTCCCAGAGGAGCCGATGATTCGGATGATACCCATGAGGAGCCGATGATTCGGATGATACCCAGGAGGAGCCGATGATTCGGATGTTACCCAGAAGGAGCCGATGATTTTACCGGGTGCGCGTCCAGTGCTCCCAATGGAAGTAGCCCCCGAGTCTGGATACTGATGCTTGCAACCGTGAGTCGAGCAACTCAATGTTTATAGTTTTCTTCAGGTGCCGTTGACACATTGTTGTTTATTTCAAGGGGAAATTCTTAATGCACCTTGAGCATCGTTGATGCCATTGTTTGTAAGTTTATCGGCAGCAAATCATTTGAGTGATCAGCTCGTGTTGCGGGTTGATACGTCTCCGACGTATCGATAATTTCTTATGTTCCATGCCACATTATTGATGTTATCTACATGTTTTATGCACACTTTATGTCATATTCGTGCATTTTCTGGAACTAACCTATTAACAAGATGCCGAAGTGCCGATTCTGTTTTCTGCTGTTTTTGGTTTCAGAAATCCTAGTAACGAAATATTCTCGGAATTGGACGAAATCAACGCCCAGGGTCCTATTTTGCCACGAAGCTTCCAGAAGTCCGAAGAAGAGACGAAGAGGGGCCACGAGGGGGCCACACCCTAGGGCGGCGCGCCCCCCCCCCCTTGGCCGCGCGGCCCTGTGGTGTGGGGCCCTCGTGCCGCCTCTTGACCTGCCCTTCCGCCTACTTAAAGCCTCCGTGACGAAAACCCCAGTACCGAGAGCCACGATACGGAAAACCTTCCAGAGACGCCGCCGCCGCCGATCCCATCTCGGGGGATCCAGGAGATCGCCTCCGGCACCCTGCCGAGAGGGGAATCATCTCCCGGAGGACTCTACGCCGCCATGGTCGCCTCCGGTGTGATGTGTGAGTAGTCTACCCCTGGACTATGGATCCATAGCAGTAGCTAGATGGTTGTCTTCTCCCCATTGTGCTATCATTGTCGGATCTTGTGAGCTGCCTAACATGATCAAGATCATCTATCTGTAATTCTATATGTTGCGTTTGTTGGGATCCGATGAATAGAGAATACTTGTTATGTTGATTATCAAAGTTATATCTATGTGTTGTTTATGATCTTGCATGCTCTCCGTTACTAGTAGATGTTCTGGCCAAGTAGATGCTTGTAACTCCAAGAGGGAGTATTTATGCTCGATAGTGGGTTCATGCTCGCATTGACACCGGGACAATGTGAGAAAGTTCTAAGGTTGTGTTGTGCTGTTGCCACTAGGGATAAAATATTGATGCTATGTCTAAGGATGTAGTTGTTGATTACATTACGCACCATACTTAATGCAATTGTCTCGTTGCTTTGCAACTTAATACCGGAGGGGTTCGGATGATAACCTGAAGGTGGACTTTTTAGGCATAGATGCAGTTGGATGGCGGTCTATGTACTTTGTCGTAATGCCCAATTAAATCTCACTATACTCATCATGATATGTATGTGCATGGTCATGCCCTCTTTATTTGTCAATTGCCCAACTGTAATTTGTTCACCCAACATGTCGTTTATCTTATGGGAGAGACACCTCTAGTGAACTGTGGACCCCGGTCCAATTCTCTTTATCGAAATACAATCATCTTGCAATACTGTTCTCTTGTTTTCGCAAACAATCATCTTCCACACAATACGGTTAATCCTTTGTTACAGCAAGCCGGTGAGATTGACAACCTCACTGTTTCGTTGGGGCAAAGTACTTTGGTTGTGTTGTGCAGGTTCCACGTTGGCGCCGGAATCCCTGGTGTTGCGCCGCACTACATCCCGCCGCCATCAACCTTCAACGTGCTTCTTGGCTCCTACTGGTTCGATAACCTTGGTTTCATACTGAGGGAAACTTGCCGCTGTACGCATCACACCTTCCTCTTGGGGTTCCCAACGGACGCGTGTTGAACGCGTATCAAGCAGCTTTTTCTCGCGCCGTTGCCGGGGAGATCAAGACACGCTGCAAGGGGAGTCTCCACTTCTCAATCTCTTTACTTTGTTTTTGTCTTGCTTAGTTTTATTTACTACTTTGTTTGCTGCACTAAATCAAAATACAAAAAAATTAGTTGCTAGTTTTACTTTATTTGTTATCTTGTTTGCTATATCAAAAACACAAAAAAATTAGTTACTTGCATTTACTTTACTTGATTCATCATGTTTCCTTTTAATTTTACCACGAAAGACATACCGGTAGGACATGGGTCTATAGTTGGGAGAAATAATATAGAAGAATTTTTCAATCATGTTAGTACCATTGAAAATTTTGAAGATAGACACTTGGTAGACCTTGCGCCTACTTATGAAATTGTCTTACAAGCATTTAGTTCGCTCGTTGGAAACTAAATTTGTTAATCTTAATCCTATAATCCAACACATGTTTCTCACACTTGGCGATATGGAAGAAGGGGAAAAGAAAGATTTTGTTTTAGAAACCCTTCTTAGAGAATTTGGTGGTCTAGCAAGAGAAGCTAGAAAGGTCTTTGCTAAATTTAATATGCTTGGTTCTCATACTAATTTTGTTAGTCTCCTCGAAAAGATGGACATGGATAGAATAAGATACACTAATAATATTGATGATGGTGGGGAGATCAAAGCACCAATACCATGTAAACTCTTAGCTATGAATGATGCACTAGAAAATAACTATGCTTGGCTTGTTCCTGAAAATTTGTTTGATGAGAGTAGCACACCTAAGACTAATGAAAAGGGAGATGCTAAAACTTATGTATCTAATATATTATGCCTGGTTGAGAAAACTCCGCACCCCGCTGAGAATGCACCACCCTTTGATAATACTTGATGCACACTTTCTGCGCCTAGCTGAAAGGCGTTAAAGAAAAGCGCTTATGGGAGACAACCCATGTTTTTACCTACAGTACTTTGTTTTTATTTTGAGTCTTGGAAGTTGTTTACTACTGTAGCAACCTCTCCTTATCTTAGTTTTGTGTTTTATTGTGCCAAGTAAAGCCGTTGATAGAAAAGTTCATACTAGATTTGGATTACTGCGCAGAAACAGATTTCTTTGCTGTCACGAATCTGGGCTGTTTTCCCCTGTAGGTAACTCAGAAAATTATTCCAATTTACGTGAGTGATCCTCAGATATGTACGCAACTTTCATTCAATTTGAGCATTTTCATTTGAGCAAGTATGGTGCCATTTTAAAATTCGTCAATACGAACTGTTCTGTTTTGACAGATTCTGCCTTTTATTTCGCATTGCCTCTTTTGCTATGTTGGATGAATTTCTTTGATCCATTAATGTCCAGTAGCTTTATGCAATGTCCAGAAGTGTTAAGAATGATTGTGTCACCTCTGAATATGTTAATTTTTATTGTGCACTAACCCTCTAATGAGTTGTTCTAAGTTTGGTGTGGAGGAAGTTTTCAAGGATCAAGAGAGGAGTATGATGCAACATGATCAAGGAGAGTGAAAGCTCTAAGCTTGGGGATGCCCCGGTGGTTCACCCCTGCATATATCAAGAAGACTCAAGCGTCTAAGCTTGGGGATGCCCAAGGCATCCCCTTCTTCATCGACAACATTATCAGGTTCCTCCACTGAAACTATATTTTTATTCCATCACATCTTATGTGCTTTTCTTGGAGCGTCGGTTTGTTTTTGTTTTTTGTTTTGTTTGAATAAAATGGATCCTAGCATTCACCTTATGGGAGAGAGACACGCTCCTCTGTAGCATATGGACAAGTATGTCCTTGGTTTCTACTCATAGTATTCATGGCGAAGTTTCTCCTTCGTTAAATTGTTATATGGTTGGAATTGGAAAATGATACATGTAGTAATTGCTATTAATGTCTTGGGTAATGTGATACTTGGCAATTTTTGTGCTCATGTTTAAGATCTTGCATCATATGCTTTGCACCCATTAATGAAGAAATACATAGAGCATGCTAAAATTTGGTTTGCATATTTTGTTTCTCTAAGGTCTAGATAATTTCTAGTATTGAGTTTGAACAACAAGGAAGACGGTGTAGAGTCTTATAATGTTTTCAATATGTCTTTTATGTGAGTTTTGCTGCACCGGTTCATCCTTGTGTTTGTTTCAAATAAGCCTTGCTAGCCTAAACCTTGTATCGAGAGGGAATACTTCTCATGCATCCAAAATACTTGAGCCAACCACTATGCCATTTGTGTCCACCATACCTACCTACTACATGGTATTTTCCGCCATTCCAAAGTAAATTGCTTGAGTGCTACCTTTAAAATTCCATCATTCACCTTTGCAATATATAGCTCATGGGACAAATAGCTTAAAAACTATTGTGGTATTGAATATGTAATTATGCACTTTATCTCTTATTAAGTTGCTTGTTGTGCGATAACCATGTTCACTGGGGACGCCATCAACTATTCTTTGTTGAATTTCATGTGAGTTGCTATGCATGTCCATCTTGTCTGAAGTAAGAGAGATCTACCACCTTATGGTTAAGCATGCATATTGTTAGAGAAGAACATTGGGCCGCTAACTAAAGCCATGATCCATGGTGGAAGTTTCAGTTTTGGACATATATCCTCAATCTCAAATGAGAAAATTATTAATTGTTGTTACATGCTTATGCATAAAAGAGAAGTCCATTATCTGTTGTCTATGTTGTCCCGGTATGGATGTCTAAGTTGAAGAATAATCAATAGCGAGAAATCCAATGCGAGCTTTCTCCTTAGACCTTTGTACAAAGGCATAGAGGTACCCCTTTGTGACACTTGGTTAAAACATGTGCATTGTGATGATCCGGTAGTCCAAGCTAATTAGGACAAGGTGCGGGCACTATTAGTACACTATGCATGAGGCTTGCAACTTGTAAGATATAATTTACATGATACATATGCTTTATTACTACCGTTGACAAAATTGTTTCATGTTTTCAAAATCAAAGCTCTAGCACAAATATAGCAATCGATACTTTTCCTCTATGGAGGACCATTCTTTTACTTTCAATGTTGAGTCAGTTCACCTATTTCTCTCCACCTCAAGAAGCAAACACTTGTGTGAACTGTGCATTGATTCCTACATATTTGCTTATTGCACTTGTTATATTACTCTATGTTGACAATATCCATGAGATATACATGTTACAAGTTGAAAGCAACCGCTGAAACTTAATCTTCTTTTGTGTTGCTTCAATGCCTTTACTTTGAATTATTGCTTTATGAGTTAACTCTTATGCAAGACTTATTGATGCTTGTCTTGAAGTACTATTCATGAAAAGTCTTTGCTATATGATTCACTTGTTTACTCATGTCATATACATTGTTTTGATCGCTGCATTCACTACATATGCTTTACAAATAGTATGATCAAGGTTATGATGGCATGTCACTCCGTAAATTATCTCGTGTTATCGTTTTACCTGCTCGGGACGAGCAGAACTAAGCTTGGGGATGCTGATACGTCTCCGACGTATCGATAATTTCTTATGTTCCATGCCACATTATTGATGTTATCTACATGTTTTATGCACACTTTATGTCATATTCATGCATTTTCTGGAACTAACCTATTAACAAGATGCCGAAGTGCCGATTCTTGTTTCTGCTGTTTTTGGTTTCGTAAATCCTAGTAACGAAATATTCTCGGAATTGGACGAAATCAACGCCCGGGGTCCTATTTTGCCACGAAGCTTCCGTAAGTCCGAAGAAGAGACGAAGAGGGGCCACGCGGGGGCCACACCCGACGGCGGCGCGGCCCCCCTTGGCCGCGCGGCCGTGGTGTGGGGCCCTCGTGCCGCCTCTTGACCTGCCCTTCCGCCTACTTAAAGCCTCCGTGACGAAAACCCCGGTGCGAGAGCCACGATACGGAAAACCTTCCAGAGACGCCGCCGCCGCCGATCCCATCTCGGGGATCCAGAGATCGCCTCCGGCACCCTGCCAGAGGGGAATCATCTCCCGAGGACTCTACGCCGCCATGGTCGCCTCCGGTGTGATGTGTGCGTAGTCTACCCCCTGGACTATGGGTCCATAGCAGTAGCTAGATGGTTGTCTTCTCCCCATTGTGCTATCATTGTCTGGATCTTGTGAGCTGCCTAACATGATCAAGATCATCTATCCGTAATTCTATATGTTGCGTTTGTTGGGATCCGATGAATAGAGAATACTTGTTATGTTGATTATCAAAGTTATATCTATGTGTTGTTTATGATCTTGCATGCTCTCCGTTACTAGTAGATGCTCTGGCCAAGTAGATGCTTGTAACTCCAAGAGGGAGTATTTATGCTCGATAGTGGGTTCATGCCTCGCATTGACACCGGGACAAGGACAGTAAAAGTTCTAAGGTTGTGTTGTGCTGTTGCCACTAGGGATAAAACATTGATGCTATGTCTAAGGATGTAGTTGTTGATTACATTACGCACCATACTTAATGCAATTGTCTGTTGCTTTGCAACTTAATACTGGAGGGGGTTCGGATGATAACCTGAAGGTGGACTTTTTAGGCATAGATGCAGTTGGATGGCGGTCTATGTACTTTGTCGTAATGCCCAATTAAATCTCACTATACTCATCATGATATGTATGTGCATGGTCATGCCCTCTTTATTTGTCAATTGCCCAACTGTAATTTGTTCACCCAACATGCTGTTTATCTTATGGGAGAGACACCTCTAGTGAACTGTGGACCCCGGTCCAATTCTCTTTACTGAAATACAATCTACTGCAATACTGTTCTACTGTTTTCTGCAAACAATCATCTTCCACACAATACGGTTAATCCTTTGTTACAGCAAGCCGGTGAGATTGACAACCTCACTGTTTCGTTGGGGCAAAGTACTTTGGTTGTGTTGTGCAGGTTCCACGTTGGCGCCGGAATCCCTGGTGTTGCGTCGCACTACATCCCGCCGCCATCAACCTTCAACGTGCTTCTTGGCTCCTACTGGTTCGATAACCTTGGTTTCATACTGAGGGAAACTTGCCGCTGTACGCATCACACCTTCCTCTTGGGGTTCCCAACGGACGCGTGTTGAACGCGTATCACGGGTCTTGCTAAACCCGTTGTATGTGCAACTTTGCTTTCAACCGATGCATTTCTTGACAGCAGCTCCCGAATAGATTGGTGGCACTAGATCTGCCGATGACTCCGTCACTCTTTGATACTTCTGCAGTTTAAAGTATCGAGCGTGGGTCGTTTTCGTACGTGTTTCATGATCCTTGCTATCTGCGGCACTCTTTGAGGCATCTATAGCAAAGGAAAAGAGCAAGGTCCCCGTTGTTTCATGATCCTTGCTATCTGCGGCACTCTT
This sequence comes from Lolium perenne, assembly GCF_019359855.2. Lineage (NCBI taxonomy): Eukaryota > Viridiplantae > Streptophyta > Magnoliopsida > Poales > Poaceae > Lolium > Lolium perenne. The sequence goes on from NC_067245.2 coordinate 297,312,644, forward strand.
TGAGGCATCTATAGCGAAGGAAAAGAGTAAGGTCCCCGTTGTTTCATGATCCTTGCTATCTGCGGCACTCTTTGAGGCATCTATAGCAAAGAAAAAGAGCAAGGTCCCCGTTGTAATCTTCAGGGGACCGTGAGCTCAGTCGAATCTTCAAGGGACCGTGAGCACAGTCGAATCTTCAAGAGACCGTGAGCACAGTCGAATCTTCAAGGGACTGTGAGCACAGTCGAAACTTCAAGGGACCGTGAGCACAGTCAAATCTTCAAGGGACCGTGAGCACAGTCGAATCTTCAAGGGACCGTGAGCACAGTCGAATCTTCAAGGGACCGTGAGCACAGTCGAATCTTCAAGGGACCGTGAGCACAGTCGAATCTTCAAGGGACCGTGAGCACAGTCGAATCTTCAAGGCACTTGTATTTTCAAAGGCTTTTAGATGGCAATTTCAGGTATAAAGAGTCTTCAAATCATGCTTGAATTCCAGCGACCCAGCGCACCGGCGATCTTCAAAGAGTCCCCAAGTAATTCCAGCACACTGGCGCTCCCGATGGGAGTAAGGAGTCTTCATATCTTCTTGAATTCCAGTGTGGATTCCAGCGAACCAGCGCCCAGCGAACCGGCGCTCCCGATGGGAATAGACGTAATAGTTGAAGATCTTCCAGGAGCTCCAGAGTAATTGCAGCGCTCCCGACAGGAGCGCATCGGGTCAATATGATATCCATTGAATATTCCAGATGATGAATCCACCAACCCGAGAGTGCATCGGGAGAAGATATATCTAGAGCCGTAGAGGATAAGTCCATCGAGTAATCATAGATGATATATCCAGAGCCGAGGAAGATAAGTCCATTGAGCTCGGCTGCAGCGGGGCCAATATGGAAGCAGGTCGTATTGCGGACGCGGGCGAAGTAGTCAATATTTGAGGTGACGGGCGCAGTCAAAATAATTGCGCCACCAAAGAAAGTCCACGCGGCGGGCGTAGACGAAATAATTCCGCGGTCAGAGATAGTCCATGCGGCAAGCGCACCCGAAATAATTCCGCGGACAGAGATAGTCCATGCAGCAGGCGCAGCCGAAATAATTGCGCCATCCAAGAAAGTCCACGCGGCGCCTAGCTGACGTGGCCGATGAAGAGGAGGCGGTTGACATAGTCGATCCGTTGCGGGTGAGCATCCGAATATATCGGGTCCGTAATGTCGGGTTCTCGGCAGGCGAGCCCCCGAGTTCGGCGATTGCGCGACAGCGGGTGCGGTCGACCGAACAGAGTAGTCGACGGGCGAGCTCCCGAATATATCAAGTCCTCGATGCAACAAGCAATCCCCGAGCGTGGCGACTGTGCACGGTGAAGCAATCGAATCTTGTTCCGATCTGCAGTCATATTACAGCGCAAAAAACTGTGCACAAATAATAGTACGAGCCAAAAATATTTGGCGAAATAAATTAATTAGAAGTATAGCACATGGTCTTTGTATCTGATAAGCGGCGCAAATACGCGGATCCTCCAACGTGTTGGGTGCTCGGCTGTTGAATTCACGGCGGGTGTTCGCCTTGACGGATCCGTGCCGAGGGTCTTCGTAGTGCCGAAGTCGACATGACGCGATGGATTCCTGATTATTCCTTCTAATTTTCCAAACGTGGAATTGCTTCTTCTTCCCAGCCTTGGCTTTTTCCATGAAACTAATTCTCCGTACTTGTCCAGATTCATCAGAACAGAACCTCACTTGAGATGACTAGTGCTAGTACTCCATACGGAGATAATTTTTTGGCTGGCTCAACTCATGCTGTTAGGAATTAGGATTTGACCCGTGTGAACGGTTGTCTTCATCAGTGATCAGCTTGAGGTCTTCTTCTTTCCTCGACGCGATCTGCCACCTGATGATGTCCCGTGCAGGCGATGAATTTGCTCCACGCAGCCGACGTTTTTCCGATCTGGCTGCCGATATAGATGTCGTAGATGAACTTGCTGACGATGTAGATGGATCCCGCCCGGATAACAAAATTCAGTCGTCGCTTTCCCACAGACGGCGCCATTTGACGAGGCGGTTCCTCGGCAATGCCCACCATGAGGGGTTTGGGTTTTAGAGAAAGGCGACGACTGAAGTTCCGGGAGCGAGGCGGTACATGACGTACCCAGGTTCACGTCCCCACGGTGGAGGATCGCTACGTCCTACTAGCAATCCACTATATGAATATATGGGTACAGGGGGCCGAGCTTAGTTTCTGCTCGTCCCGAGCAGGTAAACGATAACAAAGATAATTTCTGGAGTGACATGCCATCATAACCTTGATCATACTATTGTAAGCACATGTAATGAATGCAGCGATCAAAGCAATGGTAATGACATGAGTAAACAACTGAATCATAAAGCAAAGACTTTTCATGAATAGTACTTTCAAGACAAGCATCAATAAGTCTTGCATAAGAGTTAACTCATAAAGCAATAAATCAAAGTAAAGGCATTGAAGCAACACAAAGGAAGATTAAGTTTCAGCGGTTGCTTTCAACTTGTAACATGTATATCTCATGGATATTGTCAATGTAAAGTAGTATGATGAATGCAAATATGCAAGTATGTAATAATCAATGCACAGTTAACACAAGTGTTTGCTTCTAAGATAGAGAGAAATGGGTAAACTGACTCAACATAAAAGTAGAAGAATGGCACTTCGTAGAGGGAAGCATTGATTGCTATATTTGTGCTAGAGCTTTGGTTTTGAAAGCAAGAAACAATTTTGTCAACGGTAGTAATAAAGCATATGTATCATGTAAATTATATCCTACAAGTTGCAAGCCTCATGCATAGTATACCAATAGTGCCCGCACCTTGTCCTAATTAGCTCAGATTACCTGGATTATCATCGCAATACATATATTTTAACCAAGTGTCACAAAGGGGTACCTCTATGCCGCCTGTACAAAGGTCTAAGGAGAATGCTCGCATTGGATTTCTCGCTTTTGATTATTCTCAACTTAGACATCCATACCGAGACAACATAGGCAACAGATAATGGACTCCTCTTTAATGCGTAAGCATTCAACAACAATTAATTTTTCTCATATGAGATTGAGGATATTTGTCCAAAACTGAAACTTCCACCATGAATCATGGCTTTAGTTAGCGGCCCAATGTTCTTCTCTAACATTATGCATGCTCTAACCATTCAACTGGTAAATTTCCCTTACTTCAGACAAGACGAACATGCATAGCAACTCACATGATATCCAACAAAGAGTAGTTGATGGCGTCCCCAGGAACATGGTTATCGCACAACAAGCAACTTATAAGAAATAAAATGCATAAGTACATATTCAATACGACAATAGTTTTTAGGCTATTTGTCCCATGAGCTATATATTGCAAAGATAAAGGATGGAAATTTTAAAGTTAGCACTCAAGCAATTTACTTTGGAATGGCGGAGAATTACCATGTAGTAGGTAGGTATGGTGGACACAAGTGGCATAGTGGTTGGCTCAAGGATTTTGGATGCATGAGAAGTATTCCCTCTCGATACAAGGCTTAGGCTAGCAAGGTTATTTGAAACAAACACAAGGATGAACCGGTGCAGCAAAACTCACATAAAAGACATATTGTAAACATTATAAGACTCTACACCGTCTTCCTTGTTGTTCAAACTCAATACTAGAAATTATCTAGACCTTAGAGAGACCAATTATGCAAACCAAATTTTAGCAAGCTCTATGTATTTCTTCATTAATAGGTGCAAAGTATATGATGCAAGAGCTTAATCATGAGCACAACAATTGCCAAGTATCACATTATCCAAGACATTTTACCAATTACCACATGTAGCATTTCCCGTTTCCAAACATATAATAATTAACGAAGCAGTTTCAACCTTCGCCATGAAAATTAAAAGCTAAGAACACATGTGTTCATATGAACCAGCGGAGCGTGTCTCTCTCCCACGCAAGCATTTATTCAAACAAAAACAAAAATAGAAACACACAGACGCTTCAAGTAAAGTGCATATGATGTGACCGAATAAAAATGTAGTTTCAAGAGAAGGAACCTGATAATTTGTCGATGAAGAAGGGGATGCCTTGGGCATCCCCAAGCTTAGATGCTTGAGTCTTCTTGAAATATGCAGGGATGAACCACCGGGGCATCCCCAAGCTTAGAGCTTTCACTCTCCTTGATCATAGTATATCATCCTCCTCTCTTGACCCTTGAAAACTTCCTCCACACCAAACTTAAAACAACTCATTAGAGGGTTAGTGCATAAAAAACTCACATGTTCAGAGGTGACACAATCATTCTTAACACTTCTGGACATTGCTCAAAGCTACTGGAAGTAAATGGAACAAAGAAATCCATCCCACATAGCAAAAGAGGCAATGCAAAATAAAAGGCAGAATCTGTCAAAACAGAACAGTCCGTAAAAACGAATTTCAAAGAGGCACCAGACTTGCTCAAATGAAAATGCTCAAATTGAATGAAAGTTTCGTACATATCTGAGGATCACTCACGTAAATTGGCATAATTTTCTGAGTTACCTACAGAGAATTAGGCCCAGATTCGTGACAGCAAGAAATCTGTTTCTGCGCAGAAATCCAAATCTAGTATGAACCTTACTATCAAAGACTTTACTTGGCACAACAATGCAACAAAACTAAGATAAGGAGAGGTTGCTACAGTAGTAACAACTTCCAAGACACAAATATAAAACAAAATTACTGTAGTAAAATAAACACATGGGTTATCTCCCAAGAAGTTCTTTTTTTATAGCCATTAAGATGGGCTCAGCAGTTTTAATGATGCACTCGCAAGAAATAGTATTTGAAGCAAAAGAGAGCATCAAGAGGAAAATTCAAAACACATTTAAGCCTAACATGCTTCCTATGAAAAGGAATCTTGTAAATAAACAAGTTCATGAAGAGCAAAGTAACAAGCATAGGAAGATAGAACAAGTGTAGCTTCAAAAATTTCAGCACATAGAGAGGTGTTTTAGTAACATGAAAATTTCTAAAACCATATTTTCCTCTCTCATAATAACTTTCAGTAGCATCATGAGCAAACTCAACAATATAACTATCACATAAAGCATTCTTATCATGAGTCTCATGCATAAAATTATTACTCTCCACATAAGCATAATCAATTTTATTAGTTGTAGTGGGAGCAAATTCAACAAAGTAGCTATCATTATTATTCTCATCATCAAATATAAGAGGCATATTGTAATCATAATCAAATTTATCCTCCATAACAGGCGGTACTAAAAGACTACTATCATTATAATCATCATAAATAGGAGGCAAAGTATCATTAAAGAAAATTTTCTCCTCAATGCTTGGGGGACTAAAAAGATCATGCTCATCAAAACCAACTTCCCCAAGCTTAGAATTTTCCATATCATTAGCAACAATGGTATTCAAAGTGTTCATACTAATATGTTCCATGGGTTTTTTAATTTTCAGATCAAACCATCCATGTCTTAAGTCAGGAAAAAGAATAAAGAGCTCCATGTTGCCTTCCATTATGCCGAACTAGTGTAAAACAAGAAACAAAAAGATGCAATTGCAGGATCTAAAGGAAATAGCTTCGAGTACTTACAACGGCGGAAAATAGCTTAGTAGCCGAGATCCGGAGTGTGAGTACCTTTTACCTTTCCTCCCCGGCAACGGCGCCAGAAAAGTGCTTGGCGCATAGTTGACGAGGGAGGAAATGGTGTAGCTTTCCTTCGTTCCCCGGCAACGGCGCCAGAAAAGTGCTTGATGTCTACGGGTGCTTCTATTCTTGTAGACAGTGTTGGGCCTCCAAGAGCAGAGGTTTGTAGAACAGCAGCAAGTTTCCCTTAAGTGGATCACCCAAGGTTTATCGAACTCAGGGAGGAAGAGGTCAAAGATATTCCTCTCATGCAACCCTGCAACCACAAAGCAAGAAGTATCTTGTGTCCCCAACACACCTAATAGGTGCACTAGTTCGGCGAAGAGATAGTGAAATACAGGTGGTATGAATATATATGAGCAGTAGTAACGGCGCTAGAAAAGTGCTTGCTGGCGTGTAGTTGATGGTGGTAATATTGCGGACAATACAGATGCAGTAAAACAGTAAACAAGCAGCGATAGCAGTATTTAGCAACAAGGCCTAGGGATCATACTTTCACTAGTGGACACTCTCAACATTGATCACATAACAGAATAAATAAATAGATGCTAGACTCTACACTCTCTTGTTGGATGATGAACACCACTAACTGTGTAGGATTACACAAACCCTCAATGCCGGAGTTAACAAGCTCCACAATATTCGATGTTCATATTTAAATAACCTTAGAGTGCATGACAGATCAACATAACCAAACCAAGTACTAACATAGCATGCACATTGTCACCTTCACGCTACGAAAGGAGGCATAGATCACATCAATACTATCATAGCAATAGTTAACTTCATAATCTACAAGAGATCACAATCATAGCCTATGCCAAGTACTACACAATGCACACACTGTCACCATTACACCGTGCAGGAGGAATAAACTACTTTAATAACATCACTAGAGTAGCACACAGATAAATTGTGATACAAAACATTGCAATCATAAAGAGATATAAATAAGCACTTCACTATGCTCTTCATAACAGTGAATAAGTATTCTGTGAAATATAGCCTAAGAGACCCACACGGTGCACACACTGTCACCTTTACACACGTGGGACAAGGAGTCTCCGGAGATCACATAAGTAAAATCCACTTGACTAGCATAATGACATCTAGATTACAAGCATCATCATATGAATCTCAATCATGTAAGGCAGCTCATGAGATTATTGTATTGAAGTACATAGGAGAGAGATGAACCACATAGCTACCGGTACAGCCCCGAGCCTCGATGGAGAACTACTCCCTCCTCATGGGAGACAACAGCGGTGATGAAGATGGTGGTGGTGTCGATGGAGAAGCCTTCCGGGGGCACTTCCCCGTCCCGGCGGCGTGCCGGAACAGAGACTCCTGTCCCCCAGATCTTGGCTTCGCGATGGCGGCGGCTCTGGAAGGTTTCTCGTACCGTGGCTTTTCCGTCTCGAAGATTTAGGTCGAGGAGGCTTAAATAGGCGAAGAGGCGGCGTCGGAGGGGGTACGAGGCGACGACACAACAGGGGGGCGCGGGCCCCCCCTTGGCCGCGCCAGGGTGTCATCTGGTGGGCCTGTGGCCCCCCTCTGGCGACTCTCGGGTGTTCTGGAAGCTTCATCCAATCCTAAGATGCTGGGCGTTGATTTCGTCCGATTCCGAGAATATTTCCTTACTAGGATTTCTGAAACCAAAAACAGCAGAAAACAGCAACTGGCCCTTCGGCATCTCGTCAATAGGTTAGTTCCGGAAAACGCATAAATATGACATAAAGTATGCATAAAACATGTAGATATCATCAATAATGTGGCATGGAACATAAGAAATTATCGATACGTCGGAGACGTATCAGGCCGCCATAGGCGGAGTTGTTGAATCTAGTCTAGTTCTAATCTATGGGTAGTGATGTCTAGGCGTGTCGCCCTATGTTTTATGTTTCTAAATATGCTTGTCCCTAAGGGGTGCCCCTGCCTGGCTTTATATATCAGCCAAGCTAGGGTTTACAAGAGTCCTAGTAGGATTCGTATTGGAGTCTTCTTTCCTTGTAGTCCATGTTGAGGCGCGTGCAGGTCCAGCTTCATAGTTTGCACCGGGTATGACAATGTCGAGTACCCGAAGGGTTATGCCCACGTCAACGTGTGAGACATTTATGTGGCCCAGACATTACACACCTTGTGCATGGTCATGTTCAGCGACACAGGGGTCCATCAAAACCTCGCAAGCAGAAGGTATTGGCGCCGAAGTCCAAGCTTATGGAGAAGAAAGGAGGCGCCAAGTGATGTATCAAGTCAAGCAGGCCGCGAGGGAGGATGTGGTGTGGAAGGCAAGCAAGACTTGAGGACAGTGAGGACGTGTCATGTTCATATCACGTGACCTTTTTCCAGAAGACCCTCACGCGTTGGGGACAACGCTTCTTGAAGAAGGGGAGAGATGATATGGATATCCAGGCCTGGTACACTAGGACAACAATTGATATGATAATTAGATCTAAGGTTGTACCAGTATTTTATTATAGTCTTGTTATTAGGAAATAATAATGTAGCCAGGTCATGTGGTGCGCCAAATTAGGGTTTTAAGTTGTGTCTATTTGACTTGGGCCTGTCAAGTCAAATTAGGTTAGGCCCAATAAGGGCTGGCCGGCCACCCCACCCCTCATATAAGGTCGAGGTGCGGCTAGGGTTAGAGATAGACAAGTTTAGACTAAAGATTAGGGTTTCCCCATTGTGTGTGTTCACGTGTATCATCCCTCCGGGGGTACGGCGTTGCCGTTTATCTATTATATCCGCTGCGAAGGTTCTTGTGTTCATCAAGGATTGTCTAGCTCAAGGTTTGAGGTGTATCGTTCATCGATCCGTTGCTTGCTGGATTTGTTCCCTCTTCACCAGGCTACGTTCATCGCGTTGTTGGGAGGATTCTCTTGAAGGAGATATGCCCAAGAGGCAATAGTAAAAGTGGTTATTATATATCTTTATGTTTATGATAAATGTTTATATACCATGCTATAATTGTATTAACCGAAACATTGATACATGTGTGATATGTAAACAACAAAGAGTCCCTAGTATGCCTCTTAACTAGCTTGTTGATTAATGGATGATTAGTTTCATAATCATGAACATTGGATGTTATTAATAACAAGGTTATATCATTGTATGAATGATGTAATGGACACACCCAATTAAGCGTAGCATAAGATCACATCATTAAGTTATTTGCTATAAGCTTTCGATACATAGTTACCTAGTCCTTATGACCATGAGATCATATAAATCACTTATACCGGAAAGGTACTTTGATTACATCAAATGCCCCTGCGTAAATGGGTGGTTATAAAGGTGCGATTAAGTACCCGGAAAGTATGAGTTGAGGCATATGGATCAACAGTGGGATTTGTCCATCCCGATGACGGATAGATATACTCTGGGCCCTCTCGGTGGAATGTCGTCTAATGTCTTGCAAGCATATGAATAAGTTCATAAGAGACCACATACCACGGTACGAGTAAAGAGTACTTGTCAGGAGATGAGGTTGAACAAGGTATAGAGTGATACCGATGATCAAACCTCGGACAAGTAAAATATCGCGTGACAAAGGGAATTGGTATCGTATGTGAATGGTTCATTCGATCACTAAAGTCATCGTTGAATACGTGGGAGCCATTATGGATCTCCAGATCCCGCTATTGGTTATTGGTCGGAGTGAGTACTCAACCATGTCCGCATAGTTCGCGAACCGTAGGGTGACACACTTAAGGTTGGATGTTGAAATGGTAGAACTTGAATATGGAATGAAGTTCGAATATTTGTTCGGAGTCCCGGATGAGATCCCGGACATCACGAGGAGTTCCGGAATGGTCCGGAGAATAAGATTCATATATAGGAAGTCATTTTATAAGATTTAAAATGATCCGGAAGGTTCTATGGAAGGTTCTAGAAGGTTCTAGAAAAGTCCGGAAGAAACCACTTTGGAAGGCGGAGTCCCAAAGGGACTCCACCACCATGGCCGGCCAACCCTAAGGGGGGAGGAGTCCCAAGTGGACTCCCCTAAGGGGGCCGGCCACCCCCTCCCAAGGAAGGGTGGGAATCCCACCTCTAGTGGGAGTCCTAGCTTGGGTAGGTTTCATGTGATATGGAAGGTTTTGGTTTGGGGTCTTATTCGAAGACTTGTAGACCAACTCTTGGGTGTTCCACCTATATAATGAGGGCCAAGGGGAGGGGGCCAGCCACCCCAAAGACCACAAGGTGGCCGCACCCCTTAGTGGCCGGCGCCCCCCTCTCCCAAACCCTAGCGGCCCTCTCTCCTCCACCACATCCCGCACGCTTAGCGAAGCTCCGCCGGGTTTCTCCACCACCACCGACACCACGCCGTCGTGCTGCTGGATTCAAGAGGAGCTACTACTTCTGCTGCCCGCTGGAACGGGGAGGTGGACGTCGTCTTCATCAACAACCGAACGTGTGACCGAGTACGGAGGTGCTGCCCGTTCGTGGCGCCATGATCAAGATCTTCTACGCGCTTTTGCAAGCGGCAAGTGAACGTCTATCGCAGCAACAAGAGCCTCATCTTGTAGGCTTTGGAATCTCTTCAAGGGTGAGACTCGATAATCCCCTCGTTGCTACCGTCTTCTACATTGCATCTTGGCTTGGATTGCGTGTTCGCGGTAGGAAATTTTTTGTTTTCTATGCAACGTATCCCTACAGTGGTATCAGAGCCGTGTCTATGCATAGATGGTTGCACGAGTAGAACACAATGGTTTTGTGGGGATTGATGCTCTTGTTATCTTTAGTTTGAGTACTTTGCATCTTTGTGGCATAGTGGGATGAAGCGGCTCGGACTAATTTTACATGACCGCGTTCATGAGACTTGTTCCTCGTTCGACATGCAACTTGTATTGCTTAAGAGGCTTTGCGGGTGTCTGTCTCTCCTACTATAGTGAAGATTCAATTTACTCTTCTATTGACAACATTAGTATCACCGTTGTGGTTCATGTTCATAGGTAGATTAGATCTCTCTCGAAAACCCTAAACCACGTAAAATATGCAAACCAAATTAGAGACGTCTAACTTGTTTTTGCAGGGTTTGGTGATGTGATATGGCCATAATGTGATGATGAATATGTATGAGATGATCATTATTGTATTGTGGCAACCGGCAGGAGCCTTATGGTTGTCTTTAAATTTCATGTTGAGTAGTATTTCAAAGTAGTTGTAATAGTTGCTACATGGAGGACAATCATGAAGATGGCGCCATTGACCTTGACGCTACGCCGACGATGATGGAGATCATGCCCGAAGATGATGGAGATCATGTCCGTGCTTTGGAGATGAAGATCAAAGGCGCAAAGACAAAAGGGCCATATCATATCACATATGAACTGCATGTGATGTTAATCCTTTTATGCATCTTATTTTGCTTAGATCGCGACGGTAGCATTATAAGATGATCCCTCACTAAAATCTCAAGATAATAAAGTGTTCATCCTTAGTAGCACTGTTGCCAAGACTTGTCGTTTCGAAGCATCTCGTGATGATCGGGTGTGATAGAATCAACAAGTGCATACAACGGGTGCAAGACAGTTTTGCACATGCGGATACTAAGGTGGCCTTGACGAGCCTAGCATGTACAGACATGGTCTCGGAACAAATGATACCGAAAGGTAGAGCATGAATCATATGGTTGATATGATGAACACTTTGAGTGTTCGCCATTGAAATCACACCTTGTCTCATGATGATCGGACTTAGGTGCGGTGGATTTGGTTCGTGTGATCACTAAGACAATGCGAGGGATATTGTTTTGAGTGGGAGTTCACCTAGATTTTTAATTATGTTGAATTAAAATTTGAACTCAATTTGTCATAAACTTAGTCTAAACTTTTGCAAATATATGTTGTAGAGATGACGTCCCCAATCAATTTTAACCAGTTCCTAGAGAAAGAAAAACTTAAGAGCAATGGTAGCAACTTCACCGACTGGTTCCGTCATGTGAGGATCTTCCTCTCTGGCGGAAATCTGCAATTTGTGCTTGATGCACCGCTAGGTGACCCTCTGCGTAAACCGAAACCGATGAAGTAAAGAATGTTTACGCGACTCGGAAAACTCGGTACTCTCAAGTTCAGTGTGCCCTCCTGTGCAGTCTGGAAGCCGATCTTCAAAAACGTTTTGAGCACCACGATCCTCATGAGTTGGTCAATGAGCTGAAAGCTATATTTGAAACTCATGCGGCCGTGGAATGCTATGAAGCATCGAAACACTTCTTCAGCTACATGATGGAAGAAGACAGCTCCGTTAGTGAGCACATGCTCGCCATGACCGGGCATGCGAAGAAACTCAGTGACTTGGGAATAGTGATTCCTAATAGACTGGGGATTAATCGTGTCCTTCAATCACTGCCACCAAGTTACAAGAACTTTGTGATGAACTACAATATGCAGAACATGAACAAGGAGTTACCTGAACTCTTTGGCATGCTAAAAGCTGCTGAGATTGAGATCAAGAAAGAGCACCAAGTGTTGATGGTCAACAAGACCACCAGTTTCAAGAAACAGGGCAAGTCTAAGGGAAAATTCAAGAAGGGTGGCAAGAGAGCTGCCACGCCTCCTGTGAAACCTAAGAACGGCCATAAACCTGATGCTGAGTGCTATTACTGCAAGGAGAAGGGACACTAGAAGCGTAATTGCTCCAAGTATCTGGCTGATCTGAAGAGCGGCCTTGTCAAGAAGAAGAAAGAAGGTATATCTGATATACATGTTATAGATGTTTATCTCACTGGTTCTCGTTCTAGTACCTGGGTATTTGATACTGGTTCGGTTGCTCATATTTGTAACTCAAAATAGGAACTAAAGAATAAACGAAGACTACTGAAAGATGAAGTGACGATGCGCGTTGGAAACGGATCCAAAGTCGATGTGATCGCTGTCGGCACACTTCCTCTACATCTACCTTCGGGATTAGTTTTAAGCCTAAATAATTGTTATTTTGTACCCGCGTTGAGCATGAACATTATATCTGGATCTTGTTTAATGCAAGACCGTTATTCATTCAAGTCTGAGAATAATGGTTGTTCTATTTTTATGAATAATATCTTTTATGGTCGAGCACCTAAAAAGAATGGCTTATTTCTGTTAGATCTCGATAGTAGTGATACGCATATACATAACATTGATGCTAAGCGAATTAAATTGAATGATAATTCTACTTATATGTGGCATCGCTGCCTTGGTCATATTGGAGTGAAACGCATGAAGAAACTCCATACCGATGGATTACTTGAATCACTTGACTTTGAGTCACTTGATAGATGCGAAGCATGTCTAATGGGAAAAATGACTAAGACTCCATTTTCTGGTATGATGGAGCGAGCTACTGACTTAGTGGAAATCATACATACCGATGTGTGCGGACCAATGAGTGTAGCATCGCGCGGTGGTTATCGTTATGTTCTAACCTTCACAGATGATCTGAGTAGATATGGGTATATCTATTTCATGAAACATAAATCCGAAACTTTCGAGAAGTTTAAGGAATTCCAAAGTGAAGTAGAAAATCAACGTAACAAGAAGATTAAATTTCTACTATCTGATCGTGGAGGTGAATATCTGAGTTATGAGTTTGGCATGCATTTAAAGAAATGCGGAATACTTTCACAATTGACACCGCCAGGAACACCACAACGAAACGGTGTGTCCGAACGTCGTAATCGAACTCTCTTAGATATGGTTCGTTCTATGATGTCTCTTACTGATTTTCCGTTATCATTTTGGAGTTATGCATTAGAGACAGCCGCATTCACTTTAAGTAGAGCACCATCAAAATCCGTAGAAACGACACCGTATGAATTATGGTTTAATAAGAAACCTAAGCTGTCGTTCCTTAAAGTTTGGGGTTGCGAAGCTTATGTAAAGAAGTTACAACCGGACAAGCTAGAACCCAAAGCGGAGAAATGCGTCTTCATAGGATACCCTAAGGAAACTATAGGGTACACTTTCTATCACAGATCCGAAGGAAAAATCTTTGTTGCTAAGAACGGAACCTTTCTTGAGAAAGAATTTCTCACTAAAGAAGTGACTGGAAGAAAAGAAGAACTCGATGAGATTGATGAATCTATACTCGTTGATCAGAGTAGCGCAGTACCGGAAGTTGTACCTTTACCGCCTACACCGGCAACAGAGGAAGCTAATGATAATGATCATGAAACTTCGAACGAGGAAACTACTGAACCTCACAGATTGACAAGGGAACGTGCCACTCCTGATTGGTATGATCTTTGTCTAAATGTCATGATTGTGGATAACAATTATGAGGACCCTGCGACGTATGAAGAAGCGATGATGAGTCCAGATTCCAACAAATGGCAAGAAGCCATGAAATCCGAAATGGGATCCATGTATGATAACAAAGTATGGACTTTGGTAGACTTACCTGATAGCCGCAAGGCTGTCGAGAATAAATGGATCTTCAAGAGAAAAACAGATGCTGATGGTAATATTACTGTCTATAAAGCTCGACTTGTCGCAAAGGGTTTCCGACAAATTCAAGGAGTTGACTACGATGAGACTTTCTCACCTGTAGCGAAGCTAAAATCTGTGAGGATTTTGTTAGCAATAGCTGCATTTTTCGATTATGAGATTTGGCAGATGGATGTCAAAACGGCATTCCTTAATGGAGACATTGAGGAAGAGTTGTATATGATACAACCCAAAGGTTTTGTCGATCCTAAAAATGTTGACAAAGTATGCAAACTTCAGCGTTCAATCTATGGACTGGAGCAAGCATCAAGTAGTTGAAACCGACGCTTTGATAAGCTGATCAAAGACTTCGGGTTTATACAGTGTCATGGAGAGGCCTGTATTTACAAGAAAGTGAGTGGGAGCTCTGTAGCATTCCTGATATTATATGTAGATGACATATTATTGATTGGGAATGATATAGAACTATTAAGCAGTGTAAAAGGTTATTTGAATAATAGTTTTTCAATGAAAGACCTTGGTGAAGCATCGTATATATTAGGCATCAAGATTTATAGAGATAGATCAAGACGCCTAATAGGGCTATCACAGAGTACATACCTGGACAAGATTCTAAAGAAGTTTAGAATGGACGAAAGTAAGAAAGGGTTCTTACCTATGTTACCAGGCAAGGTCTTGAGTAAGACTCAAGGACCGGCTACGGCAGAAGAAAGAGAAAGGATGAGTAATATCCCCTATGCCTCGGCAGTAGGATCTATCATGTATGCCATGCTATGTACTAGACCGGATATAGCACATGATGTTAGTTTGACTAGCAGATATCAAAGTGATCCAGGAATGGAACACTGGACAGCGGTCAAGAATATCCTGAAGTACTTGAAAAGAACTAAGGATATGTTTCTTTGTTATGGAGGTGACAAAGAGCTCGTTGTAAGCGGTTACACCGATGCAAGTTGGAACACTGATCTTGATGACTCTAAGTCACAGTCTGGGTACGTGTTTATATTGAATGGTGCTGCAGTAAGCTGGGCAAGCTCGAAGCAGTGCACGGTGGCGAAGTCTTCAATAGAATCAGAGTACATAGCGGCTTAAGAGGCTTCATCAGAAGCGGTATGGATGAAGAGGTTCATTGTAGAGCTCGGTGTGGTTCCTAGTGCATTGGACCCACTAGTCATCTACTGTGACAACATGGGTGCCATCGCCAATGCACAAGAACCAAGGTCACACAAGAGGCTGAAGCATATCAAGCTGCATTACCACTCGATTCGCGAGTACATCGAAGATGGAGAAGTAAAGATTTGCAAAGTACACACTGATCTGAATGTAGCAGATCCGTTGACTAAAGCTCTCCCTAGGGCAAAGCATGACCAACACCAGAATGCCATGGGTGTTAGGTATCTTACAATGTAATCTAGATTATTGACTCTAGTGCAAGTGGGAGACTGAAGGAGATATGCCCAAGAGGCAATAATAAAAGTGGTTATTATATATCTTTATGTTTATGATAAATGTTTATATACCATGCTATAATTGTATTAACCGAAACATTGATACATGTGTGATATGTAAACAACAAAGAGTCCCTAGTATGCCTCTTAACTAGCTTGTTGATTAATGGATGATTAGTTTCATAATCATGAACATTGGATGTTATTAATAACAAGGTTATATCATTGTATGAATGATGTAATGGACACACCCAATTAAGCGTAGCATAAGATCACGTCATTAAGTTATTTGCTATAAGCTTTCGATACATAGTTACCTAGTCCTTATGACCATGAGATCATATAAATCACTTATACCGGAAAGGTACTTTGATTACATCAAATGCCACTGCGTAAATGGGTGGTTATAAAGGTGGGATTAAGTATCC
Source organism: Lolium perenne (assembly GCF_019359855.2). Lineage (NCBI taxonomy): Eukaryota > Viridiplantae > Streptophyta > Magnoliopsida > Poales > Poaceae > Lolium > Lolium perenne. Next base: position 297,328,574 of record NC_067245.2, read on the forward strand.
TGAAAGTATGAGTTGAGGCATATGGATCAACAGTGGGATTTGTCCATCCCGATGACGGATAGATATACTCTGGGCCATCTCGGTGGAATGTCGTCTAATGTCTTGCAAGCATATGAATAAGTTCATAAGAGACCACATACCACGGTACGAGTAAAGAGTACTTGTCAGGAGACGAGGTTGAACAAGGTATAGAGTGATACCGATGATCAAACCTCGGACAAGTAAAATATCGCGTGACAAAGGGAATTGGTATCGTATGTGAATGGTTCATTCGATCACTAAAGTCATCGTTGAATATGTGGGAGCCATTATGGATCTCCAGATCCCGCTATTGGTTATTGGTCGGAGTGAGTACTCAACCATGTCCGCATAGTTCGCGAACCGTAGGGTGACACACTTAAGGTTGGATGTTGAAATGGTAGAACTTGAATATGGAATGGAGTTCGAATATTTGTTCGGAGTCCCGGATGAGATCCCGGACATCACGAGGAGTTCCGGAATGGTCCGGAGAATAAGATTCATATATAGGAAGTCATTTTATAAGATTTAAAATGATCCGGAAGGTTCTATGTAAGGTTCTAGAAAAGTCCGGAAGAAACCACTTTGGAAGGCGGAGTCCCAAAGGGACTCCACCACCATGGCCGGCCAACCCTAAGGGGGGAGGAGTCCCAAGTGGACTCCCTTAAGGGGGCCGGCCACCCCCTCCCAAGGAAGGGTGGGAATCCCACCTCTAGTGGGAGTCCTAGCTTGGGTAGGTTTCATGTGATATGGAAGGTTTTGGTTTGGGGTCTTATTCGAAGACTTGTAGACCAACTCTTGGGTGTTCCACCTATATAATGAGGGCCAAGGGGAGGGGGCCAGCCACCCCAAAGACCACAAGGTGGCCGCACCCCTTAGTGGCCGGCGCCCCCCTCTCCCAAACCCTAGCGGCCCTCTCTCCTCCACCACATCCCGCACGCTTAGCGAAGCTCCGTCGGGTTTCTCCACCACCACCGACACCACGCCGTCGTGCTGCCGGATTCAAGAAGAGCTACTACTTCCGCTGCCCGCTGGAACGGGGAGGTGGACATCGTCTTCATCAACAACCGAACGTGTGACCGAGTACGGAGGTGCTGCCCGTTCGTGGCGCCGTGATCAAGATCTTCTACGCGCTTTTGCAAGCGGCAAGTGAACGTCTACCGCAGCAACAATAGCCTCATCTTGTAGGCTTTGGAATCTCTTCAAGGGTGAGACTCGATAATCCCCTCGTTGCTACCGTCTTCTATATTGCATCTTGGCTTGGATTGCGTGTTCGCGGTAGGAAATTTTTTGTTTTCTATGCAACGTATCCCTACATCTCTACCCCAGGTTCTCGCTGTGAAAGATCGGGCAACACCCAAGGAGGAACTAGTGGGTTCCCCCTACATCAAATGGAGTTCCCACTATGCTCGCTTAGGGCGGCTACTAGGATTGTGTCTGGCCACTCCCCACCCCTGCTGTGTTCGGGGGGCTCTTCCCCCCGAGGCTAAACCACTTCCACTTTGAAAACTTCTGGCTCCGACAACCAGGGTTCGTGGAGGTGGTTGAATGCAAGTGGGAGCGAGCGACGGAGTCCCCCTCCCCCCCACGGGTCTTCAATGCAGTTGATGTTTGGCATCACTGTGCGAAGATCGCCCGCTAGTTTGTGAGAGGCTGGGGGCTAACCTCGGGGCAGAGGTACGCCAAAAGAAGGACTTCCTCCTTCGCTAGATTCAGGATCTAGATCGCATCGCAGATGAGGAGGGCCTAGCCGTTGAGGAGTGGCTTCAGCGCTATGCCCTTGAACACTCGCTTATGGAGATCTACCGTGGGTAGGAGGTCTTTTGGCAACAGCAGAGTCGCTAGAATTGGCTCCTCCAGGGTGATGCGAACACTGCATACTTCCATGCGGTTGCGAATGGCCATCGCCGGAAGTGTTCCATCCCCTGTCTTTGGGATGGTGATATCCTTATGGAGGAGGCTAGGGATATCACCACCCATATCTAAACCTTTTTATAAAGGTCTGTTTGCGGTTGGCTCCAGAACATGGGTTGCCCTCGCGGAAGATCTATGGCCAGCTAGGACCTGGGTCTCGGAGGCTGAGAATGCCGCTCTCACCCTTCCGTTCCTCTCAAAGGAAGTTTGTAGCGCGCTAGATGACATGAAGGCCAACTCGGCCCCTGGTCCTGATGGGCTTCCGGTTGTCTTCTTCCAGAAATTCTGGGAGAAACTTTAGGAGACTATCATGCCCATGTTTCAAGAGTTCTACGTTGGAACTCTTGATATGGGGCGCCTGAACTACGGCGTTATTACCCTGATCCCCAAGTTACTGAGGGCCATGGATATCCGCCAGTCCAATTACTGTCATCAACGTGGTCCAACGGTTGTTTTCCAAGGTGTGCGCGGTAAGGTTGACTCCGGTTATGGAGCGGATTACGCACCAATACCAGTTTGCCTTCCTCAAGGGCCGACACAACCACGATGGAATTCTAGCACTACATGAGATTGTGCATGAGGTGAGGAGTCGACACCAGAGGGGTGTCTTCTTAAAACTAGACTTGCAAAAGGCGTACGACCGCTTGGATTGGTCCTTCCTCCGACAGGTTCTTCAGAGGAGGGGCGTTGATAAACGGATGATTGGTTGGATTATGCAGACCGTGATGACTGGCAACACGTCCATTAACATAAATGGGGAAGTGGGTCCCTATTTTAGGCCGGCGTGTGGAGTGCGACAGGGCGACCCCTTGTCCCATATCCTCTTCAACGCTGCGGTTGACTCCCTGGCCAAGATCCTGGAGAGGGCCAGGATCTCGGGCCATATTACTGGTGTGGCTAGGCACCTGATCCCTGGTGGAGGGGTGACCCACCTCCAATATGCGGATGATACCATGATTATGTTCGAGGGTTCGGACCTAGATATCCTGAACACCAAGTTCCTACTCCTCTGCTTTGAGGCCATGTCGGGCCTCAAGATTAACTTTGACAAAAGTGAGGTAGTGGTCTTGGGGTACCCTCCGGAAGCCCAACAGCGGATCGCTGACAACCTAAACTGCAGGTTGTCAACTTTCCCTATGGACTACCTAGGAGTACCTATTAGGGATTCTAGGATCCTTATTAGAGACATCGCCCCCTTGGTGGGGCGAGTTAGAGCGAAGGCCGAACCGTGGTGCGGGAGGTTCACCTCCAAGGGTAGCAAGACGGTTCTTATCGATTCGTGTCTGTCTAGTATTCCCATGTATATCATGGGCTTGTACATCCTTCCTGAGGGGGTACATGCCGCCTTTGACATGTAGGGATTCGTTGCATAGAAAACAAAAAATTTCCTACCGCGAGAACGCAATCCAAGCCAAGATGCAATCTAGAAGACAGGAGCAACGAGGGGATGATCGAGGCTCACCCTCGAAGATTTCCAAAGTCTACAAGATGAGGCTCTTGTTGCTGCGGTAGACGTTCACTTGCCACTTGCAAAAGCGCGTAGAAGATCTTGATCACGGTGCCACAGTCGGGCAGCAACTCCGTACTCGGTCACACGTTCGGTGTTGATGAAGACGACGTCCTTCTCCCCGTTCCAGCGGGCAGCAGAAGTACTAGCTCCTCCTTGAATCCGGCAGCATGACGGCGTGGTGGCGGTGGCGATGGAGAACTCCGGCGGAGCTTCGCTAAGCGTGCGGGAGAGGTGGAGGAGAGGGGGCGGCTAGGGTTTGGGAGAGGGGTGGCCGGCCACTAAGGGGGTGCGGCCAGCTTGAGGGCTTGTGGTGGCCGGCCCCCTCCCCTATGCCCCTCATTATATAGGTGGAACCCCAAGTGTTGGACTACAAATCTTCGAATAAGGCCCCAACTCAAGAACCTTCCATGTAGTAGGGAAACCTACCCAAGGTGGGACTCCCACCCAAGTGGGATTCCCACCCTTCCATGAAGGGGGGTGGCCGGCCCCCTTAGGTGGAGTCCACCTTGGACTCCCCCACTAGGGTTGGCCGGCCATGGGGAGGTGGAGTCCCTCCGGGACTCCTCCTTCCTTAGTGATTCCTTCCAGACTTTTCTAGAACCTTCTAGAACCTTCCGTAAAATCACCGGATCATTTTCAAACTTATAAAATGACTTCCTATATATGAATCTTATTCTCCGGACCATTCCGGAACTCCTCGTGATGTTCGGGATCCCATCCGAGACTTCGAACAAAACTTCGAACTCCATTCCATATTCAAGTTCTACTATTACAACATCAAACCTTAAGTGTGTCACCCTACGGTTCGCGAACTATGTGGACATGGGTGAGAACTCTCTCCGACCAATAACCAATAGCGGGATCTGGAGATCCATAATGGCTCCCACATATTCAACGATAACTTAGTGATCGAATGAACCATTCACATACGATACCAATTCCCTTTGTCACGCGATATTTTACTTGTCCGAGGTTTGATCATCGGTATCACTCTATACCTTGTTCAACCTCGTCTCCTGACAAGTACTCTTTACTCGTACCGTGGTATGTGGTCTCTTATGAACTTATTCATATGCTTGCAAGACATTAGACGACATTCCACCGAGATGGCCCAGAGTATATCTATCCATCATCGGGATGGACAAATCCCACTGTTGATCCATATGCCTCAACTCATACTTTCCGGATACTTAATACCACCTTTATAACCACCCATTTACGCAGTGGCGTTTGATGTAATCAAAGTACCTTTCCGGTATAAGTGATTTACATGATCTCATGGTGTCGTTGCCTAATCGACGGTACCTCGGAGGAGGGATCCTCACGAGGGGGAGAAGAAGTAGGGGCCATAGGGCGGAGTGCACACGGGACGGTGGTACGCGATTTACCCAGCTTCGGAACACCTGCACGATGACAGGGCCTACTGCTGCTTGTCTGGAATTATCTGGGCGCTTTCGCGTTGTTACAATGAGTTGTGGTTGTGCCTCTAGGGCTCCCGGGATCCGGCTTATATAGGCGCACGGATCTAGGGTTTACATGGAGAGTCCTAGCCGGAATACAAGTTGCCTAACTATGGTACAATGTCTTGCCGTGTACGTCAAGGATCCGCCTTCCTTCTTGGCCGTGCTGGATCCGAATACTTTATGGGCCTCCACGGATCCGGCCTCTTTCGTAGGTCGGTTAGGATCCGGCTCCTCGTTCCTGGGCTGGACTTCATCCTTCATGATCTATAGCAACTGGGCCGCCCGATGGGCCACATGCCTCACCACCAACTATGGGCCACCCGGGCTTGCCGGACCTAGGCCATGCCGTTGATATACCCATAAAGTATACCCACAACAGTAGCCCCCGAAGTTCTCCGAGATTCATCATTCCTCCGACTTCATTTAGCTCGGAAACGAAGAGAATCTTGAAGAGCTTCAAACTTCTTACTTGATTCCGAGTTCATTCATTCGGAAATCCTTCGTCTTCAAATGAGGTATTGCAACAGAGATTCCGCTTTTCCAGCGTACAACCTCCTTATTTCCCGCGCTAAATTTTCGCAGATGCAAATCTTTAGCCGGAACTTTCAGGAGTGCATGGTTAAGTTACCTCCACGTCGTTTTACCGCACTTGACCTAAGACACGTGTCATCCATCCAACGGTGCGACCGTTTTATTTCCACCATCGGATCCGAATCCCGAATCTCCGCGAGTGGCCTATAAATACCCCATGGCTTGGTAATTCTTCATTCTTTCACCGCTCCTCACCACTTCGTCTTCCTCCTCGCGCCGCGCCGCCCGACGGATCTAAACTCCGGCGAACCTTGCCACGGTGAACTCCACGCGCCGCCAGTCCAAGCCTCTCCTCGCGCCAAGACCCCTTCGGTTGAACGGGAAATCCTTCCCGCCGCCGATTCGTGGTCACGCGAGGTGATTTCCTGCAAGTCCGGCGACCTCGACTTCACCGGAGCTCCGTCGAGCCACCGCGCCATTAACGGTACGTGCGCCGGCCCTGTAGAAGACAAACGTAGTGTAGATCCGGGTACTCAAATAATTTGCATGGGTGCTGCCGGAAGCATGCCACTTGATTCATCGCACTGTACTGGTAGCTCTCCGAGTAGCCCGGATCCCAATCCATTAGAACCAATATGTCCGGATCCCATAGCATACCTGCCACCATATGTTTCCGACATTAGGTTAGCTCAACCGTTTTCCGCATCTTCCAGCACCGCTCCAGGCCGGATCCCCTCCCTCAAAGAGCTTCAAGAAGAACTCGAGGGACAAGCTAGGATGGCAGCCAAAGTACAGGAGGCGGAAAACAAGAGGGCGTCCAAGGCCCGGATCCGTGAAGGAGAGCGGGGTCAGTGGTGGCCCTGCGCAACTACTGATGTGGAGCTTAGAGAGCTCCAGAACGAGGGTATGATCTCCACTCACTGGAGCTTCACACGCGATTCCGACGTCCCCAAACCCGAAGCCGGAGAAATCGTCATGACTAAGGCTTGGGTGGAACGCGGATTATCACTCCCTTGCTCGGAGTTTTTCCTCTCCATCCTCAACACATACGGGCTCCAGCCCCACAACATCTGCCCAAACTCATACCTCCTTCTCTCCAACTTCGTAACTCTTTGCGAAGGGCACCTTGGGATCCGACCAGATGTCAAATTATGGCAGTTCTTCTTCCGGGTGAAGAAGGAAACAAAAGACAAAGCAATGGTGAACTGTGGGAGTATGACGTTCATGCTCCGACCTAGCCGCATGTATCCTCCCCACGATTCGCACGAATCCGTCCGGTACTGGAACGCCGGATGGTTCTATGAAAAGAACGCCTCAGTTCCGGACATCCACGATGGCTTGCCCAAGTTCATCAACGAGCCTCCGGAAGAGCTCGCAAGCTGGAGCTTTGTTCCTTCGCTCGCCCAAACCCCTATTTTGGAGAAGGCAGCGCGGAGAATCTCCTGGCTAGTCCATGACGGACTGACCGGAGCCCAGCTCACCCTCAGCTGGTTTTCCCGGAGAATCCAGCCCCTGCGCTACAACGCACACCTGATGTGCGCTTATACTGGGGCGAACGATCTCCTCCGAGTCACTCGCCACGATCTTCCGGCCGACTCCCTCAAGAGAAGGTTCAAGACGTTGGTGAAGATTCCTAGGGGCCAACAGGTCCCGGAACTGATCAAGGATATCTACACAAACGACCAGTGTCCTCCGGTAAGCTCTGTTCTTTTCGTTGCTTCAAACTTCACAAGTTTTTGGATGTTAACTTTGACTTTTATTCATATTCCTCCCAGCTCAACACTTTGGCGGAGGAAAACTTCCGCACCATTCTTCGTGTCCCTGTCAGCGGCGACGCGGCGGAGGAGGTTCCGGAAGACGAAGAGGAGGAAGAGGAACAGGCACCCCGCAAGGCGGCCCCTCGACCTTCGAAGCGTCCCCGCGCCAAAGCTTCCGGCTCAGAAGCCGGAGCTAGCGGCGAGGCCTCCGCCAAGAAGTCCAAGACCGTAAGGCCACCTCCGCTAGACTCGAGGAAAGCGGAACGTGCACGCCTGAAGATGCTTTCAACAGCTGGCAAACGCTCGCGCCCCATCATCCCCGGCGCCCCGTAAGTTTCCGAATATGGTGCACCTCTATTTTGGCGAAATTATTTCTTATTCGATCCCCTTCACTTGTTTGCAGGAATCCGAGTACCACTGCCACGCGGACCATCAGCCAAGAGCCTATTACCAAATACATGAAAAAGTCACCGGCAGTTGGTCCTACTACTCCAGCTCCGCCAAGTACCTCCCACCCTACTCCTCGGCCGTCTCCCCCTCAGGCTGATCAATCTCCCCCTCCTGCCGCAAACACTCCACCGGAAATAATTCCGGTTAGCAGCGAGAAAGTGGGCGGAGAAGATCCTAAGGCCAAAGGCCCTGCCCAAGAAGACGCAGAAGAACAAGGCCAAGGAGAGGCTGAAGTCACTTCTTCTGAGAAGGCCGGAAACGGCGCTGGCAACATCGTCATTTTTCCGAAAAACTTTGGAGATCCGGCTGACACCACTTCCACCCCCAAGGCATATGCTACCAAGTTTTTCAACAAGTTAACCGAGGCGGAGAAATGGGAGCTTGAACAAGACTTGCTCAACACCATGCTGAACAACGCCTGGGGGAAGCCTGACGTCGCGACATCGGAAATCCAGGACTTTAAGAAGAATGTCGGCCAGTTCTTCGACAAACTCATCTGCAAGCAAAAGGTACTCCCCAGTAGCCCCCAAGCATGTAGGCGGAAACTCAAAGAATAGTTAGCGCTTAGATGCTTAGAGAAAGATTACTTCCGGGAAAATTTTGAAATTGGATCAGTAGCCCCCAAGCATTATGGCGGAAAGGTTCCGGCAGTAATGCTTTGAAGGAAACCACTGTTACAGGCCGAATTTTTACTCCCGCCCTGTCTATGTTTTACAGGAACAGCAGGCGTTGCATTACGAGCTGCACAAGAACATTGCCCTTCAGCGCCGCGTTACTCTGAATCAGGCGGAAAATATCCGGACTCTGAAGGATGCAAATGCGGAACTGAACAAACAACTGGCAGACGCCCAAGGTTGGTTTCCGTCTTTTTCATCATTAGTTCAAATTCCGACTTTGAACTTGCTTTTGACTTATGTTATTATAGGCGCATTCTCTTCCCTTGCTACAGCCTCGTCGGAACTTGAGAACCTGCGCTCCTCGTACCAAGAATTGGAAACGAAACTAAAGGAGGCGGAACTAAAGAGGGAGCAGGCCGAGAAACAGCTGGCGGAGAAGAACTCCGAGCACATCCGGGAAAAGGGCGAATTTATATTGAAAAGGAATGCTGACAGCGAGACCATCAAGAGGCAGCAGAAAGAGCTCTATGGGTTCCAGAAATATATGGAGACCGCGGAACATCACTGGGACTTGCTCAACGAGAATATCTTGGGTACTATGCTGAAACCTTGTCCAGATGTTTGCTCCGACCTTTTTCTTTGTGCTCAAATTGCATGCTGATATCCTGATTATCTTATGCAGAGCCGCTTGGGTATCCGGAAAAGCGTCGAAATTTGTTCCCACGAGACGACCTTCTTCAACTTGCAGGCGATGATTGCAAAGATCTCATCTCCGCCTCCCGCAAGATATGCTACAACTTATCCATCAAGAGGAGTCGCACTTGCAACGTTCGCAAACTTGTTAGAAAAGTGGACGTTCTTCCGGAGCTGGTGACGGATCTACAAGCATCATCAGCCCGAGGCGCAGCTGCAATGACCTTAACTATGTGCTTAGCACATAACCCGGAGCTTGATCTTGAGCAGGTAACCACGGGCGTTCCTCCGGATGCGGATGTTAACGCGCTCCTGGATGCAGTGAGCGGCTACGACACCCATATCGCGGGCAGGATCCGGCATGATGAATTCTACGACAAGGTCGTTCTTCCTGCGGACGAGCCCTTGGAAGCCGAACTTCAAAAGGAGCGCGACGCGGAGGCGTGACCTGCGGAATCCGGAACCCAATTTACCTGGACCAGCTCCAAGGACGCTCCCCAAGAGGAACCCAAGACCAGCGCTGCAGCTTCTGAAGAAGAGGAAGAAAGTGATGAAGACGTGTCATCTCCGGCCGAAGACGCCAAGGACAAAGATCCAGAGGGCAAGACTTCTCCGGCTAAGGGGGAGTGAAAACTTTTATTCCTGCGGGAGAAACAAAGCATCATTTTGGCCCCAGCGAGGGTTTGTAATATAACTTTAATTCTTAAGTATCTAGGGACGAAACAATTATGCGTGGGCGGAAAACTTATCCTGCTATCCGTTAGAATTATTTGCATGTTTCGTTTGTTAAAAGCAAGTGCTGGTTTGTTAATTTTCCGGCTTACTCGCTTGACCTTCCACGAGCCGGAAAACCTTTGGCCGGAAACGCTCGCCTGCGGTGACGAAGCCCAATGGCATCCGTCCATAACCGCGGAAACAAGCCCCCAGCCTAGGTGCCGGAAGTCGCTACCAGGAATCCACGAGTTCGCAACGAAAAAATTTTCCACCAGAAAACTTAGGCTTACGTCCTAAGGGACGATTTTGAAAATCACAACTTTCATACACGCCTAAGCGGAAACATCCAGCTCTGCGGTTTTAGTCGGAAAAAACATACATGATCTAAAATGAACAAGTAAAGGAGGTAAAAGACTCAAAGAGTGAACCATAAGCTTTATTTCATTGATCATGTATAACTATTACAGAGTTTGTAACTCGGAAAAAATATGCTAAGTGTAGAAAGGACGTAGCTGTGCGATGTTCCAAGGGCGATCTGTCTCGTCGTAGATGTCGTCCGGATCCTCACGCTTGCGTTTCCGGTGCCAATTAGCAGGTCTATCCTTCAGCTCGCGGAAATCAACAAGGTAGTACGACCCGTTATGAAGCACTTTGCTAACGACGAAAGGTCCTTCCCATGGAGATTGCAGCTTATGGTCTTTCACCTGACGAAGGCGGAGGACCAGGTCTCCTGCCATGAAGGAGCGATTCCGAACTCGACGACTGTGATAGCGTCGGAGCTTCTGCTGGTAAATGGCGGAGCGCTGGTCAGCTAAGTTCCGAGCTTCCTCGATCAGGTCCACAGATAGCTGTCTGGCCTCGTCGTTGTTTCTTCATTGTAGGCGGAAACTTCGCGGTGAATCGTGGATGATGTCGGAGGGGAGCACGGCTTCGGATCCGTATACCGGGAAAAATGGGGTAAACCTGTCGATCTGTTAGGGGTAGTTCGCAGACTCCACAAAACGACTTCCAACTCGTCGGCCCAAGCTCATTGCTCGTCGCAGCGGTTCTTCAAGGCGCGGTTTAATTCCTGATAATATTAGGCCGTTAGCCCTTTCTACGACCATTTGATTGTGGATGAGCCACGAGATGCAAGGTCCGATCGGATCCCTACCGTCTCACGGTAATCCTTCAATTCCCCTTGAGCGAAGTTTGTGCCATTATACGTGATTATGTGTGGGATGCCGAATCTCATCACGAGGCTGCAGACAAATTTTAGTGCCGTAGCACCATCGGCTTTCCTCATCGGCTTTGCCTCGATCCACTTGCTGAATTTGTCAACGGCAACCGAAGGTATTCAAAACCGCTGTGAGATGATCTTTTAACTTACCAACCATATCGAGCCCCCAGACCGCAAATGGCCAGGTGATAGGTATGGTCTTCAGCTCTTGGGCTGGAGCGTTTGGTTGAGTAGCGTAGATGCGACAACCTCGGCAGGTCTTGACTATTTTGTCAAGCATCTTCTTTAGTGAGCCAGTAAAAACCTAGCCGAAAAGCTTTTGCAACGAGTGACCTGGAGGCGGCATGATGCCCGCAGTCCCCTGCATGGATCTCTCTGAGGATTTCAATGCCATCTTGATTGGAGACGCATTTGAGAAATACCCCTGTTGCACTTCGTTTGTAGAGCTGTCCGTCAACAATTGTGTAGGATCTTGCTCGTCTGACGATCTGTCGCGCGAGGACCTCGTCCTCTGGCAACTTCTGATCGATGAGGTAGTCCAGGAAAGGCTGTGTCCAAGCCGGAATGATAGCCATCACTTCCCTAGCCGGAGACACTGCCACTTCTGGGTTTTCCGGGTTAGCGCCCTTCACAGAGGGTATCCGGAGATGCTCCAGGAAAATGCCAGGCGGAATTTGCTTCCTGCCGGATCCGAGCTTGGATAGCATGTCTGCTGCTGTGTTATCGTCTCTCCTGACGTACTTGACTTCGTATCCGAGGAAGCACTTGGCGATCTCGTCAACTTCGTCTCTGTAGGCCGCCATGACGGAGTTTCTGGCGTTCCAGGTTCCGGCTACTTGTTGTGCCACCAGGTCGGAATCTCCATAGCATATGATGTGCTTGATCCCAATTTCCTTAGCGATGCGCAGACCGTGTAGTAGAGCCACGTATTCCGCCATGTTGTTTGTAGCTTCGAAGTGGATCTGCAGAACATACTGCAGTTCTTCTCCGGTAGGGGACTTCAGGGTGACTCCGGCTCCTGAGCCTTGATTCTGCTTGGATCCATCGAAGTGCATGACCCATGTTTCTGGTTCCGGCTCCAGACTTGCATCCGGAGCTTCTGTCCAATCTGCGACGAAATCTGCCAAGACTTGGGATTTAACCGCAGTCCTAGGCTTGTAAGCGATGTCGAAGGCGGATAGTTCGATGCCCCATTTAGCCGTACGCCCTGTTGCGTCAGCGTTGTTGAGAATTGTTGACAGTGGAGCCTTGCTCACGACTGTTACTGGATGCTCTTGGAAGTAATGTCTCAGCTTCCGGCTGCCTAGGAACACTCCATAAGCTAGCTTCTGAAAGTGAGGGTATCTTTGCTTTGACTCCATCAGTACCTCGCTAATGTAATAGACAGGTCTTTGGACGTCATATTCATGACCTTCTTCCTTTCGCTCCACCACGATGACGAGGCTGATGACTTTGTTGGTAGCTGCCAGATAAAGGAGCATCGGCTCTGACTCTGCTGGGGCTGCCAGGATAGGTGGGGAGGTGAGTATTTCCTTCAACCCCCGAAGAGCTGCATCAGCTGCGTCGTCCCAGACGAATTTGTCTATTTTCTTCAGCAGCTTGTATAAAGGTAGCGCCTTCTCGCCAAGACGGCTAACAAACCTACTGATTGCTGCGACGCAACCAGTTAGTCGTTGCACATCTTTGAGACAAGTTGGCCGTTTGATACACAGGATTGCCTTGATCTTTTCCGGGTTAACCTCAATGCCTCTGTGAGAGACTATGAAGCCAAGGAGTTTTCCGGCTGGCACGCCAAAGACGCACTTCAGCGGATTTAACATCATCTTGTACCTGCGGAGGTTGTCGAAGGTTTCTGTGAGGTCGCTGATCAGGTCGGATCCTTTCCGGGTCATGACCGCGATGTCATCGACGTAAGCGTGCACGTTCCGGCCGATTTGGTCCTTCAGGCACCGCTGCATCGTACGTTGGTATGTGGCACCTGCGTTTTTCAAACCAAAAGGCATGGTAACATAGCAATAAGTACCAAACGGGGTAATGAATGAAGTCGCCTTTTGGTCAGACTCCTTCATCCGGATCTGATGATACCCGGAATACGCATCAAGAAAACACAGAAGTTCCGCCCCCGCAGTCGAATCAATGACTTGGTCAATGCGCGGCAAGGGGAACGGATCCTTCGGGCAATGCTTGTTCAAGCCGGAGTAATCGATGCACATTCTTAGTATTTCAGTGTTCTTTTTGGGTACAAGGACGGGATTTGCGACCCAATCGGTGTGGATAACTTCTATTACAAAACCTGCCTCTAGTAACTTAGCTAGTTCCATTCCTATGGCGCGGCGCTTCTTATCTCCAAAGCGTCGCATAGCTTGCTTCACCGGTTTAGCCCCCGGATTTATGTTGAGGTAGTGCTCGGCGAGTTCCCTAGGTACTCCGGACATGTCAGAAGGTTGCCATGCGAAGATATCCATGTTAGCGCGGAGGAACTCGACGAGCGCGTCTTCCTATTTGGGGTCCATGTTGGCTCCGACTGAAACCTGCTTAGAAGGGTCGCCTTTGATGAGGTCGTGCTTCTTGGTTTCTATCGCGGCCTTGAAGGAGGTCTTCTGTTCGGAGATCTGCTTCTTGGTGGTCTGCATCTCAGTCGGATCCACCGTGGCTCTGTAGCCTTGCAGCTCCTCTCCAGATATCACAGACTCTGCGAAGGCGGCTTCGCCTAACTCGCACTCATGAGCCTTTTTGTAGTCTCCGGATACGGTAATCATACCTTTAGGACCCGGAATCTTGAGCTTGTTGTAGATGTAGCACGCTCTTGCGTGGAACTTGTGGTAGGTGGGCCTGCCGAAGATGACGTGGTAGGAACTCTTGAAGGGCACAACTTCAAACGTGATCTTCTCTTCGCGGAAATTATGAACATCGCCAAAAGCCACGGGAAGTGTGATGCTGCCGAGGGAATTCGCCTTCTTACCCGGAACCACGCCATGAAACTCAGTGTTGCTGTGTTTGAGCTGTTCCTTGGTGAGGTTCATCCGCTCTAGAGTCTCCAGGTACATGATGTTCAAGCTGGCTCCACCATCCATGAGGCACTTGGAGAAGTCATACCCGTCTATGCGGGGACTTACAACCAAGGCGTAGCATTCTTTTGGCACAATGGCAGGGTGATCCTCCCTATCAAATGTGCACGGGATTTCCGACCACCTGACATACTGCGGCACAGCCGGAACTGTGGCGTTCAGGACCCGGGTAGCTGACTTGGCAGCGCGGACTGTTGGGGTTCCGAGGAAAGTGTGGTAAGCCCCCACGCTCTTTTTCTCGAATGGGTTGGATTTACCTGCGGATCCTGCCTTGGGATCCGGCGAGTTATCATCCTCATCCATCGCCTCGGAACTATCTTCCTCTTTGTCCTTGTTCTTGCCCTTGCCTCCCTTGCCGCGTGGGCGGTGCTTCCGGGCTCGCTTGTATCCTGCCTCCGGGTCGTTCTTTAGATCATTGACCCACTTGCAGTTGCGGTTGGTGTGAGTTGACTTCCCTGTAACCGGATCCAGGTAGGCCAGACAGGGCATGTCTCTGTACTCCTCGTAGGTTTGCGGGGCGCGGGATCCGCCAGCTGTGACCTCAGTGGCATGCCGTCGACCCTGCCGGCTCCGCCTCCACGGCCGCGTCCTCTTCCGCCTCCTGGACCTCCGCGTTGAAACGCCATGGCGACCATGTCGGATCCGCCACTCTTCTGGTCATCAGGGTTCTTGCGCTTATGGCTACTGCTGTTGCCGTTATCACGGTTCTTCTTTTGTTGATGTAGGGGGATTGCTGTGGCTGCGAGATCACCGCCTGCGTCATCATCGGCGGCAGTATGATCACTGGCAATGGAGATCATCTCATCCAAAGTCAACTTGTTTGAATTAGCCAAACGAGTGAGCGTATGCCTCAGCAATCCTCCCCTCTGCAGTCCACCAATGAAAGCGTACATGGCGGTGGTGTGGTCGACGTTTTCGCACTCGTTCCTGCATGCCAACCATCGTGTGAGGTAGTTTCTTGAGGTTTCTCCCTTCTTCTGGATGCAGGCCTGCAGGTCGCTTGCCGTGGCAGGTCTTTTGTAGGTGCCTCTGAAGTGTTTCTCGAAAGCGGTCTTCAGGTCGAACCAGCAAAAGATGGAGTTCTTCTCGAGGTCGCTGAGCCAGATCCGGGCTGGCCCTACAAGGTACAACTGGAGCATGCGGCAGGCGATGTTAGGGGTTCCTCCGGCAAAGGTTACTGCATTATAGTAATCCTCAATCCAGGTATCCGGCCTTTCGGTGCCATCATAATGCTTCAAGTTTTCGGGTAGCTTGAGGTTCATCCTTGGCTTTGGTTCCTCTCGAATCATCCTGCCAAAGCACTTCGGGCCGATGTAGTCGGTTCTGTATTCGTTAAGGCGTTCCCGTGTGTCGCGCGGGCCGTGGCGAGGAGATTGTGAGCGAGAGCGAGATCTCCGGCCGTCGCCTCCGCCTCCACCTCCGCCGCCACCGCTAGGTGGTGGTGAGGGAGACCTGCGAGGTGGTCGGTCCGATTTCTTGCTTCCGCCGTCTGATTCTCCTCGGTCTTCCCGATGCTGGCTCCGGCTTCTGTGGCTGCCTTCGCCATGGCGCTGGCTGCCCTGGTCGTTCCGGCTCCGGCGAGGCTCCGGGTCGTGGCTCCGGCGAGGCTCTGGGTCGCGGCTCCGGCGAGGCTCTGGGTCGCGCTCCTCATTCCGACTCCTCCTGGGCTCGGGCTCACGAACATTGTTCTGGTTCCGGCGAGGTTCCGGCGAGCGCTCCCTGTTTCTGTTTCTTGGCAGCACGTTGTCGCGGATAATAATCCCACCATGCCCTGGGGGCCTGGTGTTTCCGGCTGGACTACGGCGGCGAGGGGGTCGCGGGTAACCGTTAGGCGGAGGAGAGGGGTTGCGATATTTGTCTCGTCCAGAGTACATTGCATCCTTTCCCTTTCTTGGATCTGACGAAGGCGTCTTTGACGGAACGGGGATCGGATTTGGGTGTTCCCTGGTTCTTCTTCTGCGCTCCGAGGATCCGGTGTGTGATTCATCATCGGGATGCCGATCGGCGCGAGCGTCCTTCTGCGCGGTAGATACACAGTTATCCGGATTGGATTCTAACCTGCGCGAAGTATCCGCCTTGCTTTGCTGCTGCATTGCTGAAGCGACAAGTTTGCGGAGGTAGTTGATATCAACCTCTTCGTCCTTCTTCTTCAACAGCTCCGCAGCTTTTAGCATGTTGTCCTTTGGGGTTTCCAGCAGCTGCTGCTCTGCGGGCGTGGCGAAGTTGATTCTGCGAGGCGGAATTGCTTCTCTAACAATTCGATCGGCCTCCGCCTGTGCATAGGTCATCTTTACTTCCCACTCTTGCGCCATGCTCTTGACATGCTCGAGTGTGGCAGCAATTTCGCGATCCTGTCTGTCGAATTAGTCCGCCAAACCTGCAGCTTCTTCCCTTTCATCCCTTAATGCGGCTGCGGTACTGGCGAGCTTCTTGGCTGTGGCCAGGATTTCCTTTCTAGTGGCCTCTAGAGCCTCCGGATCTGCGGCATCGCCCGAGGTTATAGGTTTGTTAAGAACTGCTCGTGCAACCATCTCTTCAGGTGACAGGAGTTCCTCCGAGGAAGAATCCATGTGGGGTCGCTCCCGTGACATTGGAGATCCTTGGCGGGATGGCTGAGGGTCAGATTGGTTGGTTGCCTCTTCAGATCCAGTTTGTCCCAGCGCTGCTACAGTTGCGAGAACCTGCTTAGGCTGGGCGGAGTCGACTTCAGGCTGATCACCGAAACCGTACTCCCCTAGCTTGCGGTTAAACTCGTCAGTATCCATGGAGGGGGTATCTCCGGAAATTGGGCTCAGATTGCCCAAAATCGACTCTTCAGCCGGAGTTTCGCTTTCTCCGACAGGCTCAGCCTGATCCGGATCCGCGTCGTTTTCCGGTGCCTCTACCTGCTCAGGGCCAGCTCCGTCTTCTTGAGGGGCGGTTCCGGCGGTATGGGCCAAGAAGTGTACGAAGTGGCACCTCTGCTTTTCTAACACCTGGGAGACCCAGGCGGATCTGCATTGGTCTTCCACCGTTGTTTCCTGCTCAGGGGCGGATTGGGTGGGCTTTGAAAATTCCAGATCCGAGGCGGAATCTTCCTTGGGAAGCTCCTGCATCTCAGATCGGATCTTCGCGACTGCGTCCAGCTCTGCGGCGGTCGCGTCTGCGTTACTTACCAGTGGGTTTCCGTCGGAATCGACGGTTTCCCCGATGAAGATGTGTATGCCGCCAATTGGGACGATGGAGAGCTTGACGGGGTTTGTCCTAGCCGGAATCCAACACTCATCCGGAGGGACGATCGGCAGATTTCCGGCGTAGAGGACGCGCCCCACAGCGATGGTGTCGTCGTAGCTTCCCATGGCGGAACCCTCCCGGTTCCGGCCTCCAGACGCCACAGGCCCCATGGTGGGCGCCAATTGTCGTTGCCTAATCGACGGTACCTCGGAGGAGGGATCCTCACGAGGGGGAGAAGAAGTAGGGGCCATAGGGCGGAGTGCACACGGGACGGTGGTACGCGATTTACCCAGCTTTGGAACACCTGCACGATGACAGGGCCTACTGCTGCTTGTCTGGAATTATCTGGGCGCTTTCGCGTTGTTACAATGAGTTGTGGTTGTGCCTCTAGGGCTCCCGGGATCCGGCTTATATAGGCGCATGGATCTAGGGTTTACATGGAGAGTCCTAGCCGGAATACAAGTTGCCTAACTACGGTATAATGTCTTGCCGTGTACGTCAAGGATCCGCCTTCCTTCTTGGCCGTGCTGGATCCGGATACTTTATGGGCCTCCACGGATCCGGCCTCTTTCGTAGGTCGGTTAGGATCCGGCTCCTCGTTCCTGGGCTGGACTTCATCCTTCATGATCTACAGCAACTGGGCCGCCCGATGGGCCACATGCCTCACCACCAACTATGGGCCACCCGGGCTTGCCGGACCTAGGCCATGCCGTTGATATACCCATAAAGTATACCCACAACACATGGTCATAAGGACTAGGTAACTATGTATCGAAAGCTTATAGCAAATAACTTAATGACGTGATCTTATGCTACGCTTAATTGGGTGTGTCCATTACATCATTCATATAATGATATAACCTTGTTATTAATAACATCCAATGTTCATGATTATGAAACTAATCATCCATTAATCAAAAAGCTAGTTAAGAGGCATACTAGGGACTCTTTGTTGTTTACATATCACACATGTATCAATGTTTCGGTTAATACAATTATAGCATGGTATATAAACATTTATCATAAACATAAAGATATATAATAACCACTTTTATTATTGCCTCTTGGGCATATCTCCAACATGACAAAGAGCTTTCACGCTTCTTTTGGCAATACAGGACGGGCCGGCAAAAATACCACATGGTCAAATGGGCCGATTTGTGCGCCCCCAAGGATCTTGGGGGCATAGGGATTATCTCCTCTCGCCACATGAATGTGGCCCTCATGCTGAAATGGGTTTGGAGGATCTTATCTGATGACGGGGGCTGTGGCTTAAGTTGATTAAGGCGAAGTACCTACGGGGCCGGCCACTCCTCGCTTGTGACCGCCGGGAGGGATCTTAGTTTTGGAGATCCCTCCAGGACATTAAGCACGAGATTAGAGCGGAACTATCCCTCTCCATAGGCGATGGAAGAGGGACCATGTTCTGGCTTGACCCATAGCTTGGCGGCCGTCCCATTCGCCTAGACTTCCCGACCTCTTTGCCATTTGCGCAGATCCCTCTATTCTTGTTGCGGATGCTGCCCAGGGGGGCTGGGATATCCTGTTCCATCGCGGCCTGACACAGGGAGAGGCCCTGAGTCTGGCTTCGTTGCGGAACCTCCTCCCGGACGGTATGCCGGGAGGGTTAGACTCGCCCTCATGGCGCTTAACGCCATCTGGCTCGTTCTCCGTGAGAACAGCCTATAGGGCCCTGTTTTGGGGGCCTCCTGTACCCTAGACGTCCCCTCTTTTTAAAGCGCCTATCCCGCTTAAGACGAAGATTTTCTTGTGGCAGTTGCTTAGGGATCGCCTTCCCTCTGGGGTGGAGGTTGCGAAGAGGCACGGGCCGGGCAACGGTCTTTGCCCATTATGTGCGGTCCCGGAGATGACGACACACATCATGTTCTCTTGCCCCGTGGCTCGTTTCCTTTGGAGCTTCCTTCACGAGGCGCTGGGGCGCGAGTGGCAGGCTTCAGCCCTCGGTGAGTTCATTGAGGTCCATGCGAACAACACTAGTAGGAGGAGGCGCCTCTTCTGGCTATTGTTCATGGCATTGACCTGAACCCTGTGGACCGTGCGCAATAAGATGGTCATTGAGCGTATCTTGCCTCGACGCGCCTCTGACTCTATCTATTTTTTTTTTTGACTTTGTTGCAGCAGTGGTACCTGCTTTGTAGACAACGGAACAGGGAGCGCCTGGACGGCATGTTGGAGAATTTTCTTGCAGCAGCTCATCGTATTTCTACGTCGTCTAGCCTCTGAGTGGCCCCCTTCTGTGGGGTGTTGTATCGCTTTTCTCTTTGGCGGACGCTACGCGTCGGTCGCCGGATGGGACAACCAAAAATCGGTTGTTCTCCGCGCCGTACGATCATGATCCGACGTCCGAAATCTACCGCGGTGCGAGATTTGCATTTTGCCCCCTGTTTTTCTGAAAGTTAACCCGCGGTCCTTATGCTAAGTATTACAACAAAATATCTCACTTCGCTTACAAAAAGTATGTACTATTACAACAAAAAAATTACAAAAAATATAAACAAAAAAGTATTATAAAAAAATGGTTAAACAACAATTGTTTTGCTATAGGTTGGTTTACAACAAAAATTGACAACAATAACAATAAAAAATCAAAAGCTATAACAACAAAAAACATGTGTTCGTGGCTGTGAAAATTTGATTAAAAATAACACATTTTATATATATCAAATTACAACAAAAATCACCAGCTATTTTTACCAAAAATTATTAGCGATTACAACAAAATAATTTATAGCAAACCTCCAGGTAAACATTACAACATCTCTGACATGCTTTCTCTATAACTTTTATATGCATTTGTTACAAAACTAACGAACATATACAACATCTCTACGGAAAAAAAGTGTCCATGACTAAAACAATTACACCAAAAATCACAAATAATTACAACAAAAAAGTCATCCGTTTACAACGTATCAAGAAACACACATTTTCGTAACATATCACTTAGAAAAATATTACAAATTATGTAGTGTGGGTTTACAACAAATTTTTTATCTAATTGTTACAAATCTGAAAACAACACTATACATTTATTTTAAAAAAAAGCAACACTCCAGTTTGGACCGAAAACCAGGCCCATAGGGCCGCGCGGGAGCGAGGGCGACGACCGATCGGTCGCCGGATGGAAAGCGTTTTCCTTTCTCTTTTCTCTTTTCTTTGGGCATGTTGTGTTGTGGCCCAGCAGATCGCTGGTGCTTGGTTTTTTACGGCTGCGTTTTATGTGAAAGGACGCGGTTACTTTATTTAGGGAGCGCCTATAGGACGCTTTAAGCGGAGCGTTAGGCTGTCTCCGCTCAGACCGGTGCGGGTGACAGTCGTTAATGGGCTCGGCCCATTAAAACGTTCGTCGCTACAGGAAACAGCGTGTTCGTCGTTCTCGTTCGCTTGCACGATTGTACGGTTCGTTCTATCGTTCCCTTTTAGTCGGATTTCTTCGAGTCTAAAATTGGTGCTAGACGATCAGAAACTGCAAAAATTTGGAATTTCGTATGTTTCAAAAATAAATCTAAAGGAACTTTTGTCATGTCGTAAGCTAAATGCTGCAGGTTTGTCAACCTTTTAAATTGCACTACATGATGATTTGAGAAACTGCAAAAAGTGAAACTTCGCATGGAACAATGCTATTTATATTCGAATTACATCTCAGTTGGCGAAGATCTGTATTTGTAGAAACAGACGCAGAAACAGACATGAAATCTTGAATGAAAATTTGTTGTCTTCTTCCTTTCTTGGACGCTCCTTTTCTGAATTTTGTTTTGTGAATAGGACAATAATTCTAATGAAAAATTAGAAAAATCTTCGTTTTACAAAGTATGGCTTACAAAGTTGTAACTTACTTTTCCAAGTTGGCATTCATGCTTTATTATTTATACTATTTTGTAAAGAATAGAATGGATTTCCACCTTGAACAGATATATTACATGAACGATATTCAACTGTGAACGGTTTCTACCTTTGAACAGTTTGAAAATGAACGCATTCCCACCTTGAATATTTTTGAAAAATGAATGGATTTTCCCAGGTTGGTTACATGAAAAGATTTCCATGGTGAATAAAATTCCTAGCATGAACGGTTTCGTTCTTTAAAAACAATTTTCAAAAAGAATAGAATGAAAACCGTTCATACCTTAGATATTTTTGAAAAATGAAGAGATTTCCATGTTGAACAGTTTTTAACTTAAATCATGTTTTTTTTAAAAAGATGAATGTATTTTCACCTTGAACATATCTATTACATGAACGAAATTCAAGTATGAACGGTTTCCACCTTGAACGGTTTTTGTGTATGAACAAAATTTGAAAATGAACACATTCCCACCTTGAACATTTTTGAAAAAAGAACGGATTTCCACCTTGAACGGTTTATTGCCTAAACAAATCCTAAAAAATGAACAGTTTTTCCTATGTTGGTTATATGAATGAATTTCCATGATGGACAAGTTAAAATATGAAAATGAACGCAATCCCACCTTGAAAACATTTTTTCATAATGAACGGATTTCCACCTTTCACCTTGAACATATTTATTACATGAACGAACGGTTTCCGCATTAAACGTTTTCCGTCTTTGAACAAATTTGAAAATGACGCATTCCCACCTTGAACATTTTTAAAAACTGAACGGATTTCCATGTTGAATGGTTTATAACTTAAACAATTTTTGAAAAATCAAATGTTTTTCGCAGGTTGATTACATGAACGGATTTGCGTGATGAACAAAGTGCAAAAAATGATTAGATTTTAAAAAATGTTCAAACTCAAAAAATGTTCAATGTTAAAAAAGTTCAAATTTTTAAAAAGTTCAAACTAAACAAATGTTCAATGTTAAAAAGATTTAAATTTAAAAATGATTAGATTCAAAAATGTTTATGTAAAAAAATCAAATATGAAAAATGTTCAAATTTGAAAAAAAGGACAAGACAAATTATTTGAAATATGAAAAATGTTCAAACTCAAAAAGGTTCAAATTTAAAAATTGTTCAAACTAAAAAAATATTCAATGTTAAAAAAGTTCAAACAAAAAAATGTTCAATGTTAAAAAGATCAAATTTTTTAAAATGTTCAAACTAAAAGAATATTCAAATCTAAAAAATGTTCAAACTCAAAAAAATCAATTTTATAAATTCGGCTTTAAAAAGTTGAAAACCGGACAGAAAAGCCAAGAAAACCAACAAAACCCGAAGAAAAAAATACTAAAACCAAAGAAAACCCGAGAAACTGAATTAAAAACCAGCGCAAAAGGACTACTTACCGTTATATGGGCCGGCCCAAAACTATAAGTGCTCTGTGCGGAGAGCCTGATAGCTCCCGCAATAGGCGGAGAATAGGAATCGGCCTTTATTTATAAGCGGGGCAAAAGTATATTTCGAGGAGGTCTTATGCTTTCGGCCTGGAAGCCCATAATGGCCTGAGGGAGGCCCATATACAGGAAGTCCTGCCCCGAATGGTGAAGTTCCGGCGCGGCGCCGTTCCGATTCCAGTCGACCATGGCGGCCAGTCCTATACACCGACCAGGTCGGTGCCGTTGCGGGTTGCCGCACACCCTGGTCGGGTATTGGGCCTGGCCCATTTAACGTTTTTCGCTTTCCTTTTCTCTTTTCTTTTTTTCTTTTTCCGTTTTCTGTTTTCTTTTCTTTTCTTTCTGTTTATTCTTTCTTTTGTTCAAACTAGAAAAGTCTATATTCGAAAAATGTTTAAAATCGAAAAACGTCAAATTTGAGAATTACTAAAATTTGAAAACTGTTCAAATATGAAAATTGTATAAATTCAAAAATTGTTCAAATATGAAAATCGTTCATACTCGAAATTTGTTCAAATTTGAAATTTGTTCAAATTTGAAAATTGTTCTAATATGAAAATCGTTCAGATTCGAAAATTGTTCAAATATAAATTTTGTTCAAATTAAAAAATGTTCAAATTCGGAAATTGTTCATAGAAAAAAATACATTTTTGTTCAAATAAAAAAATGTTCAAATCTGAAAATGTTCAGATTTTTAAAAAGTGATTTATTTTTAATTTGAATTTTTTAAAATTTTACAAATGTTCGGATTTTTTAAAAAGATTCTTTTAAAAAAGAAAACAAACAACAGAAAAAAAAACGAAAAAGAAAAACCGCCTTACCTGATGTTGGGCTGCGGCCCAGTTAGTAAAATCCGGGCGCGCGGGGTGTGCGGCAACGGCATCCGCGCCGACCAGCTCGGCATACAGCAGCTCCCACCATGGCGGCCAGTTCCCGGCACCGATGAAGGTGCCGGCGTCATCAGCGGCGCCGGTGGTCTCTGCCTTGGTCGGCGGCAGCCGCCGGCAGGAGCTCGCCGTCGTCGTCGCCATCACGGATGGAGGAAGCAGCAGGAGCTTCCTGCCACGGCTTGAACTCCAGCCACCACGCCGCGATGACCGACGCGCGTCCCTGCGGTGAGGTATGCACTGTCGTAGTCTCAATCCAAAGTCAACCCTCTAACCTGAAGTCGTAGCAACAATGTTTTTCTTTGCGCGTGTAGGCACCTGCCCTTCATCTAGTGGTCGATCCTATGTTCTACCAAGTATGTGTCCAATTATATTAGTCTCAATCACCAGGTTGCCAGTTTGACATCGTACTCTTCCATTATGCAAGTGCCATTATTCAAGTGCAACAGATGTCCAATTTCCTTTGACGGTCAGAAAATTCCTCAGCTATACGTCCACTAGCTGCAGGCCAATTGTTACAGAGGACCATATTGCTCTGTTCATCCACCCCCAACAGGAGGACGAAGAAGGAAGCCTCAATGGGCATGCCACACATTCCAATTCTTACCTTCCTATTCCTCCCGAGTCCATTATGCAGATCCGATGACCAGCTCACGCAAGCAAAGCCACTCTCCGCCGGCGACATGCTCATCTCCGAGGGCGGGGTCTTTGCCCTCGGCTTCTTCTCCCCAACCAGCTCCGACACCACCTTGTACCTTTGCATCTGGTACCACAACATCTCCGAACGCACCGTCGTGTGGACTGCCAACCGCGACAACCCTCTCATCGCCACGTCTTCCCCGATTCTCACCTTCACCAACAGTTCTGACCTGATATTGTCTGACTCCCAAGGCCGCACTCCTTGGGCGGTGAAGAGCAACATCACGGGCATGGGAGTTGCTGCGGTGCTGCTGCACTGGTTAAAATAGCCGGCTATAGCCGATAGCCGCGAATTTTTTTGAAGCTACGAAAGGTTATAGCCGGGCTATAGCGGACTATAGCCATATTGTGGATTGTGGATTTGCTAAATAATGATAAAAATTGGGCATCATATAGTCATATATATATATCAATAATTCACAAATTAATAACATAATAACATCATCACATAGGAGATACACATAATAATTCACACATAGTTAAATACATAGTTTAATCCAAATATTACAACATCATTACGTAGTTTAGGACATAGTTATGCCCATAATTACATAACTAGAGCTTGATGGCTATTTCGCCAAGCAAATGGGCCGGTCGACTTAAATTTTTGGTCCAAAATTTTGGATCCATTGAGCGGGAAGTTAGCGGCTATGAGGCTAAATTAAGGCTAAATAGCCTTAGCCGAGCTATTAGCGGCTATTTCTCTTTTAGCCTCTAAAGCCTCTAGCTATAGCCGCGGACCTCGTGAAAGGCTATAGCCGGGCTATAGTCCGACTATAGCCGGCTATTTTAAACAGAGGCTGCTAGACACGGGTAACTTTGTCCTCCAGTTTCGAAATAGCACAGTCATATGGCAGAGTTTTGATCACCCCACGGACACCGTGCTTAGGGTTTTAATGCCAGCTCGAATCTTCAATTGGTCATTTGGAATGGGACTCGACCCTACTCTCGCGTCCTTCCGATGAATGGTGGCTCGGTGTTCGGCGACACATTCCAGAACATCACCTTCTTTGAATCCATCACCGGCACCGGCAATGGGTCCTTTTATACACACCATCTGCCGACGGCTCACCTTATGCACGTGTTACCCTTGATTACATGGGTGTGTTGAGCACTCAAAGATGGAACCGCTCCTCATGGACAACCATCTCTAAGCGCCCTGCTAGCAGCTGCGACCTCTATGCCTCGTGTGGCCCATTTGGCTATTGCAATCATGTTGGGGATGTCCCAACATGCCAATGCCTCTAAGGATTTGAGCCTGTTGGTCCTGGTATGAACTCTTCAGCAGGATGTAGGAGAACAGACGCGCTGACATGCACCAAGAAAAGTCGTTTCGTAAACTTAACTCAGATGAACATCCCCGACAAGTTTGAAAGTCTTCCAAACAAAAGCATCGACGAGTGCGCTAGCAAGTGCAGCAGCAACTGCTTGTGCACAGCTTACGCTTATGCCAAGTCAAGCAGTAACGATGCTCTGGTGGACCGGTCAAGCTGCTTGGTTTGGGCAGGGGAGCTTATCGACACGGGAAAGAACAGTTACTATGGCGAGATCCTCCACCTCCGGCTTGCCGACTTTCCTGGTATGCATTCCCCGTTCCATTGTAGCTTTATGTATCATGACGCTTAATGTATGTGTCACTGGTTTTAGTGGATGCCCTTTCCTTCCACTCAAATAGCATATGCATCAAATGACCGCCAACATTTAAACATGGTACATTTTCTAAAACATAATCGTCAAATATTCTATTTTGTTAAATTAGTGTGGTGTCTAATCCATAACTGTTGTATATGAGCATGCTATAACATTAAATCTCTATTTACCGTAAGCTTGCAGTAGCTCTGGATGGGTTACTGGTAGTAGAGTAATTCGTTCCATGCACTAGTCATGGTACTGCGGGCCAGTAATATATATATATCCTACAAGTAATGCGGCAACGCTTTTGTAATGACCCTTCCAAGTTGCTTGATTTGGCTAGCTATTCACTAAGTTTGTGTTGAATAATTTTGCAGTTAAAGAGAATACAAGATTGACCAAGATTGTACTCCCAGTTATAGCATGTGTGCTGATACTCACATGCATAGCAATTGTCACGATATGCAAATACAAAGGTAGATTAAGCTATTGTCTAATTGTTCGATAACAAAATAATGAAAAACATTGATCTTCAGCAAGCAAACGGCAGAAAAAGGAAATCCACAAGAGACTGATGTTAGGATACCTTAACTCTTCCAATGAAATTGAAGGCGAGAATGTGGAATTTCCATTTGTTAGCTTCGAAGATATTATCACTGCCACAGATAATTTCTCTGAGTCAAAACAGATTGGAAGGGGAGGTTTTGGAAAAGTTTACAGGGTAACTCAAAGTTTTGTACATAAGCACATGCTCTGTTTTTTAAGGTTAATTACATTATTGGACAGCTGCTTCAATCATTTCATAATTCAGGATGGTGTGATGATGTAGGGAATGCTGGAAGGTGTTAAGGAAGTTGCTATCAAAAGGCTTAGTAAGGATTCAGGGCAAGGGGTAGAGGAGTTTAAAAATGAAATAGTTCTAATTTCTAAATTGCAGCACAAAAACCTAGTTAGACTTCTTGGATGTTGCATTCATGGAGATGAAAGGTTACTTATCTATGAATACTTACCTAACAAAAGCTTGGATACCTTCCTCTTTGGTATGTTTAGACTTCTGCTGACACACATTCCAAGTTTTGATTAATCAAAAGGATTTCGCTGATGACTAATGATATATTCCGTTTACTACTTATCTTTGGAGATCCTACAAGACAATGTGTGCTTGATTGGCCCACACGCTTCAAAATAATTAAAGGGATAGAGAGGGGGCTTCTTTACCTCCACCAAGATTCAAGATTAACAATAATTCATAGGGATCTCAAAGCAAGCAACATTTTACTGGATTCAGAAATGACTCCAAAAATATCTGATTTTGGTATGGCAAGGATCTTTGGTGGAAACCAACAGGAAGGAAACACTACCCGGGTTGTTGGGACATAGTAAGTAAATAAATGCACCAGCCACCTGTCAAAGGTTCTAGTTTATGTTGTCTAATTCAACTCAATATTTTGTGTTGTTGAATTATTTAAACAGTGGTTACATGTCACCCGAATATGTAATGGGAGGTGCCTTTTCTGTAAAAACGGACACCTATAGCTTTGGTATTCTTCTTCTGGAGATCACAAGTGGCTTGAAGATCAGCTCACCGCAGCTCGTAATGAACTATGTCGGCCTTACAGCTTATGAATGTATGGATAATTGCACAATATTTGGATCGTGAAAGGCTGATCGAAATTTAGTTAATTGATGATAAGTTGATTTTATTGGCTCAGGCATGGAGATTATGGGAAGATGGAAAAGCAAAAGAACTAGTGCACTCTTCAGTTATTGAGAGCTGCCCACTTCATGAAGTTCTAAGGTGTATCCATGTTGGCCTTTTGTGTGTTCAGGACCTGCCAGATGATAGACCATTTATGTCTTCGGTAATTTTTATGTTAGAGAATGAAAGTGCATTTCTGCCAGCACCAAAGCAGCCTTTATATTTTGCTCTTCGGAATTTTGAAACTCCAGAACCAAGGGAAAATGTGGAAATGTCTCTGAATGCAGTGAGCATCACGACATTAGAGGGCCGTTAGATGTTTAAGGCCTGCTTCATTTTCTAATCTTAAGGTCTTCTTTTAGTGTGCAAATTTCTGTATATGTAGTTGTATAATTATGATTTACCATATGTGGACTCTGAGTTTCTTGGTTGGTGGTGGTCACACCCTAGGTGGAAAGGCTGTGAACTGAGATGTAGGAATGTGACAAACATGTATTATTCGAAGCGAAGATATTGTTGCTGTTGTCTTCAGTTGCTCAGTTGCCAAAATGAAGAACATATATCTGTAGGTTGCTCTGACATACATGGACCGCAGTGCCTCAATCATGTATTATATTATAGGTCTTTTATTAGAATCCTTGAGTATCCTTGGATTAAATCTTGGCTAGCACCCCTGCTTCCACTATTCTCAAAGCTGGGTTCTGTATTGTGCAGCATTGGCACGTCCCGAAAAAATTCTAACTGAAAACAAGGCCGCTCAGCTTGAATAATTCAATTCTACTGAGACCCTGACCTGTTTGGAAAAATACATTGTAAAACAATTTAGTTCGTGTCGTGAACTACTAAAAATATGTAAAATGTTGAAAATTTCCCAAAAGTCACTCCAGCTCTAACAAGCAGATAGACAAAGCTCCTGCCAGAACCAGAGAAGTCTTTCACTTGGCTTGACATCCTACGGTGAAACCGTGATGCGAGAGCACCACCTGCCATGGCGCCATCCTGTAGTTCTGTCTGCCTCATCCTTCCCCACATTGGCTGCCTCTCCACCGCTGCTACTGTGCCACCACCAACTGGTTGTCTGGTCAGTCGAACGCTGCCTCCAGGCTCCAGCCTTCAGTCTTCAAATCTTTCGGTTTAGTGTTGGGTCGGGTCCATATGGAGCGCTCCGAGTTCAGTCATCCTGTACATATACAGCCCAGAACACGTTGTTGTTCCAGTGTGGAACTCTTCTGGCTCAACGGATCATCCAGCGCTTGAAGCCCCACGACAACAGATTGGCGAGGTCAGGGAGGCAGGTGACAGATCCCTGGACGCGCTCTGCCGGCGGTAGACCGGGCTTCGCCTGGCTCACATTCTGCTCGGGGATGTCTGCAGCAACACCAATGGGCACGAGTCAAACCCAAACGTGAAATAAGTTTTCCCGAATGCATACGAGAATCTGTCATGCCAGCACTAACCAATGGGCACGAGTCAAACCCAAACGTGAAATAAGTTTTCCCGAATGCATACGAGAATCTGTCATGCCAGCACTAACTGACCATTTAAGGGTTGTGTTGCGGTGAACAGGCGGCTCCGGGATCACGGCGTCTGAGACAAGCTGCAGCAATGCGTCTCCAGTAATCTAAAAGAGCAGAGTGTTTCGGAAAAATAAATCTCCTAACAACGTGTAAGAACCTCACAGTGTCAGTGCTCACTAGTGTACCATACCAACTGAAATTCAGAAAGGACGGAATTTAAACCTAGCTAAAAGAAGTTTTGATAAATCATAGAGATCTCTATTGATGGCCAAAGTCACATCTTGCATACCATGTAACCGTCACAGGATCATGTATATATCTGAGATGACCTGCATTTTCACACAAGGGTTGACAGTAGTAGATATTTTGGCGTGGGAGGGACGTGGCTGCTGTAACATCTACCGTATGGTCCATGGTAATCAGTAGTTCAGTACGCGACCACCAACTTATCTTTCGGCTTCACATGGAGAAAACCACGTACTGGTGTGGTGTGGCGAACTTTCAAAAACAAAACTTTCCTTTGCGCGTCCATCGCGGTCCTTCAAGACTTGTCGCCTGTTCAGCTGCTCTCCTACTGTCCGTTCGCCTGGCCATATGTGCGCTATGGTCCTGGTCGACCTTGCCGTCTTGATCAATCACTACTTCACTGGTCCCATTGACTCCAGATTTTTGCCATAATGCATTCCTTCCGTTATACATATTCACCTGCTGCAGAAAAAATATTCCAAATAAGCATCCTGCGTACATTCCCTTGACACCAGAGCAGACCACAGGAGACGGGCTTAATGGCTATGCGCTACATTCCCATCTTCATCCTCCTATTCTTGAGTTCATCCTGCAAATCTGATGACCAGCTCACACACGCAAAGCCACTCACCCTCGGCGACACGCTCATCTCCAACGGCGGGGGCTTTGCTCTCGGCTTCTTCTCCCCGACCAGCTCCAACACCAGCCTGTACCTTGGGATATGGTACCACAACATCCCTGGACCAATCACCGTCGTGTGGGTTGCCAACCGAGACAACCCAATTCTCGCCCCTTCATCCCCAATGCTTGCCATCACCAACAGTTCAGACCTGGTGTTGTCGGACTCTCAAGGAGGCACTCGCTGGGCGGTGAAGAAAAACAGCACGGGCGCTGGAGCTACTGCAGTGCTGCTCGACGAGGGGAACTTGGTCCTCCGACTTCCAAATGGTAAGATCACATGGCAGAGTTTTGATCACCCAACCGACACAGTACTTCCCAAGATGAGATTTTTGGTGAGCTACAAGGCAAAAGTCGCCATGCGGCTTGTTGCTTGGAAGGGCCCAGATGACCCATCTTCTGGGGATTTCTCGTGCAGCGGCGACCCTAACTCTCCAGACCTTCAGTTCGTCACATGGAACAAGACAGAGCCATATTGCCGCCTCACTGTCTGGAGCGGCAAGTCTGTGACCGGTGGCACATATCTAGCCAACGCCAGCTCCGTCTTGTACCAAACGGCTGTCAACTCTGGAGACGAGTTCTACGTCACCTACACAATCTCTGACAACTCAACGCTCATGCGCTTGATGATTGACTACACTGGCAAGTTGAAGTACCTAAGTTGGAATAGACACACATCATCATGGGCAATCTTTGGAGAACACCCCTCTGTTCCATGCGAACTCTATGCCTCGTGTGGCCCATTCAGTTATTGCGACTTCACTCAGATTACCCCAGCTTGCCAATGCCTTGATGGATTTGAGCCTGACGACGGTGTTAATTTTTTCTCTAAAGGATGTCACAGACAGGAAGCGCTCAACTGCGGCAAGCAAAGTCATTTCGCTCCCTTATCTGGGATGAAGGTTCCCGATAACTTCTTGCACATAAGGAACATAAGCTTAGATGAATGTGCAGCTGAGTGCAGTCGCAACTGCTCATGCACGGCTTACGCTTACACCGACTTGAGCAGGGCCGGTGCAATGGCTGACCCTTCAAGGTGCTTAGTTTGGTCAGGGGAGCTTATCGATGCTGGGAAGTCAACCTCTGGCGAGAATATGTACATCCGCCTCCGCCTGGCCGATTCTCCTGGTATTCCGCAACCCGTGCAATTTTTTTTCTCTGCAAGTCATTATAAATATTGTATCGCCAGTTTTAGTGGAGCTTTTCACGTGAATAAGACGTGTTAACAAAATTTGCATTAAAATTTGAAGATGGGACGCATATGGACATGATTTATTATGCAAATACATAGATATCGTACTATGACTAACTATAGTTGACATGATTTATTATGCAAAATTTGCAACACTCATACTAGTAATCCTTATGACTAACTATATATCTATTCGATTATTTTGCGCAATACGTTAAATCTGTATAAATTTTGAATTTCTAGCCTCCCACGACATGTTATTACTTCCAATTTACAAAAAAATGACATTATGGATATTAACAGTTTTGACAAAAGATATTTTGATGATCGTTTTGTACTGTAATATGTTTATCACACCCAGAAAATTTGTGATATACGGCGAAAAATATTTTCGAGACAAAGATATTCGAGTATCTAATCTCAATATTTCTAACAGGATCTCTAGTTAGTCTTAGATGTTTTGTAAAAAAATGTGACACTACCAAGATTCTTTTACCAACACAAAACATAGTTTTTGCCATTATTATAATATAAACAATAGAACTTGCAGCCTAACTTTAATTTCAAATGCGTACAATTCCTTTTCAGGTTTTATGGATTAGCTTTTCATGGGCCATAGCCATTATGTTCTCCCTTTTATTGCGTTAACAATAGACAAAAAAATTTAAGGGGTAGAATCAGTAAAAAACACGGGCTCAATGGAATATCAACTACATTCCTTTTTATGATCAAATCATTGATTTACCACAAGCCTTAGTAGTTTAATTCCTTAACTTGTGGGTAGCCATATAAGCACTTAATTAATTTCACTGATCCATCATGGTACGTACACAAGTGAATTCTGAACTTCTGATTGGATGCGTTTCAGCAGTTAACAAGAAACATAGTACAGAACAGATTCTACTCCCGATTATAACGTTCTTGTTGCTATTGGCATGCATAGCCCTCGTCGGGATCTACAAATACAAAGGTAGATTAACCAAAGTGTCTTGACTTCCACATATTATATCAGTGTAAGAGTTAGATGAATATGGATGTCCTAACTAGCAGGCAAATGGAGAAAGAAGAAAAACCAGAAGAAACTGATGCTAGGATACTTCAGCACATCCAAAGAACTTGAGGGCAACAGTACAGAATTTCCATCTGTTACCTTTGAAGATATCCTTTCAGCAACAAATTTTTTCGCTGACTCCAACTTGCTAGGGCGGGGAGGCTTTGGCAAAGTGTACAAGGTAAATATAATGTGGTGCATACAATAAAGTCGATGGAAAGAACAGCAGCATAGTTTACCTTCAATTGTTGTCTGACTCCAGAAAACACCCTTACCAATATCATTTAGTGTATGCCTTCCACGATGCAACTATCAAAACCATTGCACACAATTGGCCTTCCCCTTCCTCACATTTTTCATTGCCGTGAAACCATCCGGCTTTGGATCACGTGTCATCTACATGGACAAGTTGATGGCTTAGGCTCTTAGCATCTCTCATTCTTACAATTGTTATTTCTAACAATTGATACATGTAAAAGTTGATGCCAATTTCGTGAAACATGTCCATGTTGATGTCACGAGCTCGAAAATTGCAGTGGTTTAGGATGAGTCTGTTATTTGCACTTTCATATTCGAGAGTGCAAACGAGACAATTTTGGAGTTAGAAATTTTTTTTTTGGCTTAGAATTAAAATGAGTTAAATGGACTTGTCGGTGTAAGGATAAGTATATGTAGGACCTGAAAAAATCTGCTTCCAATTTTTTTAATCGAAGAATATGTCCTAATGTAGGGAACATTTGAAGGTGAAAATGTGGTGGCTGTCAAAAGGCTTAGCCAGAATTCTGGACAAGGTACAGTGGAGTTCAGGAATGAAGTAGTTTTAATTGCCAAACTGCAGCACAAAAACCTAGTCAGACTTCTTGGTTGCTGCATTCATGGGGATGAGAAGTTACTGATCTACGAATACCTACCTAACAAAAGCTTGGATTCATATCTTTTCGGTATGTACTTTTTCTATCACACCTTACAAATTTCTTTACGTCAACCAAAATGATATTCATGATGACTAGTTTCATTTTCATATTGATCATGAAAGATGGTGCACGAAAATATGAGCTTGATTGGTCTACACGGTTCAAAATAATTAAAGGAATAGCAAGAGGCATTCTTTATCTCCATCAGGATTCAAGATTAACAATAATTCACAGAGATCTCAAAGCAAGCAACATCTTATTGGACAAAGAAATGACTCCGAAAATTTCAGATTTTGGCATGGCAAGAATATTTGGTGCTAACCAGAACCACGCAAACACTAACCGGGTCGTTGGAACATAGTAAGAAATCCTTATAGCTTTAACACTTTTGTATATATGGCATGGTATAGTATATTTCATTTTATGCACTCCTTGCTTACTTGTTGTTGATTGTTTTAAGCAGTGGTTATATGTCGCCTGAATATGCAATGCGAGGTGCCTTTTCTGTAAAATCAGATACTTATAGCTTCGGCGTTCTTCTACTGGAGATTGTAAGTGGCTTGAAGATCAGCTCACCTCAGCTCATAGCCAACTTTTCTAGCCTGATCACCTATGTAAGTATTTCATAATACATGAAACTATCTTTCCCTCCCCCTTCCCCGGCATACCGTATGGTGACACCATTCTACTGATCAGGCGTGGAGATTATGGGAAGATGAAAAGGCAACTGAACTGGTGGACTCGTCAGTAGTTGCAACCTGCCCACTTCATGAAGTTCTACGGTGCATTCATGTGGGACTCTTGTGTGTCCAAGATCATCCCAATGATAGGCCACTAATGTCACCGGTTATGAATATGATCGAGAATCAAAACGCACTTCTTCCGACTCCAAAACAACCTATATATTTTGCTGAAAGTAACTATGAAGATGGAGAAGCAAGAGAGATCATGGAGAACTCCGTGAATGAAATCAGTATGACAACACTTGAGGGCCGTTAGATGTTGTATAACTTAGTGTGTGCGGATTTTAGTATAGCTGAACTTAAACTTTTCGTAGGTGGTTGTAATATTCGTGATTTTGTTGTACGAGAAATCTGTGAATAATAGCTGACGAGCCACCGCGGAGCCTGGTCGATACGCCCAACTGTATTTTCTTTTTGTTCGTAAAAGAGCGTTATCTCGTAGCAGAAACCAACCATGTTGGAATGCCCCACTGAATATGGTTATAACCTTTAAGCACGAAAATGTCTTCTAAAGTTTGGTTGCCTGTGTATATTTCTGAAGCATTACAAAATATTGTACTGTAATTATAATTTCTACCCAACTGATTCATCAAAAAACTACACTGAAATTCTATATGCCCCTGGGCTTTTGCAGATCAAGTAAATAACCTAGCCCAATTAAGTTCAGCGGAGAGACCCAAATGCGTATTGCTAGGTGTACCTTGGCTCAAGCTGGTGTGGCTTCAACGCCTCAGTGAGCCGGTCAACGCCACCGCACAGCCGGAACTGGCTCCGAGGCCGCTTCCTCCGAGCCGTGGCCGACGCAGCATGCGGCGATGCGCCGCGCCGCCGTCCGCTCCTCTTCTCTCGTCGGCGCTTTCCACTTCTCTCTCTCAAAAGAATGGCAACTGTACCACTCAGTAGGCCTTGGCCCATTATTTCCGGTTCTTAAAACAAGTGCTCACGGATATAGTAAAGCCCAAGTTTGCGAAGGAACCCAGGAAAGGAAGCCCATATTGAGCTCTCATTACTTCGGTTCGTGCCCTCAAAAAAAACTTTGGCTGCACGGATTCCTCGACCAAATCCGCCGATGCCTCGATCTCGTCGAGCAATCCGGGCGCGAATGGAGGAGCTACGGCGTCGCTCCGGGTTCCAATCGACAATGCCGTCCATGGTAGTCTGCAGCGGCATGCGCTTCTCGCGGTGGCCACTGCCGTGTCCGGCGGCGGCAGCGGCCGCGGCATCGTCGGCAGGGGATTTGTTACTTTGTTACGCATGGAGGACGCCGTGAAACTCAATCAGTCGGCCACTATTCTACAACAAGCGGCGCGTCGGTACCGCGAGGTTTCCTCTGCCGCACTCTCCAATCTGAATGCCTAGTAATGCTTCTCTTTTTTCTTGCGGCTGCAGCGATGTTGGAGACTCTGTAGTCAGTCCTCTCATGCTTGGTCTAAGTGATTAAGTCAATGCTGTCTCTATCCACTATAATTACTCTTCCATTATTGATAGCATCTGCAATTTCGATTCCACGTTCACTCCCTGCAGACGAAAGATGACGAAGACGGCCTTACGGGTCAAGTCTTGCATTACCATTTTCATTCTCCCTGTTTCTTGATTTCATTCTGCAAATCTTTTGTAGCAACAGTTTTTCTTTGCGTGTGTGTACGTAGCACATATACTGGCCAATGGCTGCTATACACGTTCTACTAAGTCCATAATGATGACTTCATCCATTATATTAGTCTCGGACCTCTGGACCATCAGTTTTCCGCTGTCATCTTGAACCATAGGTATCTTATCTTCTCCTCCAAAGTAAGGTCTAGCTGTGAGTCATTTCTCTGCAGACCAATTGTTCCAAACAACCATGGCACCCACTTTGCTAGTATATCCTAGCAGGAAAACAAGGAAAACGGCCTTAATTCCTGTTTTCCTTTCCATCTTCCTGTTTTTGAGTTCATCCTGCAAATCTGATGAGCAGCTCACACATGCAAAGCCACTCACCCAAGGCGACATACTCATCTCCAAAGGTGCGGACTTTGCTCTCGGCTTCTTTTCCCCCAGCAGCTCCAACAACAGCTTTTACCTTGGCATATGGTACCACAACCTCCCCGGATCACGCACCGTCGTGTGGTCCGCCAACCGAGACAACCCAATCACCACCCCTTCATCTCCGATGCTCACCATCACCAATAGCTCTGACCTGGTGTTGTCAGACTCAGAAGGCCGCAATATTTGGATGACAACAAGCAATATCACCGCTGGTTCGGTTGGAGCTGGAGCTTACGCAGTGCTACTCAACTCAGGGAACTTTGTTCTCCGGTCGCCGAATGGTAGGGACATATGGCAGAGCTTTGATCACCCAACTGACACACTACTTCCAACCATGAGATTTTTGGTGAGCTACAAGGCAAAAGTCGTTGGGCGGCTTGTTGCTTGGAAGGGCCAGGATGACCCGTCCTCTGGAGACTTCTCATGCAGTGGCGACCCTAGCTCACCGACCCTTCAGCGGTTAATTTTGCATGGGACCGTGCCATATTGCCGCAGCAACGTCTTGAACGGGGTGTCCGTGTCTGGTGGCACATACCTAAGCAACACCAGCTCCATTGTGTATGAAATGGCCATCAACGTCGGGGATGAATTCTACTTCATGTTCACCGTGTCTGACGGCTTACCGGCTACGCGTTTGATGCTTGACTACACAGGCACAGTGAGGTCCCTAAGCTGGAACTACCAGTTATTGTCATGGAAAGTCATTTCTGAGCGTCCCAAAGCTTCTTGCGACATCTATGGCTGGTGTGGTTCGTTCAGCTACTGCGACCTCACTGATACCATCCCAACATGCAAGTGCCTCCATGGATTTGAGCCTGACAATCTTAACTTTTCAAATTGTCGGAGAACTCAAGAACTGAAATGCGGCAAGCAAAGTAAGTTTGTGACCTTGCCTGGGCCTGGTAAGTTCTTGCATATAAAGAATAGAAGTTTCGGTGAGTGCGTGGCCGAATGTAGCAGAAACTGCTCATGCTAATGTACGGCATATGCTTACGCCAACTTGAGCAGTGCGGCATCCACTGCACGCAGATGCCGCCCTCCAAAAGCCCTAGTGCGGGGAGGCGGTTCCCTTCCGTGTTGACTTTGCCCTCTGTGGCGATCTTGGCGATTTGCCGGCGACTGGCCTGATGCCCTTCTAAATCTCCCTTCAGATTCCTTCTCAATCCGTCTGGATTCCTATAATCTTCCTCAATCCAGCTTGCTTTCTTCAGATCCGAACCTTTTTCTGTCAAGATTGCACTTTCTTGTTTGAGAAATAGGATAAAATCTTGTGCCCCTGCTACTTCTTTTGGTGACGCCGCCGGCTGTCTTCTTTCGTCCGGTGTTCTTCTTAACTTGAACCAATCAACTATCCTTTCGTCCACCACCTCTTCCAGCATAGTTTCGTCAGATTTTGCAAGACGTTTTGTCCAATCATTTGAGAAACAGAGCCTCACGTTTCCCCTGCATCCTCTGCGTCCACCCCTGCCAGAGGAGAGTACGGGGTCCTCTGGTCCAATTCAGAGTTTTTGTTTTTCTATTGGGCGATTGATCGTGGCCAGAAGTCATTGATCTGTTAGAATCTCCGTTTTGCCACCGCTGGATCTAGAAGAACTGAGCACATATCTGGGGAAGCACATCGGATTGAAGCTCAACATCATCACAAAACCGCTGGAAGTTGCACTGTGCTTCAATATCAAGCAACGCCGGTTCGCCAGACAACATGAAGTTTATTGGATGGAACTGCCAAGGCCCTGGCAGAAATCTCGACACCTCAAATAAAATGGGCTACCTAGCCAAATTAATGTACTCCACCAAGGCATAGGTAACCTTTATTTCTGAAATTAGAACCTCTAAATACAATTCTACGCAGCTGAATAATCGCTTTAATTTAGCTGGTAGCTTTGTTGTTCCTTCTGTTGGGCTCTCGGGAGGTCTCTGGCTCTTGTGGAATGATGAAGTCCATGTCACTATCAAGTTTTCTAGCTTTCACATGATATTAGCTTCGGTTGTTCATATTGCCTCCAGTGTGGTTTTTATGTTGGTTTGTGTGTATGGGGACCCTCACCACCGTCAGACTAAGATGATATGGGACCAAATTTCCAATTTTATGGATGATAATGTTGGCAAACCAGTAGTTTGTTTAGGAGACCTCAATAATATTATGTGTGATGCAGACACTACTTCCACTAATGTTAAAAATTATCATATGCGTGCTTTCAACTCGTATGTCAAGCAATGTGGTCTCTTTGATCTTGGCTTTAGCGGTCCAGCTTATACCTGGACGAATAAGCGTTTTTCCTCGACACCTGTGTTTGAAAGATTGGATCGCGGTTTAGCTAATGCTGAGTGGTGCAGCTTGTTCCCTAATACAAATGTTTTCAATCTTCCTATTATGTTCGGCGATCATGCTCCTATCCTTGTATCTACAGAATCTCAATTTCGAAAGCCAAAACTTAGTTTCAAATATGAAAATTGGTGGGCTATGGAAGAGGATTTTCAATCAAGCGCAAAATCTGCTTGGTTATCTTCGGCTAATAGGCCTTTCCATGCTAGAACTACTAATCTTGCAGGAACTCTCAAACGATGGTGCAAGAAGAAAAAACCTCTCAACCAACAATTGGATGTCATTCAAGATCATATCAACAACATCCAATTGCAGCCTATCCAGGTTCGAAACCACTCCCTTGAGGCAAAACTCATAGCCCAATATGAAGAAAATATGACCAAATTAACTGAATTTTATAGACAGAGAGCAAAAAAGCATTGGGCTACCAACGGGGATAGAAACACCTCCTTCTTTTATAATCTTGTTATTAAACGTAGGAGGAGGAATCGCATCACTGCGATTAAGGATGCACGGGGAAATACTTACTATGAACCGGATGACATCGCAAACCAATTTGTATCCTATTTTCGAAACATTTTCAGATCTGCTAGTGCTAATAACAATGACAGGTTTTCCACAAACACAAGTCCACCCCTACATTCAGAGGACTTCACTTACTCAGTACCAGACAAACAAGATCTCGGGCAATTTCGAAGGTCACTGAAAAAGAATGCAACTCCGGGACCAGATGGGATTAACGTTTCCTTCGACCTCTCAGCGTGGAGTTGGATTGGAGATGATGTAACAAGGCTGATTCAGAACTTCTATCGAACATGTATACTTCCTCCTCATCTAAATGATACTCATATTGCTCTAATTCCAAAGAAGGTAGTGTGCCACTTGCCTGCTGACTTTAGACCAATTAGCTTATGCAATGTCATTTATAAGATCATCTCCAAGTCTCTTGCTAATCGCCTAAAAATGCATCTTCCTGATTATATCCACCCTACGCAACAAGCTTTTATAGAAGGTAGGCGTATTAGCAATAACATCATCATTGCTCAGGAAATTACTCACTCTTTTAGTCTCAGTTCGTGGAATAGTCATGATTTTATGATAAAGATAGACTTGGCAAAAGCTTTTGACAGGGTGGAATGGCATTTCATAGCTGCTGCTCTAGAACGAAAAGGGCTCCATCCCCACTTCATAAATTTGGTCCACGCTTGCATCTCTACGCCGTCTTTTTCTGTTATTATTAATGGTCAGTCTTATGCTCGGTTTAGTAGCAGCGAGAGGCATTCGACAAGGTTGTCCTCTGTCTCCCTCTCTTTTGTCCTTGCGGTTAATGAACTCTCATTGGCGCTCCAAGAAGCTTTGCGAGGCCAACCACTTGACGGGTATATCTTTTGGACCACGGTGCCCTCCAATACACTCTACGATGTTTGCAGATGATCTAATTGTTTGTGGAAAGGCAGAAGTCCAGGAAGCTACTACTATTTCACATATCATTCGCCAGTTTTGCCAGGCCTCTGGACAAACTCCAAATTGGAGCAAATCTGCCATTATGTTTAGTAAAAAAGTTAACATGCAGGTCAAGAAGGACATAAAGCAAATTTTTTCGGTTCAGGATATTGATAGCAACACCATCCATTTAGGTCATCCTCTAATTCTCCCATCAAAAGACAGTCTCAGCCTTACAATTTTATTTATGACAAGTTCAAATGCAAATTAAATGCGTGCAAGGCTAACAGAATGTCCCATGCAGCTAGATTAACCTTGATAAAATCAGTTTTCTCTTCTATACCTGTATATTATATGTCGAACATACTTTTCTCCAGGAAGTTTTTATCTAAACTTACTGCCATCATCAGAAACTTCTGGTGGACAGGGGTTAGAGAAGAGTCTACTACAAGAAGCTTATGTCTTAGGGCTTGGGCTGATATATGCACACAAAAGAAAGAAGGTGGTCTGGGCATTAGAAATTTACAGGCAATTAACCAAGGGCTCATTCTAACGGCGGCTTGGAGGCTTGCAAATGATCCCCAACATCATTTGGCGCAGATTCTCAAATCCAAATATCACCCTGATACCTCTATTTGGCGAGCAAAACCAAACACACCGAAATCTGCTTTCTGGACAGCTATACTCAAGGTGAGGCCTCTTTTGTACTCTGCTGTTTTTTATCAACTCATTGATGGCTCTGTTTCTATCTGGAGTACCCCGTGGTTTTCGGGTTGGGAAACCATATATGACAATCTTATTATCCAACAACCTCCCTATAATTATCCAGCTACTGTTAAAGATCTATGGTTACCCAACCAAAAAGCCTGGAATGTCCCTCTTATAGAAAACCTATTCACTCCTCAAACTGCTAATCAGATTATTCAAACTCCTATAATCATAGTAGATGGGAAAGATACACTTTGTTGGAAACTAACCCCTACAGGAGTGTGCTCGGCAAAAAGTGCTTATTACCATTGCAGGACACACTTGGTGCTCCCAGTCAACCAACGACCAAAGGAAGTGCCGATTCAAATCAAAAATCTTCTTTTACAGGTTTGGAAATGCAAGAACATGGTGCCAAGAGTTCAGACTTTCGCTTGGAGGCTATTGAGAAGAGCACTTCCCACCGGAAAAAGGGCAGGTAATTTCTCCATTCACATTAATGAGGAGTGCGCCAGGTGCGGGATGATCGAGGACGAAATGCATCTATTTTTCCTATGTTCTTTTTCTAAAGCAGCCTGGTTCAGCCACCCGTGGTACATTAGGTCTGAAGTACTTGCTTCTAATCATCGGTCTATTCCAGACTTGATTCAAGCCATGCTTACCTCTGGTCACCCTTTAGCTACACTCGAATATGTCTGTACATTTTTATGGTGTCTGTGGAAGGCAAGGAATGACCAACTTTTTTGCAGGAAAGCTCATAAACCATATCAGGTGTTTGCTGCAACACAGGCTATATTACAGGAAACCAAACTAGAAGATCAAGCTCAAAACAGACCGCTGCAAGATTTAGTTCAAAAGCGAGAAGAACACATACAAGCTTCCCCAATCCAAGACCAAATTAATGCTACAGAGTCGGCTATATCTCGGAATCAACTCATGAACCTTCAGATGTTACCTACTCCAGGAACAACTGTTGCTGATCCGTGGAGCATCCCAGGCACAAAGATCTTCACAGATGCGGCATGGATGCAACATTGCAGCTCTCCGTCATGTGCAGGGCTTGGAATCTTCATTCAGCTAGAAGGAGCTCACCATTGTACTCGACTCCTCATCTCAGCTATTTCCCCACCAGCCACTTCAGCACTACAAGCAGAGACTTTTGGTCTGCTTCTAGCAGCCAACTTGGTGCACCATCTTCAGCTTCAGAATGTTACCTTCTTCTGACTGTGCGATTCTCGGCAAAGGCAAAGACGACTCGTAACATAATTGAAAACCCAGGGCATTGGCAGATTAGGCCACAACTTGCTACACTTTTCACTAGGTCTTCCTTCCATGGAGGGAAAATCTTTCACGTTCCCAGGTGTATGAACTTCAAAGCTCATTTCCAAGCAAAACTTGCTACTAGGATTAAGGACAAGCCTTTCTCTATCAGATGCATTTCTAGCACAGAAGAAAACACAACTTGCTCTTTCAGAGATGTAATATTGGACTTCAGCGATGCTTTGTGCACGCTTACCTCTGTAAAATGTTGTTGAGCTTAATGAAAAACCTATATGTTCAAAAAAAAAACTTGAGCAGTGCCGGTGCAGAAGCTGACCCAACAAGATGCTTGATTTGGATAGGGGATCTGATCGACACGGGGAAGTCCGTTAACTATGGCGAGAACCTATACCTTCGCCTTGCAGAGTCTCCTGGTATGCACTATCCCATTCTACCTTTTTGTCCATGATGTGACATGAAGCTGCATTTGTGGAAAACAAAATTCTGCTTAAGTAGCATGCACATCAACTTATTAACATCAATATTTCCTTCAACACTACTTTGGACATATGACACCAAAATTTCTCATAATGCAAACTCCGTACAAACTATGTTCAATTTTTTTGAAAAGCTCCCAAAAATATGGTATGTTAGAAAGGTGATGTTGTTATGGTCGGTCTGACCTATACACGCAAGAAGCCCACTAGTGGCTAGTTGTGGGGTTAGGGGCTTAGCCCAAGTAAATTAGGGTTTAGAGGAGGTCATCCTCCTATATAAACACATGTACCCTTCGTGATTAATCAGACAAATATTCAGTATCATATTGTCTCGTCTCCTGAAGGGAGACGGGAGACCCCCTGCGCCCAGCCGCACCCAACCCTAGCCGCCGCCTCCTTCCTCCGCGACGGCGCCCAGCCGCCGGCGCCGAGCTCTCCAGCCTCTCCGCCCTCACTTCCACCCTTACAACCTCCGTCCTAGACCCGGTAGAACCCTAGCCCCTACCACTTTGGTATCAGATTGCCTAGGTCTAATGGGCTCCAACAGTCTCCCCGTCGACCCCATCACCGCCACGTCCGCCGCCGCTACCAACACCACCCCCGCCACCTCCGCCGCCATGATAGGCGCCCACGCGCCGCCGGGGGCCGCCGCCGCTGCCATCCCGGCCGCCGGCGCCGGTCCCACGGGCCTCGACCTCCTGCCCGCTACACTGGCGGACCTCGCCGCCAGTCTCCGCGCCATCCGCTTCGAGCTCGCGGAGATCAAAGCCGGCCAGCACCCGCCGCCCCCACCGGCCGCCGTCCCGGCCCTGTCCACCACCCCGACACCGCCCGCCTCCGTCGCCAGCAAGGGCCGCCCCGCGTGGTGGCCGCCATCGCCCTCGCCAATCCCCACATGGACCGACGTGTCGCCCGTCTACACTCAGACTGCGGCGCGGACGACGGTTCAGCAGCCCGTCCACACCTTTGGCGGTCCTGGCGGGTTTGCTGCCCCCTTCGCCGAGAGCACATCCTTCACCTCGGGCCGCCAGGAGGGCGCCCACGGGGTCACGCCTCTGGCGCAGCAGCCGCCCCGCTTCACCAAGCTGGAGTTCGCCACCTACGACGGCGCCACCGACCCCCTGAACTGGCTGAACCAGTGTGAGCAGTTCTTTCGGGGGCAGCGGACGCTCAGCGCTGACCGCACGTGGATCGCTTCTTATCACCTACGGGGCGCCGTGCAGACTTGGTACTATGCCCTCGAGCAGGACGAGGGCGGGATGCCGTCCTGGGAGCGATTCCGCGACCTGTGCCTCCAGCGGTTTGGGCCGACCCTCCGCGGAAGCCGCCTCGCCGAGCTGGGACTGTAAGGGTACATTGCCCCTATGTGTGGTTTTGGTAATTAATGACAACCCCTATGGACTAATGTTTTCATTGAGTTTATATGAAGGAATATTCCATAGGTACTACTTGCTCTCCATGTGTTGGATTCAAGTATGGATGCCATGAAGATAAAGATATACCTTATGTATTGGCATCAAGATCATCGGTATGAAGATATATATGTGATATGATCAAGAAGAAGAAATGAAGATGGAGTTCTTATGTGGAACTCAATATTAGCCATGCTCTATCTTAAGTGAGTATGAGAAGATACAAGGTTGAGTTGGGCAAGTTCAAGTTGAGCATCTTGAGTGGATCACATACTTGAAGCTTGCCGTCCATTTGGTGATGATGGACATGTGAAGATGTGCATCAATAGAGCTTTCCCATCATGGTGTATGGGGGAGCATTTGTGAGTCTTCACGAAGCGACGATGATCAAGTGTGGCATTCCGGCTTGAGTGGAGCTTGAAGAGCTATCATCAAGATCAAGTGGGATGCGCAAGGCAAAGGTATGGCCTTGCTAGGTTTTCCTTTTACCGGTCTCAAGGTGGTTGTTGGGAGACCGGATTATAGGATGGATAGCCGCACTATCAAGAGGGGCTTTCGGTTGGGTAACTTGATCACATCGTCTTAGGGAGCTTAATCCTTGCATGCGTTGCATATTCTTATTGCTTCTTGGTATTTCTCGGTGTGAGGTTCTTGAGCTTGTTGCTAGCTTTACAACAAGCTCAAGTTCATCGAAAACGGAGTTCACATGCATCTTCTATTGCGTTTTCGATGTTGGGTGATTTTACCGGTTATTCATGATATAAGGTTCTACCTTTTATAGTCATGATAAAATCCCCTCCTACAGATTCTTGGGTTTTCATTTTCTATTAGATAGCATTCGTTGTTATCTTCCAAACAAAATTGGTTTCATGCGATTCGGAGTTCGGGAGCAATTGTTATTAAAGAAAAAGGAAAGATGAGAAAAGAATAAAAAGAAAAAGAGAAAAAGGGGAGGGAGCCGGCCGGCCGGCCCGACCACCGGCCCACCCGGTCCGCGACCGGGTCCGGCGCTGGTGCCATCCGGGCCGCCTCCCGGGGCCTTTTGGCCCAAGTCCGGTCGCAGGCCCGGTCCGTGACCGGCCTGCCCGGCGCTGCCCCCGGTCCGGCTGGAACGCTAACTGGGCCGCCTCACCGCCGCGCGCTTCTGGGCCGCCGCCGCCGCGCGGCCTGCCCTCCTGGCCGCTCGCGCGCTGCGGGCCGCCGCCGCCCACGCGGCCTGCTCGCCGGCGCTGCTCGCCTGGGCCGCTCGCCCCGCGCGCCCTCTGCGCTATTCGT
The DNA here is from genome assembly GCF_019359855.2 of Lolium perenne. Taxonomy (NCBI): domain Eukaryota; kingdom Viridiplantae; phylum Streptophyta; class Magnoliopsida; order Poales; family Poaceae; genus Lolium; species Lolium perenne. The sequence continues at coordinate 297,373,265 of NC_067245.2, forward strand.
CGCCGCTCGGCTTTGCTGCTCAGCCGGTTCTTTGGGCCGATCCGACCGGGCTGCACGCTGGCTGTCCGGCTGCTCGGTCGGCCGGCCTGGTGGCCGGCTGGGCCGTTCTGCCCGTTTTTACGCCCGTTTTTTCTGTCTTTTTCCCCCAACAGTTTTCTTTGCTCCCATGCTATAAATAGCTCTTCTTCCACCTTGAGCAAGTTAGTTCTTCCCATTCTCTCTCCTCCATTGTTGCATTTGAAGAACTTGCTCTCCCCTTTGATTCCTCCAACCATTCTTGCTCATTCTTGAGGGATCTAAGAGAGGAGATCTAGATCTACACTTCCACCAATCCATTTCTTCTCTAAGTGAGGGAATCTCTTGGGATCTAGATCTTGGAGTCTTTTGTTGACTTTCCCCATTGTTCTTCCTCTCCAATCTCATCCTAGCATTTGTTGTTTGGGTGGTATTTGAGAGTGAAGGACTTGAACACCTCTAGTGTTCTTGCTTTGCATCATTGCATAGTGTTGAGCTCTCCACCACGATTAGTTCGAGTGAGAGACCGTGAGCTTGTTACTCTTGGAGGGAAACCTCCTAGTTGGCTTGGCGGTTGGTGCTCCGGTGATCTCTTCAAGAAGATTGTGAAGAGGCCCGGGCTTCTCCTTCGTGGAGCTTGTGAAGTGGTTGTGGAGCTTGCCATCTCCGGAGCGGAGGAAAAGCTAACCATAAGGAAAGGGCCATTATCCTTCGTGGGTGTGGTTCGGAGAATAGGGTGAGCCTTCGTGGCGTGGGGAATCCTTCGTGGGACCTCCACCCCTCCAAACGTGACGTACCTTGTTGCAAAGCAAGGGAACACGGGAATACATCCTCGTCTCCGCGTGCCTCGGTTATTTCTATACCCGAGCTCTCTTTCCTTGTGATAGCCATCGTGCTTGAAGTTCATATATCTTGCTATCACTTGTGCTACATATATCTTGTGCCTATCTTGCTTAGCTCTAGTTGCTATTGTTACACTTAGTTGAGCTTAGCATACTTAGGGTTTGTGCTTGTAAACTAAACGTTAGTTTAATTCCGCATTCTTACAAGACAAATCCGCAAGAGTTTTTAATTGCCTATTCACCCCCCCTCTAGGCGACATCTCGATCTTTCAATTGGTATCAGAGCAAGGTCTCTCCTTGTTTAAGGCTTCACCGCCTTGAGAGTAAAGATGTCGGCTAGTATAGTGCACAATGACACAATTGTCTTTAATGGCACAAATTATCTGTTGTGGAGAAATTGCTTGCTTTGTAAGCTTCGGACCTTGTGTCCACATATAGAGCAATTTCTAGATGTCGGTTTTTCTCCTCCGATGGATTCTCAAAATCTATCTTTAGAGGATGAGAAAAACTTACATCTTGAAGCTCAAATATCTAATGAGCTTTTATTCTCTTTGAGACCCGATTTTCGTAGGTTCTTGATATATATAAAGCGAAAATTGTCTCATGAGATGTGGATCAAGCTTAAGGAAATGTTTGGTGGATCCACTTCTCAATTGGTCGATGGTGACTCCGAGGAGCTCTCTTCCCCTTCACATCATGAAGAGCTCCAAGTTGCTTCCACCTCCGGTCGTGATGAGTTATCATCTTCTTCCACTTCACCAACGTGTAGCAAGACACGAGGTAAAGATATGGTGAGTGGTTAGGAAAATTGCAATGTTGATATTGTGCTCAATAGTGATGATTCTTCATCTCTATCCCATTGTAATGCTTCTTTTTTGGACTTAAACACATCTAGCATTGAAAATGACCTACATGCTTGTGTTGATAGTCCTTGCATATCATGTGTAAATTGCTTACATAGATCTCATGAAGATATGCTTACCTCGTCTTGCTCCCATAATCAAAATGCTTATATTTCCTCTAGTTGTTTGTTGACTAACAATGTAGAGAAAACCGAACACTCTATGGATCAAGACATGGTTTTAAATGAGGATTCAAGAATATCTTCATCTTCATCCTCCGGTATGCACATGTGCCTTATGGCAAATGGATCAAAGGTATCTCCTACTTTGACTCCTAACACTTCCTCTAATGATGAGAGTGATGATGATGATAATGATGAAGAATACAATACCTTGGTGCATAATATGGCAACGATATATGCTTCTCTTCATGGTAATAAAGAAGCTCGTGCTAATCTCGAACACTCTATCGATACCTTGAATAAATATAGGGAAACCATAGTGAAGTTGGAGTCCCATGTTGAAAATGAGGAAATGAGATTCACTCTCCTCAAGCATGAGCTAAAAGATGAGAAGCATACTAATTTTATGCTTACACAAAAAATTGAATCCTATATGCATGAAAATGAGAAAACTATTGTTGATGCTTGTGCTACTAACTCTAATTCTTGTGAAGCATCTACCTTAGAGGAGAATGTTGAGCTAAGGGCTCAACTTGAGTTGCTAACTAGCAATTATAGGGAATTGGAAGAAAATCATAAAAAGCTCTCAAGCTCTCATGATGATCTTCTAATTTCCTATGATGGGCTAAAGTTAGCTCATGAGGCAAGTATCACTAAGGTAACATCTTGTGAGCCTCATATGGATGTTAGCACAATCCCTACTACAAATGTTATATTGCCATGTGCTAGACCTTGTAATCCATCTAGTCAAACTAGTGATACACCTTGTGTTGGATTACTCACTTTGCCTTGTTGCTCTAACAATGAAGCTTCTACTTCCTCTAGTACTTGTATTTCTACTAACCATGTAGAGGAAATCAAAGAGCTCGAGGCCCAAGTCCTTTCTTTGAAGAAAGACTTGGAAAAGCGTCATGAAGGGAAATCCGCACTTGACAAGATGCTAAGTGTGCAACAATCTCCCAATGACAAGAGTGGACTTGGATTCAACTCCAATAACAAGAACAAGTCCAAGAGCAAGAGCAACAAGAAGAAGGGCCAAGATAAAGTCGATGATCCGGCCAAGTTGGTTTGCTTCAAGTGCAAGGTTGAAGGGCATCATGTTAGATCATGCCCATTGAAGAAGAAGAAGCACTTGAGTGAGAAATAACAAGGGAAACGGCCACAAGGTCAAGGTCAAGCTCATGCTCGACCTCAAGTTGAAGATAGGCCACTTCCCAAGAAGAATCAAGATGTTGTTCCCCAAGAGAAGAAATCAATAAAGAAGAGAAAGGGGAACACTTGCTACTTATGCCGTGTGAAGGGGCACTTTGCTTCTTCATGTTTAAGTGGTACCTTATCTAACCCTATAATTGTTGATGATGATTATTCTCTAGGGAAGGATAAGGATGGCAATGTGTTTGCCAAGTTTGTTGGAACTCAAAGTGGTCTCAAGAAAAGGACCATTTGGGTTGCCAAGCCTATTGTGACTAACCTCTTAGGACCCAACTTGGTTGGGGACCAACAAGCTCAAACGTGATCAATAGGTGCATGTGGAGGTCATTGGAGACTTGGCTACTTCATGAAGAATTAAGGGATCTTCATATATTATATTTTGACCAAGTCAAGTTATATGGATTATCATCTATATCTTATATCCAATGTTACTCCTTGCGGTAACTTATACTTCAACTCATCATATTTATTGTAAGTTACTTGCCCCTTTGCATGTTTGGTTTTGTACCAAATATTTGTGTGTATGTGTTGTGTCTTACTTACCTATCTTGTGTATTCAAGTATGTTTGTTTGACTCATCATATACTTGTGTATTGTTTTGGAGCCTAATGCATCTTGATGATATCTTATTTGGCTCTCTTTGAAGTGATTAATGGAACATCCCATTTTGGGGGAGTGATATGCTTTGTGCATCTCTCTTCCTTTAAAATATGTGTACATGGATACCACCACTTAGTATTGATATTGCAAGATTATCTAGTCACTATGTGGTGTGTCATACTCATGAGAAATTCAAATTCTAAAATATCCATTAATCATCTCTAGTTGAATTTTAGTTGCCTCTTGTCTTAGAAGAAATGTTTTATCACATTATGGGGGAGTAATATGTTTTGTACATATCACAAGCCTAGAAAATGTGAACATATGAGGTTATGCCACTTAGAGTTGATACTCTTAACTATCTTGTTCCTAGGTGGCATGTTTGCTCAAACAAGCTCCATTCCTAATAAAAATCCTTTATTACTCATCTTATGGGTTCTTGTTTGAGTAATAAATTCTTGGTACGGTTTTCCTCAAATACATATCTCTATATCTTATTTGGGACACCGATTGCTTGAAGTTATTCTAATCATTGCCGTGCGTGATTGTTTGACTAGTTGAAGCTATCAAGAATCTTCATCCGTGCATAGTGCTTAATTCTATATAATTATCCTATGCCTTTTATTGTGAAGTTAATCCTTACTATCATTGTCAATTCACCACCAGAAATTATTTCCAATATACCCATTATCTTTGACAATTGATAACCTTGTATGTGGTTGAATTCATGGATCATCTTCACCTTGGATTGCTTCTTATTTACTTATTTTATTTCCAAGAAATCTTCGTTGCTCCCATGTGTCTTCCTTGTCCCTTTGAATTTTTTTTTGATAAATTCTCTTAATTCATATCAAGTGTTTGTTTTGGAAGACAAACCTTTTCCTTACGGTACATTGTGCCATTGTGAAAAGTGTAGAGGGTTTGGTTTATTTGTTTGAACCTTGCTCTTTTGGGAGTTTTGCTATCTCATTCCTTCTTACATGTTTTATTTGCTTAAATGAGATAAATCTTTGAGCATGTTTGCTTTATTTCATCCTTTATGCTCAATGGTTTCTTCTTAGTTCATTTGTTGAACTTTGTTGAACAAATCTTTTATGATTTGCGTCTTTGATATATTTTGGACAACAAATTTGTTTGTTCACACCTTTATGCCTTCTTCAATTCATTTGGTGTTTTGTCCAAAGTATATCTTTCTTGGATCTTTAAAGTCTTTATGCGTGCTTATATGTAATTTGTTTATATTTGTAGCATGTTTGCCTTCTTTGATCCATTATATAGGGTATACTCCATCAAATCCTAAATGGCTAAGATGTGCATGAAATTCAAATTTCATCTAAATATGCACATATTTATATGGAGTGTGTCCTATATATTGTGGTTAGTCTAAACCATGTTGGACCCAATGAGTTTGGGGACCAAGATGTACTTGAATATTGTTTTAGGTACATTGGAGATGCAATGGAGGCTTGTCTCATCTATAAGGAAGGTGTTGTCACCATATGATAATTGGAGTCAAGCTAGGATGTTCGATGAAATCTTATCTACTACATCATGCCATTGCTATCTCGGTAACAAGTATCTTATTCATGCATACTCATATAGCATCCAACCTCTTGTAGGTTGCATCTTGGCATGAAATTCTTTATTTCGAAAATATTGCGATTCTTGAAAAATACTTTTAAAAGAAAACTTCTTACTGTACATTTGAGTAATTTGAGAAGATGCATATGATAGGTTATATATATATATCATATTTATGATTCACCTATCACAAATATGCCCTCTAGCAATTTATTGCATATCAATTCCTCAAAGAGCTCATGTGTACAATATTGATGAAATTGTGAAATAAATCCGTATTTGTGATACTTGTTGCCTCTCTCAAAACATTCCAACTAGCTTTACTTCCCTTATTGTTAGTTGTGATGTTTTTGAGATTTTCTTGGTTGAAGCTCATTCATATACCACAAGTGTGTAAATTGGAGCCATAGGCTATATATGCTTTTTAAGCAAACATCCTTGGTATATTTTATGACTTCATCTTGGATATCATGTCTTATTTATTTTTGATTAACCTCTTGTGTGTGCATGTTTCTTTATGGATCACTATGTCCACTTTAGAAACTTATATACATGAGAGCGTTAATCCATCAACTTGATATCCTTGTTCCTTGCCAACCATCTTTTACCCTTTTGCTTTTAGTGGTGTTGGTAAAGAAGATTTATGAGTGCTTGGTTTACTTGTTTTTCTTCATGCACTCATATCTCGTAATTGTTGGACTCAAGTTTTTCTTGATAAACATATTATTTTTATCTTGGGTGTGCTCTAAATGATATAGAGGGAGTGAGGATTCCATGTTTGTGCATATTGTATTCAAATGCAAACATTATAAATTATGCACGAACCTTGGGGAGCTTTCTTATTTTATTTTAGAGCACTATATCTCTCTTATCATGATATCTTTGTTTGTCCAAATTGGATCTTTGATTGCTTGCTTTATTTGTTGAAGCTCTCTTCACCATGTTATCTTTATGCAATATTTGATCCTCAATATAGTTTGACTTCCTTCAAGTATTCGTCATTGGATATGTGCACTTGATTCCACTCAAATTATGAGAAGTGCACACTTTGGGGAGGAACTCACATTATATTGGCCTTCTAAATTTTTCACCCATTTTGACAATCGATGCCAATGGGGGAGAAGTTTAGAGGGTTTAAGGGAGTGGTTTTATACTTAAGTTTGGTTTGTGCTTAAGTGTTTTGCCTCTCATGCATTCCATATTTATATGTCTTGCATGGTTGTATATATATAGTGGAAACTATCCCAAAGGTTAATCTTGACAATGTATGCAATGAATTCATGTTCATCACACGTGCATACATTGTGGGGGAGTTTTTCTCTATATATATTGGTTCTACTCACATCCATTGCATTTGTTGTAGTTGTGTGAGTAGAGCCGGTTTTGATATGGGCTAGTAGCTTTGTGTTACTTGACCATATCAAATACAACCTCTTGTATACAACTTATTCTCGGATAAGTTGCGTACTTGTCACTAATATTCATTATATAAACCCTCTTATTGCGGTTGTCATCAATTACCAAAATGGGGGAGATTGTAAGGGTACATTGCCCCTATGTGTGGTTTTGGTAATTAATGACAACCCCTATGGACTAATGTTTTCATTGAGTTTATATGAAGGAATATTCCATAGGTACTACTTGCTCTCCATGTGTTGGATTCAAGTATGGATGCCATGAAGATAAAGATATACCTTATGTATTGGCATCAAGATCATCGGTATGAAGATATATATGTGATATGATCAAGAAGAAGAAATGAAGATGGAGTTCTTATGTGGAACTCAATATTAGCCATGCTCTATCTTAAGTGAGTATGAGAAGATACAAGGTTGAGTTGGGCAAGTTCAAGTTGAGCATCTTGAGTGGATCACATACTTGAAGCTTGCCGTCCATTTGGTGATGATGGACATGTGAAGATGTGCATCAATAGAGCTTTCCCATCACGGTGTATGGGGGAGCATTTGTGAGTCTTCACGAAGCGACGATGATCAAGTGTGGCATTCCGGCTTGAGTGGAGCTTGAAGAGCTATCATCAAGATCAAGTGGGATGCGCAAGGCAAAGGTATGGCCTTGCTAGGTTTTCCTTTTACCGGTCTCAAGGTGGTTGTTGGGAGACCGGATTATAGGATGGATAGCCGCACTATCAAGAGGGGCTTTCGGTTGGGTAACTTGATCACATCGTCTTAGGGAGCTTAATCCTTGCATGCGTTGCATATTCTTATTGCTTCTTGGTATTTCTCGGTGTGAGGTTCTTGAGCTTGTTGCTAGCTTTACAACAAGCTCAAGTTCATCGAAAACGGAGTTCACATGCATCTTCTATTGCGTTTTCGATGTTGGGTGATTTTACCGGTTATTCATGATATAAGGTTCTACCTTTTATATTCATGATAAAATCCCCTCCTACAGATTCTTGGGTTTTCACTTTCTATTAGATAGCATTCGTTGTTATCTTCCAAACAAAATTGGTTTCATGCGATTTGGAGTTCGGGAGCAATTGTTATTAAAGAAAAAGGAAAGATGAGAAAAGAATAAAAAGAAAAAGAGAAAAAGGGGAGGGAGCCGGCCGGCCGACCGGCCCAGCCACCGGCCCACCCGGTCCGCGACCGGGTCCGGCGCTGGTGCCATCCGGGCCGCCTCCCGGGGCCTTTTGGCCCAAGTCCGGTCGCAGGCCCGGTCCGTGACCGGCCTGCCCGGCTGCCCCGATTCGGCCGGAACGCTAATCGGGCCGCCTCACCGCCGCGCGCGGGCCGCCGCCGCCCGCGCGGCCTGCCCTCTGGCCGCTCGCGCGCTGCGGGCCGCCGCCGCCCACGCGGCCTGCTCGCCGGGCGCTGCTTTGCCCAGTTGGGCCGCTCGCCCCGCGCGCCCTGCGCTATTCGCCGCTCGGCTCGGCTGCTACTCAGCCCGGTTCTTTGGGCCGGTCCGACCGGCTGCACGCTGGCTTTGTCCATTCTGCTGCTCCGGTCGGCCGGCCTGGTGGCCGGCTGGGCCGTTTTTCTGCCCGTTTTTCTGCCCGTTTTTTCTGTCTTTTTCCCCCAACAGTTTTCTTTGCTCCCATGCTATAAATAGCTCTTCTTCCACCTTGAGCAAGTTAGTTCTTCCCATTCTCTCTCCTCCATTGTTGCATTTGAAGAACTTGCTCTCCCCTTTGATTCCTCCAACCATTCTTGCTCATTCTTGAGGGATCTAAGAGAGGAGATCTAGATCTACACTTCCACCAATCCATTTCTTCTCTAAGTGAGGGAATCTCTTGGGATCTAGATCTTGGAGTCTTTTGTTGACTTTCCCCATTGTTCTTCCTCTCCAATCTCATCCTAGCATTTGTTGTTTGGGTGGTATTTGAGAGTGAAGGACTTGAACACCTCTAGTGTTCTTGCTTTGCATCATTGCATAGTGTTGAGCTCTCCACCACGATTAGTTCGAGTGAGAGACCGTGAGCTTGTTACTCTTGGAGGGAAACCTCCTAGTTGGCTTGGCGGTTGGTGCTCCGGTGATCTCTTCAAGAAGATTGTGAAGAGGCCCGGGCTTCTCCTTCGTGGAGCTTGTGAAGTGGTTGTGGAGCTTGCCATCTCCGGAGCGGAGGAAAAGCTAACTGATGTCTACTTCCCCCTCCTTTTCCTGTAGACAGTGTTGGGCCTCCAAGAGCAGAGGTTTGTAGAACAGCAGCAAGTTTTCCCTTAAGTGGATCACCCAAGGTTTATCGAACTCAGGGAGGAAGAGGTCAAAGATATCCCTCTCATGCAACCCTGCAACCACAAAGCAAGAAGTCTCTTGTGTCCCCAACACACCTAATAGGTGCACTAGTTCGGCGAAGAGATAGTGAAATACAGGTGGTATGAATAAGTATGAGCAGTAGCAACGGTGCCAGAAAATAGCTTGCTGGCGTGTAGTTGATGGTGGTAGTATTGCAGCAGTAGTAACGCAGTAAAACAGTAAACAAGCAGTAGTAACGCAGTATTTAGGAACAAGGCCTAGGGATTACACTTTCACTAGTGGACACTCTCAACATTGATCACATAACAGAATAGATAAATGCATACTCTACACTTTTGTTGGATGATGAACACATTGCGTAGGATTACACGAACCCTCAATGCCGGAGTTAACAAGCTCCACAATTAGATGTTCATATTTAAGTAACCTTATAGTGTAAGATAGATCAAAAGACTAAACCAAGTACTAACATAGCATGCACACTGTCACCTTCATGCATATGTAGGAGGAATAGATCACATCAATAGTATCATAGCAATAGTTAACTTCATAATCTACAAGAGATCATGATCATAGCATAAACCAAGTACTAACACGGATGCACACACTGTCACCATTACATCGTGCAGGAGGAATAGAACTACTTTAATAACATTGCTAGAGTAGCACATAGATAAATTGTGATACAAATACATTGCAATCATAAAGAGATATAAATAAGCACCTCACTATGCCATTCAACAGTGAATAAGTATTCTGTGAAATATAGCCTAAGAGACCCACACGGTGCACACACTGTCACCTTTACACACGTGGGACAAGGAGTCTCCGGAGATCACATAAGTAAAACTCACTTGACTAGCATAATGACATCTAGATTACAAGCATCATCATATGAATCTCAATCATGTAAGACAGCTCATGAGATTATTGTATTGAAGTACATAGGAGAGAGATGAACCACATAGCTACCGGTACAGCCCCGAGCCTCGATGGAGAACTACTCCCTCCTCATGGGAGCAGCAGCGGTCATGATGATGGCGGTGGAGATGGCAGCGGTGTCAATGGAGAAGCCTTCCGGGGGCACTTCCCCGTTCCGGCGGCGTGCCGGAACAGAGACTCCTGTCCCCCAGATCTTGGCCTCGCGATGGCGGCGGCTCTGGAAGGTTTCTGTGGTTTTCGTCGAACGTCTCGGGGTTTTCGATCCAGGGGCTTTATATAGGCGAAGAGGCGGCGCAGGAGGGTCGAAGGGCGACGACACCATAGGCGGCGCGGCCAGGGCCTGGGCCGCGCCGGCCTATGGTCCTGGGGGCCCATGCCCCCTCTGGTCCTTCCCGGGTGTTCTGGATGCTTCCGGTGAAAATAGGAACTTGGGCGTTGATTTCGTCCGATTCCGAGAATATTTCGTTACTAGGATTTCTGAAACCAAAAACAGCAGAAAACAGGAACTGGCACTTCGGCATCTTGTTAATAGGTTAGTTCCAGAAAATGCACGAATATGACATAAAGTGTGCATAAAACATGTAGAAATCATCAATAATGCGGCATGGAACATAAGAAATTATCGATACGTCGGAGACGTATCAGCATCCCCAAGCTTAGTTCTGCTCGTCCCGAGCAGGTAAAACGATAACAAAGATAATTTCTGGAGTGACATGCCATCATAACCTTGATCATACTATTTGTAAAGCATATGTAGTGAATGCAGCGATCAAAACAATGTATATGACATGAGTAAACAAGTGAATCATATAGCAAAGACTTTTCATGAATAGCACTTCAAGACAAGCATCAATAAGTCTTGCATAAGAGTTAACTCATAAAGCAATAATTCATAGTAGAGACATTGAAGCAACACAATGGAAGATTAAGTTTCAGCGGTTGCTTTCAACTTGTAACATGTGTATATCTCATGGATATTGTCAACATAGAGTAATATAATAAGTACAATAAGCAAGTATGTAGGAATCAATGCACAGTTCACACAAGTGTTTGCTTCTTGAGGTGGAGAGAGATAGGTGAACTGACTCAACAATAAAAGTAAAAGAATGGTCCTCCATAGAGGAAAGCATCGATTGCTATATTTGTGCTAGAGCTTTGATTTTGAAAACATAAAGAGAGCGTAAAAGTAAAATTTTGAGAGGTGTTTGTTGTTGTCAACGAATGGTAGTGGGCACTCTAATCCCCTTGCCAGACAAACCTTCAAAGAGCGGCTCCCATTTTATTTTATTTTTGTTTGGCACTCCTTCCAACCTTTCTTTCACAAACCATGGCTAACCGAATCCTCGGGTGCCTGCCAACAATCTCATACCATGAAGGAGTGCCTTTTTATTTTAGTTTTATTATGATGACACTCCTCCCAACCTTTGCTTACACAAGCCATGGCTAACCGAATCCTTCGGGTGCCGTCCAACAATCACATACCATGGAGGAGTGTCTATTTTTGTTAATTAATTTGGGACTGGGAATCCCATTGCCGGCTCTTTTTGCAAAATTATTGGATAAGCGGATGAAGCCACTAGTCCATTGGTGAAAGTTGCCCAACAAGATTGAAAGATAAACACCACATACTTCCTTATGAGCTATAAAACATTGGCACAAATCAGAGGTGATAAATTTTGAATTGTTTAAAGGTAGCACTCAAGCAATTTACTTTGGAATGGCAGGAAATACCATGTAGTAGGTAGGTATGGTGGACACAAATGGCATAGTGTTGTTTGGCCCAAGGATTTGGATGCATGAGAAGTATTCCCTCTCGATACAAGGTTTAGGCTAGCAAGGTTATTTGAAACAAACACAAGGATGAACCGGTGCAGCAAAACTCACATAAAAGACATATTGTAAACATTATAAGACTCTACACCGTCTTCCTTGTTGTTCAAACTCAATACTAGAAATTATCTAGACCTTAGAGAAACCAAATATGCAAACCAAATTTTAGCATGCTCTATGTATTTCTTCATTAATGGGTGCAAAGCATATGATGCAAGAGCTTAATCATGAGCACAACAATTGCCAAGTATCACATTACCCAAGACATTTATAGCAATTACTACATGTATCATTTTCCAATTCCAACCATATAACAATTTAACGAAGAAGAAACTTCGCCATGAATATTAAAAGCTAAGAACACATGTGTTCATATGCAACAGCGGAGCGTGTCTCTCTCCCACACAAGCATGATGTAATCCAATTTATTCAAACACAAACAAAAATAAGAAACATACAGACGCTCCAAGCAAAGCACATAAGATGTGATGGAATAAAAATATAGTTTCAGGGGAGGAACCTGATAATGTTGTCGATGAAGAAGGGGATGCCTTGGGCATCCCCAAGCTTAGACGCTTGAGTCTTCTTGATATATGCAGGGGTGAACCACCGGGGCATCCCCAAGCTTAGAGCTTTCACTCTTCTTGATCATAGTATATCATCCTCCTCTCTTGACCCTTGAAAACTTCCTTCACACCAAACTTCTCATAAACTTCATTAGAGGGGTTAGTACATAATCAAAAACTCACATGTTCAGAGGTGACACAATCATTCTTAACACTTCTGGACATTGCTCAAAGCTACTGGAAGGTAATGGAACAAAGAAATCCACCCAACACAGCGAAAGAAGCAATGCGAAATAAAAGGCAGAATCTGTAAAACAGAACAGTCCGTAAAGACGAATTTTTAATAAATAATTCCGTTGCTCAGATCAGAAAACTCAAAACTAATGAAAGTTGCGTACATATCTGAGGAACACACACGTAAATTGGCATATTTTTCTGATTTTTCTACAGAGAAAACAGCCCAGATTCGTGACAGATAGAAATCTGTTTCTGCGCAGAAATCCAAATCTAGTATCAACCTTCGATTAGAGACTTCACTTGGCACAACAAAACACAAAACTAAGATAAGGAGAGGTTGCTACAGTAGTAAACAACTTCCAAGACACAAATATAAAACAAAGTACTGTAGCAAAATAACACATGGGTTATCTCACAAGAAGTTCTTTTCTTTATAGCCATTAAGATGGGCTCAGCAGTTTTAATGATGCACTCATAAGAAATAGTAATTGAAGCGAAAGAGAGCATCCAGAGGCAAATTCAAAACACATTTAAGTCTAACATGCTTCCTATGCATAGGAATCTTGTAAATAAACAAGTTCATGAAGAGCAAAGTAACAAGCATAGGAAGATAAAACAAGTATGGCTTGAAAAATTTCAGCACATAGAGAGGCATTTTAGTAACATGAAAATTTCTACAACCATATTTTCCTCTCTCATAATAACTTTCAGTAGCAACATGAGCAAACTCAACAATATAACTATCACATAAAGCATTCTTATCATGAGTCTCATGCATAAAATTATTACTCTCCACATAAGCATAATCAATTTTATTAGTAGTTGTAGTGGGAGCAAATTCAACAAAGTAGCTATCATTATTATTATCATCATCAAATATAGGAGGCATATTGTAATCATAATCAAATTCATCCTCCATAACAGGTGGTAACAAAAGACTACTATCATTATAATCATCATAAATTGGAGGCAAAGTATCATCAAAAGAAATATAATAGTTATCTTTCACAGTCGGTTTATCTGTGTCCATACCATCATTGTTATTAGAAGGAGATGTATCAAGAACATAATGACCAGTAGCAAAAGGATTTTCAAACACCTCTTCCCCAAGCTTAGAGCTTTCTATATCATTATGGGAGGAAGCATGGATAGCACTGACACTATGACAATTATTATCATCATCATTTTCAGAATTAGTTTCCCAGAGATTTGCAATATCAAAAGTAGTGCGCTCATTCAAATCATGATTGCTAATATATGTAAAGGGCATAGGAAGATCATCGTATTCAGATTTATTATCACAATAATCATTAGGAGCAACATACTTACGGTTACTTAGCGTTATCTCATTCACGCGGGGATACGCCGTTACCTCTTTCTTTTTATTCTCCTTCTTCTTCTTCTTCTTCTTCGTTCCCTTCTTCTTCTTCTTCTCTTCCTTCTCCTCGTTCCCTTCTTTAGGAGGAAGAGGCTTGAAGGGTAGCTTGTCCGCATAACCTGATTTATTTTCAGAAACAATAGAAGAAACTTGGGAGGACCCCTCTTCATTAATTAGTTGAAAACACACAGCGGTCCTATCATATTTTGGCAAGGTGTCATCTTCTAAAATATTTTGTATGTAAGTATTTGTATGGCTATTATCAATGCAATAAGAAAAACACCCATGCAGGACATCATCAATATCAAGATCACTCATATGTAACAAAGAGATTTTTCTCGACAGTTCTTCACACCCCAAAAATAAAGTAAGTTCATCATGCTGATTAGGAGTAATTTCATCATCACAATACAAATTTGCAGCACTCATTGGGTTCAAATTATCATTGGAGGAGCATTGAAAATTAAAATGACCCACTTTATGGCAAACTTCACAAATAAAAGGATAGAGGGCACAAACTTTTTTACCAAGATCATCTAGAGCCCTAAACCACTTTCTAGTTTTTTCATTAATATGATGGATGCAATATTCATCTTTGACTTGATTAATTCCACAAGGTCTATGCATTCCACAAAAATTAACATGCTTATACGAAATAGCATTCTTAGGAGTTTGAGCATGCTCATTGCAATAATTAACAACAATTTCATTCTTCATGCAAGCCTCTTTAAAAGGTTCATGATACTTATCAAAATTCTTTTTAGGCAATTCAAAATGAGAAGCAAAGGCTTTGTAAAGATTTGCAGCAATTTGAGAGTCAAGACCATAAGTAGCACTCATATTTTGAAATTCATCGGTATCCATAAAGGCTTCAATGCATTCATAATCATAATTTATACCTGACTCTTTACCTTCATTGTTCTCCCATCCTTCAGCGTTCTCCTTAATCCGATCAAGAAGATCCCACCTAGCTTCAACCTCCTTGCTTGTGAAAGATCCCTCCGAACACGCGTCCAGATAGTCCTTGTGTTGTCCTGAAAGCCTCGCATAAAAATTGTTAACAATAACATTACGGGGGAGCTCATGAATGGGACATTTGAGCATTAGTGACTTCAGTCTCCCCCACGCTTGAGAAATACTCTCTCCATCACGAGGATAGAAGTTATAAATATAATTCCTATCAATATGCACTTCATGAGGAGGATAAAATTTAGAATAAAAGAGAGATGCAATTTCCTCCCAACCAAGAGAATGTCTATTCTCCAACAATTTATACCAATGCGCCGCTTTACCAGACAGCGAAACAGAGAATAGCTTCTTCCTCACTTCATCCATAGAGATACCTGCACACTTGAATAACCCACATAATTCGTGCAAAAACAGTAAATGATCTCTAGGATGGACAGTTCCATCCCCTTTATAATGGTTGTCCATAACACGTTCGATAATTTTCATAGGTATTTTATACGGAATACTTTCAGCAGGTGGATTTAAAATATCAGAAGCATCATTAGAGTTATCGCATATGGGAAATAAAGCATTATCAGAGCAAAATATTTCTTCCAAAGCTGAGGAGCAAAAAAGATTATTTTTATATAAACTAGCTTCCCCAAGCTTAGACTTATCCATAGTATTAGCAGTAATTGCATTCATACTAATAACATCGCTACTAGCATGCAAATAAGGTTCCATAGGTTTTTTAATTTTCGCATCAAACAATTCTAAATCAGGAAAAAGATTAAAAAGCTCACCAATTTTTTTGTTGTTTTCCATTATGCCTAACTAGTGAAAATAAAAACAAGAAACAAAAAGATGCAATTGCAGAATCTAAAGGAAATAGCTTCGAGTACTTACAACGCGCCGGAAAATAGCTTGGTAGCCGAGATCCGGAGTGTGAGTACCTTTTACCTTTCCTCCCCGGCAACGGCGCCAGAAAATAGGCTTGATGTCTACTTCCCCCTCCTTTTCCTGTAGACAGTGTTGGGCCTCCAAGAGCAGAGGTTTGTAGAACAGCAGCAAGTTTTCCCTTAAGTGGATCACCCAAGGTTTATCGAACTCAGGGAGGAAGAGGTCAAAGATATCCCTCTCATGCAACCCTGCAACCACAAAGCAAGAAGTCTCTTGTGTGCCCAACACACCTAATAGGTGCACTAGTTCGGCGAAGAGATAGTGAAATACAGGTGGTATGAATAAGTATGAGCAGTAGCAACGGTGCCAGAAAATAGCTTGCTGGCGTGTAGTTGATGGTGGTAGTATTGCAGCAGTAGTAACGCAGTAAAACAGTAAACAAGCAGTAGTAACGCAGTATTTAGGAACAAGGCCTAGGGATTACACTTTCACTAGTGGACACTCTCAACATTGATCACATAACAGAATAGATAAATGCATACTCTACACTTTTGTTGGATGATGAACACATTGCGTAGGATTACACGAACCCTCAATGCCGGAGTTAACAAGCTCCACAATTAGATGTTCATATTTAAGTAACCTTATAGTGTAAGATAGATCAAAAGACTAAACCAATTACTAACATAGCATGCACACTGTCACCTTCATGCATATGTAGGAGGAATAGATCACATCAATAGTATCATAGCAATAGTTAACTTCATAATCTACAAGAGATCATGATCATAGCATAAACCAAGTACTAACACGGATGCACACACTGTCACCATTACATCGTGCAGGAGGAATAGAACTACTTTAATAACATTGCTAGAGTAGCACATAGATAAATTGTGATACAAATACATTGCAATCATAAAGAGATATAAATAAGCACCTCACTATGCCATTCAACAGTGAATAAGTATTCTGTGAAATATAGCCTAAGAGACCCACACGGTGCACACACTGTCACCTTTACACACGTGGGACAAGGAGTCTCCAGAGATCACATAAGTAAAACTCACTTGACTAGCATAATGACATCTAGATTACAAGCATCATCATATGAATCTCAATCATGTAAGGCAGCTCATGAGATTATTGTATTGAAGTACATAGGAGAGAGATGAACCACATAGCTACCGGTACAGCCCCGAGCCTCGATGGAGAACTACTCCCTCCTCATGGGAGCAGCAGCGGTGATGATGATGGCGGTGGAGATGGCAGCGGTGTCGATGGAGAAGCCTTCCGGGGGCACTTCCCCGTTCCGGCGGCGTGCCGGAATAGAGACTCCTGTCCCCCAGATCTTGGCCTCGCGATGGCGGCGGCTCTGGAAGGTTTCTGTGGTTTTCGTCGAACGTCTCAGGGTTTTCGATCCAGGGGCTTTATATAGGCGAAGAGGCGGCGCAGGAGGGTCGAAGGGGCGACGACACCATAGGGCGGCGCGGCCAGGGCCTGGGCCGCGCCGGCCTATGGTCTGGGGGCCCAGTGCCCCCCCCCCCCTCTGATCCTTCCCGGGTGTTCTGGATGCTTATGGTGAAAATAGGAACTTGGGCGTTGATTTCGTCCGATTCCGAGAATATTTCGTTACTAGGATTTCTGAAACCAAAAACAGCAGAAAACAGGAACTGCCACTTCGGCATCTTGTTAATAGGTTAGTTCCAGAAAATGCACGAATATGACATAAAGTGTGCATAAAACATGTAGAAATCATCAATAATGCGGCATGGAACATAAGAAATTATCGATACGTCGGAGAAGTATCACTAACCATAAGGAAAGGGCCATTATCCTTCGTGGGTGTGGTTCGGAGAATAGGGTGAGCCTTCGTGGCGTGGGGAATCCTTCGTGGGACCTCCACCCCTCCAAACGTGACGTACCTTGTTGCAAAGCAAGGGAACACGGGAATACATCCTCGTCTCCGCGTGCCTCGGTTATTTCTATACCCGAGCTCTCTTTCCTTGTGATAGCCATCGTGCTTGAAGTTCATATATCTTGCTATCACTTGTGCTACATATATCTTGTGCCTATCTTGCT
The DNA here is from genome assembly GCF_019359855.2 of Lolium perenne. Lineage (NCBI taxonomy): Eukaryota > Viridiplantae > Streptophyta > Magnoliopsida > Poales > Poaceae > Lolium > Lolium perenne. The sequence continues at coordinate 297,391,136 of NC_067245.2, forward strand.
TAGCTCTAGTTGCTATTGCTACACTTAGTTGAGCTTAGCATACTTAGGGTTTGTGCTTGTAAACTAAACGTTAGTTTAATTCCGCATTCTTACAAGACAAATCCGCAAGAGTTTTTAATTGCCTATTCACCCCCCCCTCTAGGCGACATCTCGATCTTTCAGGGACGCCTCGCCTTCACCACCACGGTCCAGGACTTCGCCGACCGCTTTCAGGCGCTCGTGTGCCATGCCCCGGGCGTCTCGGCGCGGCAGCGCGCCGATCTCTTCGTCGGTGGCCTCCCCGACTACATCCGCGTCGACGTCGAGATGCGCGAGCCTGAGGACCTGCAGACGGCCATGTACTAAGCACGGGCCTACGAGCAGCGCGCCATCGCCATGCAACAGGTCTACGCGCAACGTGGCAGCGCTCGCCCCGCGCTGCGTGGCGCCCCGACGCCCACCGCCCCACCGCGCCCCGCGCCGGCCGCTGCGCCCGCGGGCCCTCCTGCGCCGACTTGCCCCTTCAAGCGGCTGACGGCTGCGGAGCAGCTCGAGCGGCGCCGCAAGGGGCTGTGCTTCAACTGCGACGAGCAGTACGCGCCGGGCCACATGTGCACCTGCCTCTTCTACCTGGAGACCGTCGACAACGCCGACGTGGAGGCCCTCACCGCCGAGCTCGCGGCCGCCACCGTCACTGAGGCTGGTGTCACGACCTACGCGCCGGTCTACGCGTCCGCCTTCGTCGTCTCTCTTCATGCTATGGCGGGCATCAAAACGGCAAAGACGATGCTGCTCCCGGTGACGATCAATGGGGAGCGTCTCACTGCGCTGGTGGACACGGGCTCGACGCACAACTTCCTATCCAACACCGCCATGCGCCGCCTCGCTCTCCAGCCGGTGGGATCGGAGAAGTACAGCGTCACCTACGCCAACGGGGACCGTCTTATGTGCCAGGCGTGGCGCGACAGGTTCCCGTGCTCGTAGGCGACGAGCCGTTCGGCATCGACTTGGGCTGCTACGACTTCATCCTCGGCATCGACTTCCTGAGCACCTTAGGCCCCATCCTGTGGGACCTCGACGTGCTATCCCTCATCTTCTGGCGCGAGGGCGGCCGCCGTGTGCAATGGATGGGCTTGGGCAGCACTGGCGCATCCCCGCAGCTCCACCTGATGGCCGCCGCGCTCGACGAGGCGCATCCGCTCCTGGCCGACTTACTGCAGCAGCACGGCGACCTCTTTGACGAGCCGCAGGGCCTCCCTCCCTCGCGGCCCTTTGACCACCGCATACACTTGCTGCCGAACACGGCGCCCGTCGCTGTGCGGCCGTACCGGTACCCCCAGCTACAGAAGGACGAGCTCGAGCGCCAGGTGGCGGTCATGCTAGCACAGGGCATCATTCGGATTTCGACGTTGCCGTTCTGCGCCCCCGTGCTCCTGGTGCGCAAGGCCGACGGCACGTGGCGCTTCTGCATCGACTTCCGCGCCCTCAACACCGTCACGTCCAAGGACAAGTTCCCCATCCCCGTCGTGGATGAGCTCCTGGACGAGTTGCATGGCGCACGCTTCTTCACCAAGCTCGACTTGCGCTCGGGCTATCATCAGGTGCGCATGCACCCAGACGACATCGCCAAGACGGCGTTCCGCACTCACCATGGCCACTACGAGTTTTTGGTGATGCCGTTCGGCCTCTCCAACGCGCCGGTGACCTTCCAGGCCCTGATGAACGATGTGCTCAGCCCCTACTTACGCCGCTTTGTGCTTGTTTTCTTTGATGATATTTTGATCTACATCGCATCCTGGGCGGAGCACCTGCAGCACGTGGCCATCATCTTCAACGAGCTTCGAGCGCATCGCCTTCATCTCAAGCGCTCGAAGTGCTCGTTTGGCACGACCTCCGTCGCGTACTTGGGCCACGTCATCTCCGCCGACGGTGTCGCGATGGACGCGGACAAGGTCTCCGCCGTCGTCGCCTGGCCGACGCCCCAGTCGCCGCGAGCTCTTCGCGGATTTTTGGGCCTCGCGGGATACTACCGGCGGTACATCCAGGACTTCGGCCTCATCGCCGCGCCTCTCACGCGCCTGCTTCGCCGCGACGCCTTCTCCTGGGACGAGGAGGCGGCCACGGCCTTCGCCGCCCTGCAGCGGGCCCTCACGACGGGCCCCGTTCTTCAGATGCCGGACTTCGACGAGCCGTTCGTGGTGGACTGCGACGCCTCCGGCATCGGCTTCGGCGCCGTCCTTCACCAGGGCGAGGGGCCACTCGCTTTCTTCAGCCGCCCCTTCACCGCGCGCCACCACAAGCTCGCCGCCTATGAGCGCGAGCTGATCGGGCTGGTCCAGGCAGTGCGCCACTGGCGGGCGTATCTTTGGGGCCGGACGTTCCGTGTGCGCACGGATCACTACAGTCTGAAGTTCTTGCTGGATCAGCGCCTCTCCACAGTGCCGCAGCATCAGCGGATCAACAAGCTCTTCGGCTTCGACTTCACCGTCGAGTACAACCCCGGCCGCCTCAACACAGTCGCCGACGCCCTGTCCCTCCGCGACACATTTTTCGTAGATATAGACCTCATTTAGTGTTGTATTCTTTTTATCAACTAGCACGGGAAACAACTTATTTGCAATTGATTGGTTTTATATAAACATTGCCTAAGGTAAAACTATGCAATAGCTTTAACCATTTTATTGTAACCATATTGAGGTATCATGTATTTCATGCATGTAAAAATCTAATTTATCACTACAATTAATGTTGCGAGAGATCCTAGCAGTATCATAGATAGTAAATACCATACCATAGAACGTAAATTTTAAAAAATAATGTTAAATAAATTTTGTACACCCTTTTGCATTGAGATTCTACAAATCAATGAGATTAATATACTACCGCATGATATCGTCCATTATAGAGAAATGATATTATCTTTAACAAAAAAACAATCTTTTTTACTTTTTGCAGGTTATCATTATGATGTCACATTGGGTTCAGCTGTGGGCTTTGCTGTCATCGGAGGGGCAGCGGGATGCTATGGTTTCTGAATGCACACGGCTCCACATGGTCGCTCAGACTATCTTGTGTCAGACTGGCTGGCAGCATAATAGACGGCTACGTTGATGTGTAGTCATTCTATGTTTTATTTCTTCCGCTGGTTGCTTCTTGTATCAATTCTGGACGATGCGTGATTTGTTACAAACACTGTATTCATAACTTTTTAATAAAAAAGCCGTGTGCATCATCATGATGCACAAGCCGGGGTTTTACTCCCCATTTCGAAAAAAAACTAATCCTCATATTCATATTATGTGCACATAATTTTTCATTTAAGTCAAACTTTGCAAACTTTGACCAAAAATATTTATAGCAATATGAAGATCTACTATACAAAATACATATAATATAAAAATATATTTAATGATAATTAGAAAAATATATATTAAAGTATATATTTATAATTCAATCAATATATTTGTTTATAGTTTACAAGATTTGACATTGACCAAATGTTATATGCAACGTAATCTCGGCAGGAGGGAGTGATACTACCCACTATAACTAGCCTTAATTGGTGGGTGGGAGAGCACTGGTATATAGTATATTTAGATGGTGTGAGCTGTGTTTAAATGGCAACATTTAATTACAAGGTATTGATATGCATAGTCTATACTCATTTAATGTTGTAGATAGGTCTCTTTTGCAAACATTTTTTCTCTTTATAGACCTTACTTAGTGTTGCAGATTTTTTTTCTTCAATTTATTCTGTAGATAGATAGATGTATGTACAACCATCAATTATTGTTGATGGCACTTCATGCTTGCATTGCAAGGTGTTAGAAATTTATTCTCTCAATGTGAGACTGAGCACTAATAGGGACGGGCAAGAGCTAGGACCCGAGAGCGAATCGCTTGCTCGGTATAAATCCCGTCAATTTATTCATCTCGAATACGAGCTTAATAGGTATGGCACGGCCAAGGGCACTTCTTGAAAACGACCACGAAAGGCTGGCGCGAATCTTTCTCCACGGTCAGCAGCCTATATCCATCGTAGTCGAACAAGACCAGATCACGACACAGTTTCCTGACGCACGACGTTAGCTTGTACCCGTTGCCGTGCCTCTCTACACGGAACCGGAAACTTTCTGTCCTTTCCGTCTTCTCCGGCACCGGCGCCCCAAGGGTGTGGCCAGTGATGACGTGCGTCTGCCTCGTGCTGAAGTAATCTACGACGTGCCACTGGGGACTCATCATGCACAAGCTCCAGGTGTCGTTGTTGAAGGAGAGCAGGACGTCGCTCGACAGGCGGGGCACGGAGCCGCCGCTCGCCTCCGCCGGCGTGACCTTCACGGGGTCGCCCCTTGGGGGCCGGCACCGCTCTATGTTCGCAAATAGACGGCAGTCTTCCGGCGTCAGACGGACGCTGTAGATGCATAGGCCGCTCATGCTGGGATCGGCCGGCAGGATGGAGTAAAAGTTTTCCTTGGTCACCTCGTGCCCATCCGTGTCGTAAATCGGCTGCGCCTGCGCCTGAACCTGGGCGGCGTCGCAAGGGGCGGTCAGCTGGGAGGCCATGGCCAAGCCCAAGAGCGGGAGGATGAACAGGAGAGCAGGGTGCTCCATATGGCTATGAACCAAAATCTGTTGATCAGTACATGAGTTGTTGACTTGGTGGTGGTGATGATTCAGAGGCATCCACAGAATGGACTTATATAGATAGATGGTGTGATCGAGCGACGTTTAATTGGCAACATTTATACCAGATAGATATGCATACTACAACTGGTTCAATGTTACAGCCAAGATATTTATGCAACTATTTTGATACACCTCATTTAGTGTTACTGATTTTCTATCAATTTATTTTAAAGATAGAAATATTATGGATGGAGAGACTATGTTATTCCTGCAACAATTTATTTTGTAGGTAGACCTCATTTAGTGTTATTGATTCTTCTATCAATTTATCTAAATATAGATACTCATCCATCCATAAACAAAATCGAAGCACGTCTGCCCGCTAACTAATCTGGTCTAGCAACCGAAGAAGATGGATGGGTTCTAGTAACAATGTGTAAAGGAAAATCAAAGGAACGAAGTGTCACCCGCTAGCTAGTTCGCTCTAGGTAATGTTTTCCGATATACGATTCGCACGTCTATGGATGATCGAGGCTGAAGCGAGAATACGAAGGTTCATCACAACACCCATGGACAAAGGCGTTAGGCAGGTTTCATTGGCACCATCGGGCGAGGAAGAATTGCCATGAGAGCTACTAGTTCGGTAGTGGTCGTGGGGTCCTCATATGATATGTGAGCCTAATGACGTTGGGACTCCAAGTGCAGAGTGTTGTGTCCACACAAGGGTGACTCATTTTCATGGGGATGTTTTTAGTTTGTTAAGACTATACTCTCCCTTCTACTGGCTAGGAATGGAAAGAAGACTCATTTTATGGGTACCATCTTACCTGGTTTACTATTATGAGCTGTATGGCCAGCCTTACCACGGGATGCATGTGCCTACCTGCCAAAACAAATAGTTACCCTACGAATGACCCTACATATGGCCACTTATGGGAGGATAGACAATGAGGAATAATGATGGTATCTTATAATAAATTGTGGGAGTGTCTAACCATCATCTAGATGAAAATGCAATTCACTTCAAGTCAGATTTCTCTCAGTAGTACTCATTCATCCGTTCGGCCACATCGGCCTCATTCCCTTCGGCATGAATCATTGGCAAAAAATCAGTCCGGTTTTTCCTGGCTTTTTTTGCATTAGCCCATTATTTATACATGAGCCTTTTTTTGAACTGGGCTCTCTGGTGCATAAAAACTAGACAAAAAAATGTGGACCCACATGATACAGTGATCTGGGCCTTATACAGGACCTTGTACATTAAACAGAAAACTGGGCCTTCTATTTTCGTTGGCCTGTTCTACCAGGTGCATCCACGTCACCAGCTCCATCTTCTTCCTCCCCACGCAAAGCATCCTGTCTCCAGCAAACGACGGGCACCACATAGGAAATCAGAAAAAAGTGGGGGGAACAAAAGAGATCCAGCAAGAAACAAGACTGATCCACATCCAAGATGGACGGGAATGAGAACTACGGCTCAATGGAGTGTGCGGATGAATCTAGGCAACCCTCTGTACATCATACACTCTCAGGACAGGTACTTCACTTCTCCACCTCACCCCTACTGCTTCCCGGATCCTCTTTTCTCTCGTTTTCTAGGTCAAGCTTGTACATCTCCCCCAAAATTATGTTGGATCTGCAAAGTAAACGCTTGATGTTATTAGGAAGTAGTGAAAACCACCAAAACCTACTGTGTACGGTAACATCACTACACTAGGCATGTTTAGTCTTAGATGTACGTCCAGTATTTTACAAAGTATTCAAAAAAGGCTATGTCACCTGTCACCAGGAAGCTATGAGCTAAAACTACGCAAAATGATATTACGTCACCAGCCTTACTATGCCGCTGCCACCGATCGGTTTTTGTGACTCTTTCTAGCTACTGCAGTCATGCTAAAACCTGAAACTGAAAACTAATTTTCCAGTTTGCATGTGTAAGTATAGCCTCACACTATTTATGGCTCAGCATAGACTTTTTAAAGACCGTCTACTCTTGTCAGGTTACAACTGCAGAGCAAGACACCCCTTGAGTGCAGTCTAAAACTGAAGCTCTCAAGTGTACTCCTCTCTCTTGCCGAGACACACAAACCAAACTTGATGTTAACTGAACCCCTCTCTCTAATTTTTTAAATGAACATGAAACTGCACTGAATCAAGACAAGAAAACACACAAATTGCTTAAGTATATTTTCTTAGTTCAGAGGTATCATATGTGTACTAACTAGTAGTTAGAACAATTTCTTCTTTCTACTTGTTTACATGATCAGCATGAAATTCTTTAAGAAATACAACAAGTGAAACCAGTTAATCAGTCAAAATTAACAAGTGAAGAATCAAGAAATGAGTGATGGAGAATGAGAGACGGAGGTAAAAACTGAGACAAATTGGGGAAATGAAGAAAAAAACAAAACTGAAGAATCAAGAAATGAGTGACGGAGAATGAGGGAGAATGAGAGACGGAGATAAAAACTGAGATTTAACTCAAGACAGAGACTGAGACTGATAAAAATGGGAATAAAAAAATGAGTTACGGAGAATGAGAGACGGGGGTGATTTTTTTGGGAGCGAATTGTGTTTTCATCTATATGAAAATTAGGAGCTGTGTATTATTATTGTGGTTAAGTACCGAAGCATCTACAGGTACACAAACTGAGGGACATGGAACAAAGATGAAGAAGTCCAAGAAAGCCACAGAATCTAATGATGATCATCAACCCCTATGTCAGCCAAGTGTATCTTCCTCGGTGAACCCAAACCAAGCTGGAAACTAGGGAGAGCAATAAAAACATAGTTGTGTCAATGATGTAATCATTGGTGGCAGAATGAGAAACAAAATTTGTTGGTTCTTATTGTAATATTTATGTTAGTGCTAAAAGATTCATATGTTTATGGTGTGGCTGAAGCAAAAACAACATAGAAGTGTGCATTCTGATTGAGTGTTGCAGTTGGTAACACTACTACTATTGTATATGATGTGAATTATGCTCTTCACAAATTTCATAATCAAGTTGATACTATAGATGACACAGTGACTTGGAAACATCCAGCTAGAAGGTGAAATCAACATGAGCTTTGACAAACATCCAGTTAGGTAAAATGCTACACCATTACATGTAAGGCTGATCACCCAATACCCTCTTTTAAAAGCTCATAGCCCACCAACTACAGACGAAAATAAAATCGGTGCACACATCCGCACACACGCCCCGCCACTAGGCCCTAACCTGCCTTATTTTCTAGTGCACTGAAAACGACTAACTAAAATCTTCCTGGAATGACACACATACAAATGTTAAAAAGCTACTGGAGAGAGAGAGAGAGAGAGGTACCTTGAGGATTAGTGCAGCGGCGCGGCTGCTGTTGGCACTTGTGCAACAGCTACTGTTGGCGCCTGATTCATGCCGGACGGAGATGAGCCACTAGGGCCGTAGGTTGGAATGAAGAGTCTCAGAAAATTCAAAACAGAGATTGACCAAACTGAGAGACTAAACAGAAACTAAGTGAACATACGGAGAGACTTAAGAAGAAACTACGAAATAGTGAACAAACGGAGAGACTTCGGAAATGACAAGATGAAGAAGACTTAAGAAATAGTGAACAAAGACTCAAGAAGGAATGACTGAAAATTAAGCAAACTGAAGTAACAGCAGTGAGAAATGAAAAATGAGGGTAACTGAGACACTGAGAGCTCAAGTAGAGACACTGATGAAATCTGAGACAGAGATAAACTGAAGAAAAGACGGAGCGTCGTGGAATGCAATATGTCTAAGACTGAGCTAAATAATTTAAGACTAATCTAAAAAATGATAGCAAATCAAGAAATACAGAGCTAGAAATAATTAATAAAAATGAGCAAAACTGAGAGAATGAAAGATGGAAAATGAGAGAGGAAAATAAGGGACATTGAAAATGAATGACAGAGAATGAGAGACAACTCATAAAATGGTGAAACCTCCTCCTTTTCCCGTCTTGGAACCGGCTAGCCAACTTATAATTTTTTTTGGCGTAGGCGGAGTTACCCCACCAAATCCAGCGAAAAAAGACAAATGCAAAAAAAGCAATGAAAACAACAAAAAGGTGCAAACGCAAGAAACATATGGATCCCAGATAAAAAAGCGAGAAAATATTAGTGAAATAAAAGGAAATGAAACTCCAGTGTTTCGCTTAAAACGAACACTCTTCTGTCGTCGCAAGTAATATCCAAGCATGCACAAAAAGCTATTACTAGAATTTAAATCTCACGCTATTATTCATTAGTGCCTCTACAGTACAAACAAACGTAATTGCTTTGCCGTAGCTTTTAGTCGAAAATAAAGTGCATGTTGCTATTCACTAACCGCTTGACCATCCGCGACTGCCTTGCTATTCACCAACCTCTTGACCATCCACGGCTGCCTGCACTCGACACCTCCGATACACTCAGGGATGAAGCTGGCGAACAAAATCATCCTAGACAAAAGCAAACAACACAAAAACCTATTTTATTCATAACAAAGAGAAAGAATGACTAACTAAAATCAGACCAAAATGGAGAGAACACAAAAACAATGTATTACATTACAGTATTGTACATCAGCAGTGGCGCTTCACAAATCAAGATCACACAAAAAAGATGCCTATCAAGGCCTAACAGCATCACCAAAACATGATACTGAAACTACATTACACAGTGGATGAATTAACCAAAAAAGCTATACACCACAGACCCTATGCACTGAAGATTAACAATCAGTGCTCGACAATGCAGCAGGGTCGGCTTTTCAGAACAAAAGAACAAGATAATTCAATTCAGAATAGTTTTAAGTTTTCAGTGGCAGCAATTTCATACCATCTGCAGCTTGCAAAATTGGACATCCAATTCAGAACTTTACTCATATCATGAACGATGAAACAAATAGTAATCAAGATGAAATGTTACTATTATAACCTAATCCTGCACTATCATACCCTGCAATCAATTGAACTACATATGAGCAGACTGTCTAGATTAGACAGGGTGCCTACTGAAATTAACCAAAAACTAGGTAAACAAATCAGTGCTCGACAAAAAGCAGAGTAGGGTTGTTCAGAACAAAGAACACTATAATACAGTTCAGAATATATTTAAGTTGTCAGTAACTGCATTTTTAGAAGCTCAGGCTGTTGTGGTAATGATACTAGAAACTAGACAAAAATCTAGAACAAATGAACTAAATGGCGCTCAGGCCGTAAACACCTAAACATAGGGATCGATCACCATAAACACCTAAATGAACTGCATCAAACATAGCACCACAGATCTACGCATGGACGGGAGTTGCAGGGGTGTAGATGAACTCAAAACAAAATTAGGAGAGCAACAAATTGAGAGAAGCATACCAATCTCGCCGGCGACGCATCCTCCTACATCCTCCTCGAAACAGTGGCAACTAGCTAGAAGCTTCGCCATGGACGACGGGAGCTCCTCTGCCTCCGCGCAAGCCCATAGTTGGACTCGAACAACTCCGACCTCCTGCTCCGCGGCGACAACTCCAGCCACCGCCCCGTCGTGGAAGGAAGCCCCGCCGCCCCGCTGCCCTGCCACGCCCGAGTGACCTCGGCCTCGCCATGGAAGGAAACAGAGCCGCACCGTAGCCCCGCCTCCCCGCAGCCCCGCCGCCTCCGCCGCCCCGCGACCTCGGCCTCTCCTCTCTCCCAGTGAGAGAAAACGAAGGGTAAGAAAATGAGGAAAGTGAGAGATGCCTCAGGATAAAAAGGGCACGGACCCCGATTTTTTTTTTAAAAAAAAGCCATAAAACGCCGCTAGAAAACCGAACCAGCTAAAAAAATTTGGACTGAACCAGACACGTGGAGTACAAATGAGCAGACGCGGGACACAATCCAGAAAAGAGAAACGTGCGCCAAGATTGGTGAAAAGAAACAAAATGAACGGACAAGGATCTGACTTAGACCGAATTGTATTTTCATCTAGCTGAAAATTAGAAGCGGTGTAAATTGTTGTATGCATTTCAGGAAATTGTCAATATGTAGAGGAAATTGTCAATATGTAGTTTTGTATACACCTCTTATCGAATATTACCTCTGTTCCTTAATGTAAGATGTTTTGGTACCTCTTATAGTTTGCAAAATGTCCTATATTATGGAACGGATGTAATACTTTCTTATTAAAAAATGTTGTCAGTGTAGAGAGAACAGTGGTACTCTATATTTTTTTCTCATTGCTTTGCATTTTATGTTCCTGTTGAAGATTGTTGCACTTTCGGAATTGATTCACGATAAACAAATCCATAATTATTATTGGTGTGCTTACAAAATGAAAGTTTTGCTAATTGTCATGTGCAATGATGGCTAACATGGTGGGAAATCACTAGGTTGCGCACTATAGAATGAGACACATCACAGTGTGAAAAGTGTAAAAAGGACAAAAAGAACACATGTTTTTGGTCCTTGGAAGGATTAGGAAGAGGAATAAAAATGCCATTATAGCGTGAGGTATTAGTCGTCGTGCTCGTGGCACCAATCAAATAAAAATCACCCCTCTCCATGTCATATTTTCCCGTGGCAACGCACGGGCACGCAACTAGTCATGATAAAAATAGCTACACAATATTTTTCTTCAAATGAGGACCAATCAATGGCGCCGGATATCAATAACGGCGAATCAATGGTTTCTTATTTTCATGGTAATTAAGCTAAAACTTTAAGGACATGTACAATATGATGTATAATGGATATTGTCTTATCTCTGGTGGGCTAGTGGCCGAACTTCTCTAAATATGTGGTGTTATTGTTGTTAAAAGATCATCTCTATAATCAAGAAAAGGCGCAGAACCTTTTTAAAGACTAGTAAGCTTGCACGTGCAATGCACGTCTGGACTAATATGAAATTAGCCATACAAATTAGCAATGGTAAATTAGTAACGGCTATCTTGAAACATCATAGATCTTCCCCAATACCAAAAAAAAATTTATAGTCACTAACTACATATCCTTAATCCAAAGCCCAGATAAACAAGTTTTTCATATGGAAATGCTAGAAAACTGCATATATCATGCACTGCCAAGCTATTCGCTACAAATTTCACTCCATTAAAAAGCAGCTCTAAGCATGTGTTACGACCGTCAGCTCTGAGCACACTGAATGCATGGACTATAAAAATAACATCCTTATGTCTGTTTCTAGGCAGACTACTATTAGACCGAGCACTTGTGATAGTTCCGAATACATTGCTAAAACACTACCGTTGATTGAGAGATCTGACAACAATATTTCTAACATTTAGCTAAAAATGTTCTATCAAATTATGACAATAATTCTAGCATCGTTGTGAGTTTCTTCTTTATGTTTCCCCCTGCTCTGCCAAGACGCATGGTATCCAGCTCGATGCAGCGCCTCGAGAACAAGCAAGCACCCGCATGAGCTATCAAAATATAATCCCATTCATCTATCAGGCAGAATGGCAGTAGTATTAGCATAGATTTGATCACATGGTTCAAAAACTGAAATTTCAGAAAACATGCAATCAAGACATATAAGACAAAAATCGATGAAACACCATTTTGAAATAGAAGAATAGCTGTAGACAAAAATATAAACTCATTTTCGTATGTCATGCCAATTTGTTGATTTATACGAGAGGATTAGTAGAGTATATCATTTTAATTATTATAAAATATAATCTTATGGAGACTATCAAGATGTCTGACACCATGGTAAATAGGAAATGTGAAGCTCCTACAGTTCTACCTTGATATTACCATTATCTCTTCTCACCAATGCCCACTTCTTTTCGCGAACTTGCAACACCGCTGAACAACATATAGTGCTTTTAGCCAATATTGAATGGAAAATAACAGATCACCAGCAATATATCAAAATCAGACAATTAGTACATAAATTTTTATCCACGACAATAATGGTCGCAAACAAAATAAGGAATAATAATAAACTGTTAACAATATGGCTTGGGGATGTATGTCAATCTGCCTCAGTTTATATATGTTATAAGGCAATGTGTGCCAACATAGAAAACGTGTTATGTGATATCACCTCAACACAAGCAAAAGAAAAGTAGTTCTTATCAGGAGAGCTGAGTAGAAATAAAGTGTAGCCGCATAATTCACAGTATCCAATGTGATTACTCACAAAATATGATGGTGAGCAACTTGCTTACAGAGATAGTGTAAACACTTAATAAATATATCTAACCGCAGAAAAATTAGCATGCCAGTGACAAGTTTATAAAACAGAAGCTATTTAAAGATCACGATTAATGATAGAAACGTACTATATATAAATTATCAAGTTCAAATAAGAAAAATCATGTGAAACCTACAACAGAAAAAAACATTAAAGAATGCAAAATAACCAATAAATATTAAGCCAAACACACAGCAAAAACTACTAAACAAAGACATCACATGGGCATCCAATTGAACCCCTGCAAGTTAGTAGACAACTAAACTGAATTAGCATAATATGTATCTTACTGTAGCATTCGCCCAACTTTCCTTCTAAATCATTAAGTAAACATGAATTTCTTGTGAACCCGGAGTAAGGGCAAATGAATCACAGCCTGAAAAAAAAAATAGGACGTGCATAATCCAAATTAGCACAACTGAAGTACACATGGAGGGAGATGGAGGCGCTAATACCTACTTCATAAATCACGACAAGCATCTGAAAAATATGATTGAGAAGAGGAGGACGTGCTCATGCATCCCAAAGAAAATCACTCTGGTCTTTCGGGAATGCTCTTCTTAATTAATAATATGAGGCAAAGTTTTTGTCTCCCTTAAAGAAAAAAACAATGAATGACGTCCATACAAAAAATCATGACATCCAAAATCTAAAAAAAAAATGAAGTCGAACCATACACAATTTCATTCAAACATAGATGACATTCTTGGAATATTTAGAGTGAAACAACAAATATGGGGCAAAGTGTGTACGTGCAAAGCACGATTCATAGTTAATAAAAATTGGTAATTATTGACAAATCATATTTCTACAAAAAAAGGAATTAGACTAACCAAAAGAATATTCACAAAAAAATCAACAAATAATCCAAAGATGAGTCCCAAATCATGACAATGTCAAATGTGTGCAGTACCATGTGAAGCAATATAGGTTTTCATACAGCAACAGGGCTGATTGTTGAAACTAACGTACCCTAACCATGACAATGTCAAAGTACTCAGCCTGATTTTTTAGATGAACTGATTGTTGTTCTTGACAAACATTCATCACCGAAGTCCTCTTATATCGGGCCTACTTCGCGAATACTCTGACTAATATGACCCACTGATGTTCATGTATGGTAACTAATTCTCATATTTGATCAGTCTTTATTAGTCCCCCCTATACTCGGTTCAGGTTTTGGTATGGGCTCTATTGTCTGCATCACTTGAGTAGTCCATGCATTAGATGGTTGTGGCTCTAATAAAATTACTAAATGTATTGTGGGTTTTTGGCTACTATCTACCAATACCAGTCGGCAACCATAGAAGTACTCGCCCAAAATAAAAATATGCTGGCCTTGGTTAATCTGCACTTTTTCAGAGGAAATACACATGTGCAGTGCAACTCAACTCATGCCGCCCGAAGCAACGAATGGTCACATCTTTGTATGCCAACTTCCCAAGACACAAACAAATAAGACAAAAAAGTCAATAACATTTTTGAATCATAAAATTTAGTACCTCTTTAACAATGGTCCATTGCATCTGAAGAGTAAGCTTCACGGAGTGATCAAACTTAGTTGCAGCTGTAGGATTGGACAATGGTCCATTGAATTAGGATTGGCATAAACGTCTGCTAAGAAGCTTAAAATAGAATTATATTCAGTACAGTGCCAAGAACCTTGAAGAATGTTCGTTATTTAGCAAGAGCACTACTAAAAAGCATATGATCAAAATTTCCATAATTTTCCCACTGATCCAGCTTTAGTATCAGAGAGAGCAAATATGCACGGAATAAAATCAAAATAGCCGAAGAAAAAATACAGCAATGCAACAACCTTATTCCATCTGCTTAACCCTCTCGTACCAATATATAATACTGCAGAAACAAAATTAAAAGCAGCAATAAGCTCTTAGTGATGAAAAAATCCAATGAACTCGGAATTAGTTCTCTAAGCCTAAAAGGATGTGAAGCTGATCTTGGTATTAACTTGTTGAGTGTGCACAGGCTAGTGAGATTGTGAACAAAGAATGCCAAGGCGTCCTTGCACACGATCAGGATGCGGTCGATGGACTGGCTGTCTTCTCCATACATTAACTCTACAAGAAAAACACAAAAAATTCAGGATTGCGTACTTGAACCAATTGCAATCACAATTTGATGCTTGTATCTGCACGTTGCACCTACCACATCCCAGCGTCTTGTCCATCAGGTTTAGGTCCGTCATCTGCAAGACGTTCCGTTCCTCCCCATTTCCAACATACTCAATTTGAATAAATCAATGTCTATAGCAGGACAAAGTTACCTGAATCTTTTTGTGATTGGCTTGGGTCGAGTCACTTCGCGACAGGGGGATGTGTAGTGGCGGGAGGCGCTTCGCGGCGACGTGTGGGCGGACGGCGCGTCGCGTAGGTGCTGATCTCCTGCAACGGTGGTGGTGAGGGGTTCCGATAATTCTCAGAATGGTGCGGGTCCGTGAGATGATCTCCTTGGCAGGCTGGGGCGCGTTTAGTGCGGATCTCACCCCATTCTCAGCCTGATTCCGATCTGATAAACGTGGCACTCCCGGCGGAGCTCCTCGAGGAACTGCGGCGGCTAGGTCTGCTTCGCCAGGAGGATGGTTTGCAGCCCGTGTGGGCTGTTTACAACGTAATTTTCGGATCTAAGGAGGAGGGTGTAACTGAACGATGGGAGGAATGTAAATTGGACTGCACTACCTAGCGGCACCGCACATATCTTGATCCGTGCGGCGGCATGCTCTACCCTCCTGATAAACTATCACGGCCCACTAGCTCTGACAGGCTGTCGCCCACTAGCTCACGTCTATGTAGAAAAAATACTGCATGCATGTTGCCGTCCTCATATGGGCAGAAAAACTTTGAAAATGGCTACATGGTGCAGTAGCCTAGCATAGTCACACTGGTAGTACTAACCAAGATTAGCTATGTATGGTCGAAACTTTTTAACAAGATCAAAATGATCAAATCAATTAATAATACACTTGCCAGCAAACAGATGAATAGTTGTCAGACACATTACATTTGGTCGCCACTTCAAAGTTCAAACCAACGTGAAAGCCTACAACTACAAAATACACTGCCACAGATTATACATGAACAATTGCCAAATAAATTGCACTTGACTGCCAGAAAAAATAAACGTAGTTAACATATTTTTACAATGTAATAATGCCACTGGTTATTTAGTGCCTAGTCGCCAAGTTAATTTTACTTAGCTGCCAAGTTTATAGTGCCTAAAAGTTAATTTAAACTAATTGCCAAAATTATACTAGTAATTGCAAAATTCTCAGTGTGCCTAATTGCCAAAAAATTCTGCCAAAATTTTCAGTGCTTAGCTGACAGGTTCTTATTTCCTAACTGCCAAATTTCCACCGCTTAGCTACCAGATTCTTATTTCTGCAAATTTCCACCGCCTAGCTACCAGATTCTTTTTGCAAAAATAGTGAGGTTGCTTGCTAATCGGCAGACTTCAAATAGTTGAGGGTGTGATGAATTTCTTGTCCTCCAAAAAAAAAATGGCGACACATGAAACTAGGATGTTCACCAAAATCACTGGATAAAACCCAACAAAAACCAGATTATGGTTGTGTGCTCGCTCCTACGTACTCATCGACGCAGCCGTCCTTGGCATGCTCGGCAGGCGCCTCCCCTGCACTAAGAATGGACACATCCTCGTCGGCGGCGGCGCCCCCTTGCCAGCGACGAACACCTCGCGCTTGTTTCCTGTGGCCTCCGTGATTGTCGGTGGCGGAATCCCCGGCCTTCCGACCGGCGCCTCCTCCTTGCGCTCGTCGACGGCGGGCTCCGTGCTATGTCCTCGTCGGTGGAGTCCCCCGCGCTGCCGACGGAGGACTCCGCTCCGCGCTCGTCGGCGGAAGGCTCCGCGTCGTGTCCTTGTTGGGGAATCCCGCCCTTCCGACGGGGACCTCCTCCTCGTGCTTGTCATCGGCAGGCTCCGCGCCTTGTGCTCGTCGGTGGAGTCCAGCTGACGGATGCCTCCTTCTCGCGCTCGTCTGCGGCGGGCCGATGCTGCGTAATCGTCGGTGGAGTGCACGCGCTGCCGACCGACATCTCCTCCCCGCGGTCCGCAGCGGCAGCGGCCCCCCTCCTTCCGATGGCTCTCCGGCCTCTCCGCCTAGCGCATCTTCTCCGGGGAGAGAGAAAAGAGAGAGGAAGAGATTACGTGGTTCAGAGATGGGTTGGGTCGAAGAGATAAGGTGTCAGCTGAGTAAGAGGAGCGATAGTTTTTCGCGAACCTAAAGCGTCGCACGAAAGAGCAGCCGGTGCGGCGCCTCTTCGTAGAATTTCCCATGTAAATTTCGCGGGTGGGCGAAGAGGGGAGAACAGCCGATCCTGGACCGTAGGATGTAGGCAGATAGACGGCCGAGATTTAATTTTCCCACAAAGTTCTTGCCTTTATAAGTAGTGGAGATGGAGATGGAGATGGAGATATATTTTTGTCCATCTCGCCAAAATCAGCAGATCTAGCAGCGGTAACAATGGCGTTCGTCGATTTTCCGTCTATTACTTGGGTAGGATTATGAGTTGGAGGTGGATGTTAATTGGTAAACCGTACAGGAGAGGAATACGACCAGCAAACGGGAAATTATTGTCTTGCACACTTCTTTTCGGATTACAAGTTGTGCCCGACTCCGAACGTCAGTGTCTTCTTATATCTAGACACACTTTTGTGTACGTACGTACCTGATTTTGTCCAACGCGCGCGTTAATTAATTCCTACTCCGGGTTGTACATTAGATATTTTGGCGTGAGAGAGACGTGGTTTTTTTTTTTTTTTTTTGAGAAGACCACGTGTTCATTCATTCAAGCACACAAACAGCAGTACAACACACACACGCGGACACAACCTGGAAAGATCCAGATGGAGGTGTCCAGGAGAAAATGCATAAAGCACCTTGGAAAAAGAAAAATTACAAAGAAGCCCTTTCGGGGCCTGCGCACACCACCGTCGACCGCCGATCCCGACCACCGCCGTTGCCGAAGCGCCGCCAGAGAGGGGAAAAGCGGCGGCTACCAAACGCCCAGCTCCGGGAAGCCCCATCGCAGCACCTCTGCTTTAAGAGCCTCAAAAATGGCCCGCCGGCGGCGGGACCTTGCCGTTGGGGCATATCGGCCGGGGGACGCCCCCCGAGCTTCACGGAGCCCGTCTCCAGTGCCCTCCGTCGACGCTGTCAAGGAAGCGCAGAAGAGCCGCCTGCCACCATCCTCTAAACCCAGCTCCAGACCATCCATCCATCTGCCAAGGCTGCCGTCGCCGCCCTCAAAGAAGACGACCCCGGACGGCAGACTCCTGTACAGACCTCCGGAACTCCCAGCCGACGCAGGAGCACGCGCCGCCGTGACGGAGACAAGTCCTGAGGACAAAATCCTCCGGCCTGGTCGCCGCAGCCGCCTCGCCGACCAGACCCAGGAAACCCTACCTCGCCTGGCCACTAGACCAACGAGATCCACTAGGCTACAAGCTCTCCGGCGCCGCCCTAAAGAACACCGCCGAGGTGGGGAGCGAGCTGCAGCCACCTTATTTCCCCTCGACGCCGCCTCCACCACCACGACGGCGCCCCAGGGAAGACTACTCCTACTCCTATCTATAGGCCTCAAGCGAAGCCAAGGGGCTCCCCCGTCCTCCCGTCGCCGGAGCGGCGGACGGAGGAGAGGAGAGCCCCCTGGCTCGCCGGCCATCGATGGCGGGAAACCTGTCACCTCCCTCTTCGCTCTTCCGGAGAAACAGAGAAGGGGAACGAAAAGTTAGGAACTAGAGAGACGTGGTTGATGTAACATCTACCGGCCCATGGTAATCAGTACGCGACCACCAGCTTATCTTAGGCCCTTCTGAGCCTTTCCCTTAAAGAAAAAAGATCTTTCGGCTCCGGATGGAGAAAACCACGTACTGGTGTTGTGAACTTTCCTTTGCGCGTCCGTCGCCGTCCTTCAAGACTTGTCGCCTGCTCAGCTGCTCTCCTACTGTCCGGTCGTCTGGCCATTTATGCGCTGTAGTCAAGGTCGACCTTGCCGTCTTGATCAATCACTACTTCACTGGTCCCATTGACTCCAGATTTTTGCCATAATGCATTCCTTCCGTTATACATATTCACCCGCTGCAGAAAAACTATTCCAAATAACCATCCTGCATACATTCCCTTGACACAAGAGGTCAAGAGGACACCAAGGAGGCGGCTTAATGGCTATGCGCTACATTCCCATCTTCATCCTCCTTTTCTTGAGTTCATCCTGCAAATCTGATGATCAGCTCACAATCTCACACACACAAAGCCACTCACCCACGGCGACGTGCTCATCTCCAACGGCGGGGACTTTGCTCTCGGCTTCTTCTCCCCGGCCAGCTCCAACGCCAGCCTGTACCTTGGGATATGGTACAACAACATCCCCGGACCACGCACCATAGTGTGGGTTGCTAACCGAGACAACCCAATCACCAATACTTCATCCCCGATGCTCGCTATCACCAACAGTTCAGACCTGGTGTTGTCGGACTCTCAAGGAGGCACTCCCTGGGCGGTGAAGAACACAATCACCAGCGCTGGAGCTACAGCAGTGCTGCTCGAGGAGGGGAACTTGGTCCTCCAATCACCAAATGGTACGATCACTTGGCAGAGTTTTGATCATCCAACCGACACAGTTCTTCCAAACATGAGATTTTTGTTGAGCTATAAGGCACATGTCGGCATGCGGCTTGTTGCTTGGAAGGGCCCTGATGATCCATCTTCTGGGGACTTCTCATGCAGCGTTGACCCTAGCTCTCCAGACCTTCAATTCTTCACTTGGAACAAGACAGAGCCATATTGCCGCCTTAGTGTGTGGAATGGTAAGTCTGTGGCCGGTGGCACATATCTAACTAACACCAGCTCCATCTTGTATGAAACGGCCGTTGCCTCTGGAGACGAGTACTACCTCACTTACACAATCTCTGACAACTCAACGCTCATGCGTATGATGCTTGACTACACAGGCAAGTTGAAGTATCTAAGTTGGAGTAGTCACACATCATCATGGGCACTCTTCGCAGAACACCCCTCTGCTCCATGCGAACTCTATGCCTCGTGTGGTCCATTCAGTTATTGCGACTTCACTCAGATTACCCCGGCCTGCCAATGCCTTGATGAATTTGAACCTGTCGACAAGATTAATTTTTCTAAAGGATGTCAGCGAAAGCAAGAACTGAAATGCGGCAAGCAAAGTCATTTCGTTCCCTTGTCTGGAATGAAGGTTCCAGACAAGTTCTTGCATATAAGGAACAGGAGCTTGGATGAATGTGCGGCTGAGTGCAGTGGCAACTGCTCGTGCAAGGCTTACGCTTACAGTGACATGAGCAGTGCCGGTGCAATAGCTGACCCTTCGAGGTGCTTGGTTTGGTCAGGGGATCTTATTGATGCTGGGAAGTCAACCTCTGGAGAGAATCTGTACCTCCGCCTTGCCGATTCTTCGGGTATTCCGTATCCCATGCCATTTATTCTCTCTAAGTGTTGTATCGTCAGTTTTACTGGAGTTTTCCACGTGAAGAGCACGTGTTCACAAAATTTACACCAAAAATTATAGAGGAGATGACATTTTTGTTGTGCAAATACATAGATATCAAAAAATGAAGTCATACGAATTTTATACTTATATAGTAGTGACTGATTATACATCATAGTGTGTATATATCTGATTAATTTACACGTTGCATTACTGAATAAAGTTTGAATTTCTAGCCTCCCACAAGAAGTTTCTACACCCAATTCACAAAATCATGGCATTTTTTATATTTAAGGTCCTGTGAGGTGAATCTTTCACCATTGCATTGCTTTGTAATATGTGTATTGAACCCAGAAAAAATGTAATATACCACAAAAAGGATTTTCGAGACAAATCTATTCGAGTATTTGATCTCGATATTTCAAACAAGATCTCTAGTTAAAGTCTTACAAGTTTTCGTCCAAAATGTCATGCTTTCAATGACTGGTGGGACTAATAAAAAAATAGTTTCTGGGAGTTACATGAAAGATCCTTTTGTGTACATAAAACAATAGATTCTTTTAACAATGCAAAACATAGTTTTTATGAATAAAACATTGAGAACCATAGAACTTCCAGCCTAGCTTGACTTTCAAATGTGTACAATTCTTTATAAGGTTTCATGGCTTTAGCTTCACTTCCAGCCATTCTGTTCTTCTTTTCTGCATTGGCAATAGCCAATTATTTATTTAATTGAATGGGTAGAACCAGTAAATCTGAAAGTTCACTGAATATAAAATACCTTTTTTTATGATCGCATCTTTGATTTACCACAAGCCTTGGTAATTTAGGTTCTTAAATTATGAGATATCCATATAAGTACTTACGTAACTTCACAGATCCATCATGGTATGTATACAAGTGAATTCTGAACTTTTGTTTGGTTCAATTTCTGCAGTTAATAAGAAAAGCAGTTCACTACAGATTATACTCCCGATTGTGGCATTGTTGGTGCTACTGACATGCATAGCCCTCGTGGGGGTGTGCAAATACAGAGGTAGAGTAACAAATGTCCTCTTTCTTTCGACATAATTTTACATTACTAGAAGGTAATATTTAAAAAAAATGGATGTCCTAACTAGCAGGTAAATGGAGAAAGAAAGAAAACCAGAAGAAACTGATGTTAGGATACTTTAGCACATCCAAAGAACTCAAGGGTGAAAATACAGAATTTCCATCCGTTAGCTTTCAGGACATCCTTTCAGCAACAAATATTTTTGCTGATTCCAACTTGGTTGGGCGGGGAGGATTTGGCAAAGTTTACAAGGTAATATAAAGTTGTGCTTACAGTAGAACAAGTTGATAGAGAAGGAAACAAGCCTAATTTAACTTCAATTGTTGGTAACTACATATAGGACCTGAAAAGGTTTGTTTCCAATTCTTGTTCAGTTGAAAAATATGCGCTAATGTAGGGAACATTCGAAGGTGGAAATGAGGTTGCTATCAAAAGGCTTAGCCAGAATTCTGGACAAGGTACAGTAGAGTTCAGGAATGAAGTAGTTTTAATTGCCAAACTGCAGCACAGAAACCTAGTGAGACTTCTTGGTTGCTGTATTCATGGGGATGAGAAGTTACTGATCTACGAATACCTACCTAACAAAAGCTTGGATTCCTACCTTTTCGGTATGTACTTTTGCTGATCACACCTCAAAATTTTCTTTACATCAACCAAAATGATACTCGTGATGACTAGTTTCATTTTCATATTGATCATGAAAGATGGTGTACGGAAACATGTGCTTGATTGGTTGACACGATTCAAAATAATTAAAGGAATAGCAAGAGGCATTCTTTATCTCCATCAAGATTCAAGATTAACAATAATTCACAGAGATCTCAAAGCAAGCAACATCTTGTTGGACAAAGAAATGACTCCCAAAATTTCAGATTTTGGTATGGCAAGAATATTTGGTGCTAACCAGAACCAAGCAAATACTAACCGGGTCGTTGGGACATAGTAAGCAATCCTTATAGCCTTAACACTTTTGTTTATATGGCATGGTGTAGTATATTTCATTTGCTTACCTGTTGTTGATTGTTTTAAACAGTGGTTATATGTCGCCTGAATATGCGATGCGAGGTGCCTTTTCTGTAAAATCAGACACTTATAGCTTCGGTGTCCTTCTCCTGGAGATCATCAGTGGCTTGAAGATCAGCTCACCTCAGCTCCTAGCCAACTTTTCTAGCCTGATCACCTATGTAAGTATTGCATGATACACGAAACTATCAATCCCTTCCATTCCCCCGGCATACTGTATGGTTACACCGTTCTATTGATCAGGCGTGGAGATTATGGGAAGATGAAAAGGCAACTGAACTGGTGGACTGTTCAGTTGTTGCAAGCTGCCCACTTCATGAAGTTCTACGGTGCATTCATGTGGGACTCTTGTGTGTTCAAGATCATCCCAATGATAGGCCACTAATGTCATCGGTTATGAATATGATCGAGAATGAAAACGCACTTCTTCCGACTCCAAAACAACCTATATATTTTGCTGAAAGTAACTATGAAGGTGCAGAAGCAAGAGAGAGCATGGAGAACTCCGTGAATGAAATGAGTATCACCACACTTGAGGGCCGTTAGATGTTGTATAACTTAGTGTGTGCGGATTTTAGTATAGCTGAACTTAACTTTTCGTAGGTGGTTGTAATATTCGTGATTTTGTTGTATGAGAAATCTGTGAATAATAGCTGGCGAGCCGCCGCGGAGCCTGGTCGATACGACCAACTGTATTTTCTTTTTGTTATCTCGTACAAGAAACCAACCATGTTGGAATGCCCCACTGAATATGATTATAAGTTTCAAGCAAGTGTTCTAAAGTTTGGTTGCCTCGACACTGTATATTTCTGAAGCATTACAAAATATTGTACTGTAATCATAATAAATTCCTGTACCCAACTGATTCATCAAAAAACTACACTGAAATTCCATATGCCCCTGGGATTTTGCAGATCAAGTAAATAACCTAGCCAAATTAAGTTCAGCGGAGAGACCCAAATGCGTATTGCTAGGTGTACCTTGGCTCAAGCTGGTGTGGCTTCAACGCCTCAGTGAGCCGGTCAACGCCACCGCACAGCCGGAACTGGCTCCGAGGCCGCTTCCTCCGAGCCGTGGCCGACGCAGCATGCGGCGATGCGCCGCGCCGCCGTCCGCTCCTCTTCTCTCGTCGGCGCTTTCCACTTCTCTCTCTCAAAAGAATGGCAACTGTACCACTCAGTAGGCCTTGGCCCATTATTTCCGGTTCTTAAAACAAGTGCTCACGGATATAGTAAAGCCCAAGTTTGCGAAGGAACCCAGGAAAGGAAGCCCATATTGAGCTCTCATTACTTCGGTTCGTGCCCTCAAAAAAAACTTTGGCTGCACGGATTCCTCAACCAAATCCGCCGATGCCTCGGTCTCGTCGAGCAATCCGGGCGCGAATGGAGGAGCTACGGCGTCGCTCCGGGTTCCAATCGACCATGCCGTCCGTGGTAGTCTGCAGCGGCATGCGTTTCTCGCGGTGGACACTGCCCTGTCCGGCGGCGGCAGCGGCCGCGGCATCGTCGGCAGGGGATTTGTTACTTTGTTACGCATGGAGGACGCCGTGAAACTCAATCAGTCGGCCACTATTCTACGACAAGCGCCGCGTCGGTACCGCGAGGTTTCCTCTGCCGCACTCTCCAATCTGAATGCCTAGTAATGCTTCTCTTTTTTCTTGCGGCTGCAGCGATGTTGGAGACTCTGTAGTCAGTCCTCTCATGCTTGGTCTAAGTGATTAAGTCAATGCTGTCTCTATCCACTATTATTACTCTTCCATTATTGATAGTATCTGCGATTTCGATTCCACGTTCACTCCCTGCAGACGAAAGATGAAGAAGACGGCCTTACGGGTCAAGTCTTGCATTACCCTTTTCATTCTCCCTGTTTCTTGATTTCATTCTGCAAATCTTTTGTAGCAACAGTTTTTCTTTGCGTGTGACCAAGTCCATAATGATGACTTCATCCATTATATTAGTCTCAGAACTCTGGATCATCAGTTTTCCGTTGTCTCCCTGAACTACGAGTCAGTTCTCTGCAGACCAATTCTTCCAAACAACCATGCCACCCACTTTGCTATATCCTAGCAGGAAAACGAAGAAAACGGCCTTAATTCCTGTTTTCATTTCCATCTTCCTGTTTCTGAGTTCATTCTGCAAACCTGATGACCAGCTCACACATGCAAAGCCACTCACCCGAGGCGACATACTCATCTCCAAAGGTGGGGACTTTGCTCTCGGCTTCTTTTCCCCCAGCAGCTCCAACAACAGCTTTTACCTTGGGATATGGTACCACAACCTCACCGGACCACGCACCGTCGTGTGGACCGCCAACCGAGACAACCCAATCACCACACCCTCATCTCCGATTCTCACCATTACAAATAGTTTTGACCTGGTGTTGTCAGACTCTGAAGGCCGCAATATTTGGATGACAACAAGGAATATCACTGCTGGTTCGGTTGGAGGTGGAGATGGAGCTGGAGCTTACGCAGTGCTACTCAACTCAGGGAACTTTGTTCTCCGGTCGCCGAATGGCGTGGACATATGGCAGAGCTTTGATCACCCAACTGACACACTACTTCCAACCATGAGATTTTTGGTGAGCTACAAGGCAAAAGTCGTTGGGCGCCTTGTTGCTTGGAAGGGCCAGGATGACCCGTCCTCTGGAGACTTCTCATGCAGCGGCGACCCTAGCTCACCGACCCTTCAGAGTTTGATTTTGCATGGCACCGTGCCATATTACCGCAGCAACGTCTTGAACGGGGTGTCGGTGTCCGGTGGCACATATCTAAGCAATGTCAGCTCCATTGTGTATGAAATGGCCATCAACGTCGGGGATGAATTCTACTACATGTTCACTGTCTCTGATGGCTTACCGGCTACGCGTTTGATGCTTGACTACACGGGCACACTGAGGTCTCTAAGCTGGAACTACCAATTATCGTCATGGAAAGTCATTTCTGAGAGTCCCAAAGCTTCTTGCGACATCTATGGCTGGTGTGGTTCGTTCAGCTACTGCGACCTCACTGATACCGTCCCAACATGCAAGTGCCTCGATGGATTTGAGCCTGACAATCTTAACTTTTCAAGTTGTCGGAGAACACAAGAACTGAAATGCGGTAAGCAAAGTAAGTTTGTGACCTTGCCTGGCATGAAGGTCCCTGATAAGTTCTTGCATATAAAGAACAGAAGTTTCGATGAGTGCATGGCCGAATGTAACAGAAACTGCTCATGTACGGCATATGCTTACGCCAACTTGAGCAGTGCCGGTGCAGAAGCTGACCCAACAAGATGCTTGATTTGGATAGGGAATCTGATCGACACGGGGAAGTCCGTTAACTATGGCGAGAACCTATACCTTCGCCTTGCAGAGTCTACTGGTATGCACTATTCCATTCTACCTTTTTGTACATAATGTGACATGAAGCTGCATTTGTGGAAAACAAAATTATGCTTAAGTAGCATGCACATCAACTTATTAAAATCAATATTTCCTTCACCACTTTGGGCATATGACATCGCAATTTCTCATAATGCAAACTCCGTAGAAACTATGTTTGAAATTTTTGAAAAGCTCCCAAAAGTATGGTATGTTAGAAAGGTGATGTTCCATGAACATGTGAAAGTTGAAGTTCAAACTTATAATAATATTCTAAGAGGTAAGGAAAAAAGTCGCGCATGAACAGCGATGTTGTAATGTTTCTTACTATTCATTGTTGGGTTTGTTTTTCATACCTCCAAACTAAATTTTGTTTAATATTGAAATTTTACATGTTGATAGAGCATCACCTCATCATGATAGCTGAAGTTATATTAGTCACAGTAACTAGTATATCTGATTAATTTGCACGTCACCTTCACATGATGTATTACATATTTACACTGCACTCAAAACATAACTTTTACTATTATTTTGTACTATAATATACGTGTTAACCCAGCATAACTGAGATTAATTCGCTAAAAGCGACTTTCAAGAATAATCTAGAAGTATATGTTGAATAAACTTAGTGTTTCTGTTAGGTGCCGAAATTTTCAGTTTCGTCACTTAGAATAGATAGTCGTTTTAGTTGGCTATTACCCCGTTTGTTTTTCTGCTGTTCTGATCGTGTATTGTGTGAGAAAAGCATAGTTCTAGGATCATCGTGGACCATGCTTCAGGTTGTGGGATGGCACGACCTAGTCGGTAGCGTAGCGATCTCCACAGCACGCTTTCGTAATCTCTCCGAATAAAAGGGAAAGACAAAAGATGTAGTAGAATTAGAACGCTGCACAAAACCTCTCGTGTTCTGATTTTGATCTTAAGGATAACATTATCTTTTTTTGTATCCAATCCAAATATTTCAAACAATATTAGTAGTTGAAGTTTACATGATGTTTTGCTAAGATAAACAATTCCACTTCTAGTCTTGAATTTTCAAATGCATTGACAATTATTTTCAGAGTTGATGTCTTAGCCTTTTCCATAAAGTATCAGCCAGTTACTGTTTTTTCTTGCGTTGGCAATAGCCAGTTAAATTTTGAGTACAAGCATAGTGCATGACCACATACTTATTTGAGATGGTCAGATCGTTGGTTTAACACAAGCACTGGTAGTTAGGGTTCTCAAACTACGGTAGTATAGGAAATTAATTAGATTGACATATCCGTCCTAGTATGCATATGCAAGTAAATCTCAAACTTCTGATTGGTTGCATTTCTGCAGTTAACAAGAAGAGCAGTTCACTAAAGATTGTGATCTCGATTATAGCATTCCTGCTGCTACCGACATGCATAGCCCTTGTCTGGACCTACAAGTACAGAGGTAGAGTAACATGTATCCTCTTGTTTTTGGCATATGCCATTATTTCAAGAGTTAATAAAATAAATGGATCTCCCAACAACAGGCGGCAAATGGAAAAAGAAGGAAAGCCAGAAGAAACTAATGCGTCGATACTTTAGTACATCCAACGAATTTGAAGCTGAAAATGCAGAATTTTCATTTGTTAGCTATGAAGACATACTTTCAGCAACAAAACATTTCGCTGATTCCAACTTGCTTGGATGGGGAGGTTTTGGCAAAGTTTATAAGGTAAAAGAGAGTAGTACTTACAGTAGAACATGCTTTTGATACGAAAAGAAACAAACCTGTTTACCCTTCTTCTTGATTATTTTTTGTGGCCTCCCTTCTTCTTGTTAACTAACCTATTATTATTCCTGTTATTCTTATTATTACACTAATTATTTTATTATTGTTTCTAACCGTATACTGTGCTGACCCATAAATAATATATCTCGAAGTGGATGAAAATTTAGTGAAACATGTCCTTGTTGATGCACATTGTTCAAAATCAGCGTGGTTTAGGATGAGTTGGTGATTTTCACTAGTTTTAATATTTTAGGGTACAAGGGGAACAATTTTCTATTTAAAAATATATATGCTGGCTTAACGTTGAAGGGGTTAAAGTTCACTTATTCGTGTGAAAGGGTACCTATAGTCTGTAAGAGTTGTTTGTTTCTAAGTCTTAAGGTTCAATCAAAAAAGTATGTGCTCATGTAGGGCACATTGGAAGGTCGATATGATGTTGCAGTCAAAAGGCTCAGTAAGGGTTCTGGACAAGGTACAACGGAGTTCAAAAATGAAGTAGTTCTAATTGCCAAGTTGCAGCACAAGAACCTTGTCAGACTTCTTGGTTGTTGCATTCGGGAAGATGAGAAGTTACTTGTCTACGAATACTTACCTAACAAAAGTTTGGATGCCTTTCTGTTTGGTATGTGCTTGTTCTTTGATCATATAATGTTAAATTCTACGTTGAACAAATTGATATGCATGATGACTAACCTTGTTTCATATTTGATATATAATGAAAGATGATGCACGCAAACACACGCTCAATTGGCCTACACGGTTCAAAATAATTAAAGGAATAGCAAGAGGCCTTCTTTATCTCCACCAGGATTCAAGATTAACAATAATTCACAGAGATCTCAAAGCAAGCAACATCCTTCTGGACGCAGAAATGACTCCCAAAATTTCAGATTTTGGTATGGCAAGAATCTTTGGTGCAAACCAGAATCATGCAAACACTAAGAGGATTGTTGGGACATAGTAAGTACTTACTGACCTAACAAACCCTTATGACAGCAATTATTTTTGGTTTAATATAATTTATTTTATTCATAACTTGCTGACTGCCTGAAGGTTTTTAACAGTGGTTACATGTCGCCTGAATATGCGATGGGAGGTACCTTTTCTGTGAAAACAGACACTTATAGTTTCGGCGTTCTTCTCTTGGAGATTGTTAGTGGCTTGAAGATCACTTCACCTCAGCTCAAAACAAACTTTTGTAGCCTTATAACTTATGTAAGTATTCTGAAACACGTGTAATTACCATCTACACACCCAACCACCACTAAGGGTGTGCAAAAATGGTTTAACCATAAACCGTGGAAAGCGTTTAGCATCCCCCTTGTTCATTTTCTTTCAGAGATGCAGATGGGGGGGTGCAAAACAAGTAAAAAAATCTGAACTACGGTCTGGATGTTTTGTGTTCAAACTGCTTTTGCACAGCCTTAACAACCACCAAAGCTGCAGTCTCACAAAAATATTTATCAACTTGATCATGACTTCATTATTCTATTGACTAGGCGTGGAGATTATGGGAAGGTGGAGAAGCAACTGAACTGGTGGACTCTTCAATTGTTTCAAGCTGCCCACTTCATCAAGTTCTGCTTTGCATTCATGTGGGACTCTTGTGTGTTCAAGACCATCCTAATGATAGGCCAGATATGTCATCCGTTATGCTTATGTTAGAGAATGAAAATGCGCTGCTTCCAGCCCCAAAGCAACCTGCATATTATGCTCTCAGTAATTCTGAAGGTGGAGAAGCAATAGAGATCATACAGAACTCCGTGAATGCAATGAGTATCACAACACTTGAGGGTCGTTAGGTATTGTGTAACATAGTGTTTGTGGATTTTAGTTAGCTAGGTGTATGCATTATGATTTACTGAACACAAAAAAAAAACATATGCATAGCTGGTTGTAATATTTTTGAGTTTATTATATGAGAGCAACTTTTAATGATAGAGGTGGGGCCACCGTCGAGGTAAGGAAGCACACACCCTGCTAAAACCCTGTCCCAGTTGATACGCCCACCTGAATTTTTCCATGAAACCATCCATGTTGGAATGCCCCGCTGAATATGATAGTAACCTTCTAGCTAGTCTTCTACAGTTTGATCACCTTCAACCTGTATGTCTGATGTTTCCAAAACATCGCTAACAATCGTAATAATCATTGAGTCGTGCAACTATGTCACACGGTATTCAGTTCATAAAACAAGAATTGCACATACACTGAAATTCGAAATGCCCCCATGAGCTTTCGCATCTCTAAGTTTAGAGCAGAAACCCAAAATCACAGTGCTAGTACCTTGGCTCGAGCCAAGACTATGAAGACCATGTAGTGTCAAATCGCCTTGATTAACTTGGATTCAATGCCTCAAGTGGATCGGTCAACGTAGAGCATGAGCTGACAGCCTCAGTGCTACTACGCCGCCACGGCCTGAGCATGTTCACCTCCACCAGTTCACCACGGATCGTCCGTCGACGCTTTCCTCTTCTCTCGAAAGAATGGCAATTAAGTGTTTTTAGGGGAAAAGAATAGCAAATTGGCAATTAAGGGGAAAGCCCATTCACCATTACCCTAAAACAAGAAAATTTTGACTGCCGCGATATCTCGATTTCGTCCTTCAATTCTCGGGCGAGAATGGAGGAGCTACGGCGGTTTCCAATCGACCATGCCATACAACTCAGGCACGGATAGGAATTCCGTAACCAGTTTTCCGTAGGTCTAGGATTATCGCTCACAGTGGCAGCAGGTTTATTTGTGGTGTCCCTATGATTGGGGATCACCTCAGTGATCGAATTGGAAGGGGAATTGGGAAATTTGGGGTGAGGGAAGCAGCCAAATTAGGTGAGAGGAGCAAATAGAGGGTGAGAATTCAATTTCATGAGCTTGGAGATGCGCTCATAACCAGTCACCCCCCGACCTCTCCCTCGCGTCGCCCCTCCAGGCGACCGGGGGGGAAACCCTAAACCCGCCGCCGCCGCCTCCCCCCTCCCCCTCCTCTCCCCTCGTCGCCCCCGGAGGCGGCCGCCGGCAAGGCCGTGCGACGCCGGTGATGGGGGTGGCGGGGATCTCTCCTCCGGCCCCCCGTGCGCTGCTGTAGGGAGGACGACGGCCGCGCGGGGGTGGCCTCCGCCGCTGTGCGAGGTCGGCCGATTCCCCTCGTTCCCCTCTCCGGCGTGGCCTTGCCGGTGCTAGGAGGTGGTGGCCGGGGCTTGTTGGCCTACGTCGACCGGTGAGGGCCGGGACTCCGAGGCGGCGGCCCTGGGCGATGGGTGGGGCACCGCCGGCACGACGACGGGCGGCGGTGCCGATCTTGCGGTCCTCTTCCTTCGGCCGCGCGGGCGGTGAAGGGGCGGCGGGTGTGGGCGTGGTGTGGAGGTCGCCCCGATGGGCCTCTGGTACCAGATCTGAAGATGGTGGCTCCCCCTCCTGCGGTGCTCGTCGCACCTCCCCGGCCCCGGACTGCCTCCGGTGGCTGCGGGGTGTGGCCGGATGTGGGCTCTGGACCGGGGGAAACCCTTGGCCGACGGTGGCGGCCGCGACGTCGACGACGCTGACGGCGCCGTTCTCCTTCCTGAAGGCGACATCGAGGTGATATCCCCTCCCTCCCTGCCCTATCTATCTCGGGCGAAAACCCAAAGCTTTGGCTTGGACGGTGGCGGCGCTCGGGTGGTGCCGTTCCCTCGTTGGAGGCGCCGTTTTGAGATAGTGGGTTTGGGTGGATGAGCTCGGCGGAGGTTGGTATGCATCGTCTTCGCCTACTCCTGGCAGCTTGGTCCGGTTTGGTGGTTTTTGCTACGGGTGGCTTTGATGTTCGTGGGTGACGGCGCGGCGAGGCGAGTGCTCGGAGTCTTTCTCCATGGCGGTAACTTCCATTATCCATGCGTGCTCAGGGAGAGCGATCTACCTCCGAGCAGTGCACGGTGCCCTCCGAACCGGGGCGAGAAAGCAGGGAGCTTTCTTTGGAGGTGGAAACGGATGGTGCCCGGGCTTTGCTTGGCCTCTGGAGGTTGACGACGATGCGGTTCCCTCTATGGCGGTCTTCTTCACCAGCTTCGACGCCTCTCTAGTTAGATCACAAGACTGGACATTGGTCTCGGAGCTCAAGCTGTGTTGCACTCCTTTTCTTGTTTCGCTTGTAGTTTTCGGTTCCTGTTAGCTGGTTTTCAGCATCTTGTATCATCTTGCCGGCAACGGCCTTATTAATTTAAGGCAGGGCTACGGCCTTCTCTTTAAAAAAAAAAAGAATTCAATTTCATTTCCATACTCAACATGCCAGGTTCGG
Source organism: Lolium perenne (assembly GCF_019359855.2). Taxonomy (NCBI): domain Eukaryota; kingdom Viridiplantae; phylum Streptophyta; class Magnoliopsida; order Poales; family Poaceae; genus Lolium; species Lolium perenne. Next base: position 297,422,872 of record NC_067245.2, read on the forward strand.
TACAAAGGACTCCCCTTTTACAACAGCGAAGGATAACTACAAGTGGGGCCCGCAGGTCCACCACTGCCAGCTCATTGATCACCATCTTGGAGGTTACTCCTGACCCTCGTCCAGCTCGACCTGGACCTCGTTGTCCACCAGCGGCGATCCCTTTGTAGGCGCAGGTGTGACATTATTATGCTGCAAAAGAAGACCGCGAGCGTCCGCTCCCACGTCGTGAAGCCAGTAAACACCACTATGCCACGACATTCGACGGGACGGTACCACGAGGTTTCCCCTGTCTAAGTGACCAGGGTCATGCTTGGTGTAAGTGACCAAGGCCATGCTGTCTTAATCCGCTCTTCCATTATTGATGTGCGATGGTTGTCCAATTTCAGTTTTAGGTTCACTACTTGCAGCTGAATTGCTCTGAAGAACTACACACGCGTGGTTTCTGCGAGATGAAGAAAGACGGCCTTACAGGCAAGTCTTGCACTTCCATTTCTCATTGTTGTTCCCTGACATTTGTCTCATGCTCTCTCCGTGTCTTAGAAAGTGTTTAGATACATCCAAATTCGGAAATAAAATACTCCCTCAATCACTAAATACTTGTCGCGGAGTTAACCAAAATATAGGCTAAAACATATCTAAATTCATTAAACCTGCGACAAGTATTGAGAGCCAAAGGGAGTACTGCTAGATTTCCAAACCAGAGGGAATCACCACCTTACTACGAGACTACATCCACATCAAGTTTTCACGGTTCGAAAGTAGGCACTTGAGCAGAAGCACCCCAAATTGCCTGGTACAATGTGCGCGATACTATGCTCCGGTAAGGATCTTCTTCTCTCTTCCTCTTGAGATAGGAAATTAAGTTCTCCACTTCCGATTTCGTGTGCAAATACAGATCGTTTGCTTGCTTGTTGTCACTCACGAGGTTGTCCATTCCTCTTGTCTCGATTGGCTTGCCGAAGAGGAAGTAAAGTCGACCTGGTACTTTAGGGAGAAAGACAGGCACATGCAAGGCCTGATTTTCATCCTCTCCGGTGACAGTTGCCCTGAAATGAAGTTATCCCTAACTGTAGCTGAGCATAGGTTGTGTTGAGAAGGTATTGTGACAGAGATACTTGATTGTTTCCTTCCGTTGAAAACCAGGCAGGATAATAGAAATCTGACCTTACACTTGGAAGATCTTGATTGAATGATTTTATCCCGTCTCTAAGATAGGGCATGTTCTTTTGATCATTGTAATCCAAAACTAGCTGCAAAAGGAACAAAGAATAATAAAAAATGTTCTCTCTTTAAAAAGGATACATACATGCAATGTGTACTTTCCCTAATAAAAATAAAAACGACAGTGATCATCACAACATGGAACATTGCTCTAACTACAATATGAAGATGAAACTTTATCAAAAACAATCTAAACCATGAAAAGAAAAAGTACTAACAACTTGTTCCTTTAGTTGGTTCAGTGTACAAAGGCATATAATGATATACCTCTATGAAGTCATCTTCTCCGACGCAACCAAATGGTATGATAGTAACTCCAAACCGGGCTGCCATCCTTACAAATTCTGGTTTTTCTGGCCAAAATAACTGGTAGCCTTCACCCTGCACACTTAACATATTAAGCAGTATATTTAAAAGATAACTGATCTGCATAGTGGGGAAACACACCTTTCGATGTAAAGCTTCTCGAACACCACCCGGATAGAGGACAACAAATTCTTTATTCTCAAACAGCTTATACATATTGGTTGGACTGATCGGTACGGCACCGTGCACAGAGAATGAATCAAACAAAGAGAATTCCTGGCGCAATGTCCCAAAATGTTCAGAAAAGAGTAACTGGTTGGACAATACTCGGATAATAGTTTTTTTTCTCTTTTAAGAACCCCTCAACAATTGAAGTCTTCTCCAATGCCAAAAGTTGGTGATAACCCACAAACAAGGTAGGGCCTTTGTCAGGAACACCACTGAGGCCACGAACAATTTTTCCATTCTCCAAAGTAGAAAACATGACTGTGTGCTCAGTAACTGATGCAATGCTCTGAACAAGAGTTTCAGCTGATTAGTAAATGATCTTTGAGGTAGATTATATCTTTGAGGAACTGGATACTTACTTGTAATCTTTGCCGATTGTTTTCTTGAACTCACTAAATGTAGGTGGAAGGAAATCGATCATGACATCCCGTTTTCTGCCACGGCGGTATAAGTTGACCCCTTTTATCACTGTTAACAAATTGAAGTCATACTCCTGTGTAAGGACATGGAAATGGAAGGATTATTGTACAGGACAGTCCAAAAGGTAATAGTTGTACTTGTTGACGTGTATAAAGTAGATTGCCTAGCCCTTTCCATCAGTTCGGACTTTTGGTTCAAGTGGCTAGTGCATGAAGCTTAACATGGTATCAGAGCCCTAGGTCTCGAGTTCAAATCCTGGCTTTCACAATTTATTCTAAAAAAATCCCCGCAGGTTTAAGTGGCTAGTGCATGAAGCTTAACAGTACTTTTCTTGTCGTTTGAAATAGGAATTTAACATAAAACGGTCAATTGCAAGCATAGAATTTATACTGAAACATATATCGCAAGCATGATATTACGTACCATGAGTAGATTATGACCTTGGTTCCTAAAGTGCCTAAGTTTGCAATTTTTCAGGGCAACATATCCTATGCATCTGGGGCTTCTGTGCATCCATCCATCCACCACTCTCCGATTTAAATCGCACGCAGGAGATGGATATTGTGATTATTTTACACTTACACGCCCGCTGGACCCGTAAGCTACTAAAATCTTTGTAAATAAACCCATCCAATCGTTTAGGTCAGAACTAGATCGTACAGTTCCGCGACGGCGGGGGCGGAGAACTTCGGTGGTTGCCACCGCTCTGCACACCACCCGCTTTCCGTGGCCACCCCGGGCCGCTCAAGCGGGGCTGTGTGGTTGCCGAATGCCGACTCGTCGTCATCCTCCCCGTTGTGTGGTAGTGGATCAATCGACATTTGTGCTACCAGCTGTTGCCATCCTGTGATCTATTACTCGTATTGCAACGAATACACGCATGTGCTACGCATGAGCAGCTGTATGTACAAGCACGTAAGGTTGTATCCATGCATGTTGCAAGCCCTTCATGGTCATGGAGCCGTTGATGGTCGCCGCCGGCCGGATTCGTCGTCGTCGCCGCCGGCATGACCGCCGCAGACTGCCGCGTTGGGAACTTCAGTGGTCTCCAGTCGCCACCGCTCTCCGCGCCATCTGCTTTCCCCTGCCGGCTGCCGCCGCCGGCCGCTGCAAGCTGCGCTGTGTGGTCGCCGACTCGCCGTCAGACTCCGTTCAATCTACGAAGGAAAACCGATCCAGGGGTTTATTTGGAATGATACGCTATCATAGTTTCTAGGCGCGCGTGTAAATGCAAATTTAGTCACGTTTAGCAGTTGCGCGTGTGATTTGGATCAGACGGCCAGGCATGGATGGATGCACGGATGCACAAGAGGCCCGGATGCATAGGATATGTTGCCATTTTTCAGTGTTTTAAAGAGTTCGTATGCTTCTCCAAGCTTAACAGTACTTTTCTTGTCGTTTGAAATAGGAATTTAACATAAAATGGTCAATTGAAAGCATAGAATTTATACTGAAACATATATCGCAAGCATGATATTACGTACCATGAGTAGATTATGACCTTGGTTCCTAAAGTGCCTAAGTTTGCAATTTTTCAGTGTTTTAAAGAGTTCGTATGCTTCTCCACTTGGTAGTAGATTTTTTTTTTTTTTTTTTTTTTTGAAACTAGGCAAGAGACTTGCCATTCATTGATATAGGAGAAGAGAATGGCCAGTTTATGAGGGAAACTAGCCGAAAACCGATACAACACAACACAACACGCCGACCCCGGGGCCGCGCACCACACGAGCCGACGGCCTAGCCACCCTAGTGGCCAAGGCCGACACCCTAAAAACACCTCAAAACGCGACAAGGCGGAGGCAAAACACGGAGCCGCCGCTCCGACAACCACGCCGACCCCCGGGGCCGCGCACCACCTAGCCGAAGACAAGCCGAAGACGAAACCGACTGGACAGACAACGCGAACAACAAACTTGCAGTGAGGGCCTCCACAGTGATGCCTCCAACGAGGGGAGCGACGTCCAAGAGCGCTGCCATCACCGGCAACGGCCGAGGCCGGTGCAGGGTTTTCACCCGGAACACACCGAAACTGAAGACGTGTTCGCCTGACCGCCGAGTCGAGGGATCCAAACCGCTCGTCGACGCCGACAACCAACTCGCTCCACAGCTCCCTCCGGCCGACGGAGCAACCAAGGCGAGGACCCCAGCAGGCAACACGACACGGGAAAGTGTCGCCCTCGCCCGATCCCACGAGGAATCAGGGTTTCCCCTGGAGCACCCGGGCGGAGGCGCAAGAACACCACCTCGACGACGCCTCCAAGGAGGTCACGACGCCAAAAAAGGCGCCGCCGCCGTCGGTTCCAGCCGCAGCCAGAACAAGACTTTCGCCCGGCAGAGAGTCGCAACCTCACACCCGCCGCAAAGGGCCGGCCAGACCACCATCACCACCCGGCGCGCCGACACCGCGCCACAGCCACCACCACCACCACCAATCCAGAGAGCTCCGCGAGCACGACCGACACCCACCGCACCTCGCGGAGATGAGAGGCCGGGCAGCACAGCATGCGGCCGACAGAGCACCGCCAAGGAGCACCGTAGGCGCCGCCGGAACGCCACGAAGGAGGGGGCGCCGAACAAACACCGAAGCGGAGACTCGAAGATGAACGCCAACGTCCGCAGGCCAGAGCTCCCCGGACCAGCCGCCGCACCGCGGCGCACCACCGGCCGACCCGCCGCATCTCGCACAGCCCCGCCGCCAGCACCGCCAAGGTGCCCAGCAGCAGGCGCGACGAGACGCGCAACCCGCGCTTGCAGCCGCCGGGGCCAGCTCCGCGGCCCGCCAAAGCCCATCTGGACCCGAACCGAAGAGCACAAACGGACTGCAGAGGCGCCACGGTCGCGAGGGAGCCGAGCACGGCAGCCGGCGTCGAAAGGCGCTCGTCGCCAGGAGACCATGACCCCACGCCGCCGCCTTGCCGTCGAAACCACGCCGCCGCCACCGGAGAGCCCCTCCACCGACAAGCGCATGGAGAAAAACGCCCCGCCGCCACCATCACCGGCCACCGCCTGGAGCTATTGTCCGGCGTGACCTCCGGCGGCGGCGAGGATGGGGGATGAGGGAGAGGTCTGGAGCCGGCGGCGCGGTCGCCCCCGAGTCGCCTAAAAGCAGGCGACGCGAGGGCCTTTGGCTGTGTTTACGGTAGTAGATTCTCATTGCCACTGAATTGAAATATACTTTAGTGTAAGATCAAATTTGTCAATGTTGCAACTCAACAGGTACTAGGAATAAATAGGGTGTGATACTCTTATGAAAACAAAAGGCACCTGGCAAGAAGTAGAACTTCCGCTTGTATCGCATGAAGACGCGAATTGGCATATGCTGCACCAGACATAAGAGGCCTGAGCTTCCATACAACATTATCCATTCGTAAGACATCTCCACTTCCCTGGAAAAGAATAGGCACTCGTCATGTAAACTAAATCTAATTTATTTTTGCTGTGTTATCTATCCCAAGAATCAAACCGAAATTATCTAGCTTGTCTCATCTTTCATTACCTATTACAGCCATGAAGTTGCACTTCAGAGTTTAGGTTGGTGTTGAATTTTTTATTATTATTGATGAAGGGAATTTCCAAAAGCTAAAAATATTCTTTACAGTATTTACAGTCGACATTATTGAACCATTATTTCCACAAAAATAACAGATTGATATAAAATATAGTAGATGATAACTTACAGAAATTAAATTTAGCATAGATTGAAGATTGTCCGAAAACTTTTGCAGGGCCTCCTGAAGAGAATGATCATTTTGAAAGCTCACCATTGCCATCTTAAATGGTTCACCTATTTCAAGTAGGATATTTTCTTATATTTAGGAGGATATGAACATCTGAAAAAAAAAAACTACATGAGAGTACCTGAAATATAGTGGCACACCGGTCTTTGTATATCCAATATTTATCATGAGCTCTATCGAAAAGGTACCTTAACCATAAAGTGTGACAGCCGACACACATATAACTGTAGCCTACTCAAATATTATGAACTGCCATATATAAACCAACTATTCAGCCTATTAAACAAAAGAAATATTCCACATGACACATCGGAGTATCGGACTGTACCAAGGACGATGTGGCAAATGTTATTCAAACTTGGTTAGCCATTCCAGCCTCTTGGCTCCATTTTCCATCATCTCCTGGAGTTAAGTACATTGCGGGATGGCACATGACCGCATCCAATTGGTACTATGGTGACTTATATAATGGTGAGTGAGTCTTTGTAAAATATTAGACATTGTTTTTGCGAATTAAAAATATCAGACACTATGTGTGTGCACACAATGTGAATTCAATTTTTAAAATTTTAATTACTCTATGTTGATTGTAAGGAATGCACTGAGTGAACGTATTTGATTACCCTTGCAACAAAGAATGGCTCACTATGCTAGAAAAAAAATAATGTTTTAGATGAACCAACCAAGATAATTTCCTGAAAACACATAGGCGTAAAAAAAATCTAGTATTTTCCAACCGGAATCAGTAATGGAGTATCACAAATAGTTCATATTCAGAAACCCATTTTTACAAAGGGTTCTCGGTGAGATGATGTTTATGAATTATGATGTTTACCACATCACCAATGATTTCCATCAAAATCAACGTTGATCTGTCTTAGACTTTGCCTGGCAAAATAATGGAAACACTAATGGCATATAGATGGACTATAATTCACAATTTCCATATGAGTCTAGTGACAAATCCATCTGTCATGCTTTAACTATTTCTTGGTCATGAACTATAAGTCACAATCTTTTCACAAATAACTCGGCAATCCTAGGTGATGCTTTCCAATATCACTAACTCAAAAAGAAGACCACTTAGTAATCCTTCATGATAGTGTTTTAGAACCTTCCATGAGAGGTAAATGCTCAACATAACAAACTGTTTTTACAACATAAGTTCTAAATTTATTATGACGGAATCCACCACACATACTGAAAGTAACATTGTCATAAAAATAGCTTGTCTTTGAATTATCTCATTTTCATAAATTAGACAATATGTGGGTATAGCACATAGCATAGCATAAGAATCTACTTATACAAAAGAGAGTAATTAGTAAGTTGAGAGGAATCTACCAATCAAATATCTCAGAAGTTGTGAATGAGTAACTGAAAGGTTGCTTGGCATCAATTCCAAAAGAGGCAGTATTGCTTTTACCGGAGTTCTCGCAAATGACGTTGCTGAAATAGCAGATTGAGGTATATTGCAAGTATCCTCTCAAATCAAAGTGGACATAAGATATTCACTTGCCTGGATTTATTAGTATGAGAACCAAATCAATTTTGGGATTGCAAGCTGCCGCTGAAATTGCCAAGCATCCACCAAGAGAATCTCCAATCACAAATATTGGTCTATTTGGTGATAAAGCGTGCTCATATTTGATATGTTACTCAACAATTTGTAGTAGCCCTGTATGCGTTCAATTAAATAGCCATCACTGAACTTACAAAGGTGGTTCCTGTTATTAGCGTTTTAAGGGCTACAACATGGAAGCAAAAAATGTTGAAATTACGAATACATACTATCTTATCTAAATATTCCCAGGTAATTCACCGAAACTGTCTCATCCTCGGCATACATAGAGCTCACAGCTAGAAAAAATTATATTATAGGATAGCATTTAATCTGAATTAGCATTAGGTATTGTTTATCTTTGATTTCAGAACAGAACCATGCCTGCTTATGATTTAAAAAATCTCTATATTACTCAGGTAAAATTGTAAAGTACATAGAAACGCCAAGCTAATGCGAATAATACCGTCCGAAATTTAAGCCATATATATGTGTACCTCCAAATGGTGTGCGATCGCTTACTGCTATGTGTAAGCAGCGCACCTCAAATACCCTGTGGATGAAAAAGAAGAATAAAATAAATTGGCCAGTATATCATTCTCCTCAATGATTTTCCAATAGACCAAAGAATATCACAATACATGTCTCTTTGAGATTTGAGTATGCAAGTATAATATATGTAAAATATACACAGATAGACACGGTAATATGTACTGTGGATGTACGATAGTACCCACATGCCCAAAGATTTGTGATGCAAAATGAGCTCCATTCCAACACCATCTGTTCCTGCAGTACAGGTAATTAGAAAATATCATTATGCTGCCAGCAGAAGAAATGACTAAACAATGCACTTTTGAGTATTTATTTATTTGATCTACTGGCAGTACCAAAGCTGTTTTGATATTTGAGATTTGGACCAACGTCACCAACCTGGCAGGAACAGAAGCAGGGGTGCGTTGTCAACGACCGGCCGGCCGCACTCCACGGGACTGAACCACCGAGGTGGCCCGCCGTCGTCTTTGGGCATGTCCCTCACAGCTTCCACGTAATCCTTCACGGTGACGCTTCCGAACCCATCATCACAAAGAACTTCTAATCCGGTCTTCTCCTGCTTCTTCTTCTTCCTCCTCCTCTTGCTACTCTCCTGGTTCTTGTCCCAATTTACTTCTTCGACGGAGCTCGCACGGAAAGGAAACTGGGTATGCCGTCCAACATACTGGCCAACCGGATTAACACCAAAGGGGCGCAGAATGGTGTGGGGGAAAATGAACATTGTGGAGAAACTTGAACGTAAGCATAGAACTGGGTTTGAGAAACTGATTTATTTGTAGACTGGCGAGGAAAGGACTGAAATAAGTGGAACAGGGTACTGAAGGGAGAAGAACGAGACACATTGTTTGTGAAATTTTACGCATCAGCCAACACCTCTCTCTATCTCTCTCTCATGTGTGCAGTTTTTCCTGATCTATCTTCTTCTAGAAGATTGGGAAAAATTAAAATTCCGAATTTTCGAAATTTGAATCCCTGCAAGTTAAATTATTTGATTTTTTTGCTGAAAGATATAAATTGTCGATTTGTTGAAATTTTTAAATTTTCCAAAAGATGAAATACCAAAAGGTTTCCCAAAATTAAAATTTTCAAAAACATGGTTTCCAAATTTACGAAAGTTTACGACGAATGAATATTTTGCCTTAAAGAAAGAAAACGATACAAAATAAGTGCAGCGCCTGTGGATTCTTGGGATAACTTCGATTTAACTGGCCTTGGATCCTCTGATTTAAATAAGTGAGTTCCGACTCACTAACATCTGTTAAATCGTGTTGTGACATTTGACCAGAGGCACATGTTTCTTAAAATTTCTTGATGATTGTCTCCTTGAGGTCCTTGCGCTGCTTGTTTGTCCTCTAGGTCAACTGGCTCTGAACTTTTCAAGCTGGCCTGCACTTATTGTTCTTTCTTGTAATGGAGACTCCAAATCATTTTAAGCAGATTTCAAGTTACATGAAAATCGCACTAAGTTGTGAGCTGTGAATATGAAATGCTATTTCAGGCCCTGTCTTTTTTTGCAATGGAGACTCCAAATGAACAAAAAGGTTCAGAAACATGATTGTACGCGACACGTTCTAATATTTAAAAGCCGAGCCCTGAACTACATGCATGAAAATATGAAATGGATCATCAGCAGTAAACCCAGCTATCTCTAAAAGGTAGAAACCTTCACGACAACGGCGAATTTTCAAAATTTGAATCCCTGCAAGTTAAATTATTTGATTTTTGCTGAAAGTTATAAATTGTCAATTTGTTGAAAGTTTAAAAAAAATCAAAAGTTTGAAATACCATAAGGTTTCCAAAAATTCAAAATTCTAAAATTTGGTTCTCGAATTCCCGAAAGTTTACAAAAAATGAATATTTTGAAATACCATAAGGCAATATTTCAGCCTATGTTTTTTTGTGTTGGAGACTCCACATGAACAAAATAAAGTACTTTATTGTACACGACACACTCTAATATCTAAAAACCGAGGTGCATGCATGAAAATATGAAATGGCTCATCGCACGAAACCCAGCTAGCTCCAAAAGGTAGAAGCATCGACGTCGACGGCGACGGCGACAGCGCCACTGCGTATCGGCTATCCCGCACTCACACTGCAACAGAAATTGCAGCTGGAGGACAGATAGCTCTTGTCACGCTCGCAAGGCGTCGATCGGTACGCACTTAGAGCATCTCCGGCTGCGTCCCCAAAGCGTCTGCAAACCGTGTCAGATTGAGCGTTTGGGGGACGTGTTTTGTTCGTGCCGTCTTTGGAGGACGTCGCTCCCCAGCCGCGTCCCCCAAACGCCGCCCCCAAACATTTAAAATACTTCTTTTTAACACAGAACCATTTATCAAATATAGCATATGAATAAAAATGTTTGCGAGGATTGTTTTCAAATTAAATTACAACAAACAATAAAACAAGTAAACAAATATAATAAATAGGGGTAGATGCTACATCAAGGTGCCACGGTATTTTCTTTGATCCTCCACAAATGCTCAACGAGATCAGCTTGAAGTTGCTCATGCACATTGCTGTCACCGATCTCTACGTGCATGGCGAGAAAATCAGCAAAATCTGCAGGCAACTCATGATCAACATCCGCAAGAGGGCCTTCACACTCATAGGGACCAACATGTGACCTAGCATGATTCTTGCGGTCATCCTCGATGATCATGTTGTGCATGATCACACAAGCCTGCATCACCTCCCACATTTGATCGTGAGACCAGCTGTCGAGGGTGCTCCTCGGCAATGCCTTCCGATAGGGGCTTACGGTTGATGGAATCCTGCAAGCTGACACGAGACATCAGTTCACAGACAAGCGGGGAGAGCGATTTACCCAAGTTCGGGGCCCTCGATGAGGTAAAACCCTTACGTCCTGCCTGTCTGTTCTTGATTATGATGATAATGGGTTACAATGGGGTGCCGAATAGTTCAGCTGAGATCTCGTCGAGATAGCTAAGTGCTAGGGTTACCTAGGTCTAAGCTTCTGTTGGCTAAGGTCGCTAAGATTGATTGTGTCCCTCGATAGCCCCTCTCCTGGCCTTTATATAGGAGGCCAGGTCTCGAGAGGTCTAATCGAGTACGACTAGGTTTACAGTAGATCTATCTCTAAACTTTCCTTGTTCGGCTCCTTCCGCGTCTTGTACTTCAAGGAACCTTCCGTTGCACCGTCCTAGTGGCCCATCTTGCCATCGAGTACCTTCATGGGCCTCCAGCTGGACCGTATAGGGTAGAGCAACATCGGTTACCCGAAGGGTAGCCCCCGAGTGTCTAGCCGAACATAGTTCGGGTAGAGACTGAAGCATGTCTTCTTCCGACGTCCTTCTCCTTGATCATTCTTGTTCTCCTTCTGTCTGCACCATCTTCTCCTATCGGGTGCGCGTCAGCGCTCCCGATGGGAGTAGCCCCCGAGTCTAGGTGCGGATGCTCGCAATCCGCGCGTAGACTCAAGTTGTACCACTCGAACATTTTTCTCTGTCAAAGTTTTTTCCCACAAATCTTCATAGGTCATCCGATATATTTTCTTCATGCAAGGGATAATGAGTAATGTGCCCAGCTTTTGCTGGTTAACTGCCGACGGCAAAACAACGTTATCCTACACAGAATCAAGTCCCCGGGCATGATCCTGGAGTGCGAAAAAAGTTCTATCGGGTGCGCGTCCAGCGCTCCCGATGGGAGTAGCCCCCGAGTCTGGGCACGGGCGCTTGCGTCCGGGTGCAAACTCGAGTCGAGTTTTTCCTTCGAGTCCTCATTCTGTCGGGTGCGCGTCCAGCGCTCCCGATGGGACTAGCCCCCGAGTCTAAGTGCAGATGCTTTGCAATCTGTGCATAGACTCAAATTGACCATCTGATAGCTTTTTATTCCTTCGTATGCAATCATTCCACATGACGTCATTGATGACGTTTTACTGACACCTCGATTCTGACTGATAAGACGCGACCCGCCGGCCCTTTTATCGAGCAATTCCTGCTCCTCTTACACAGTTACCGAGGCACCTCCTCGATTTCTGCAACTATTAACTGAAGAAAAGGTCCACTAGCAGTACGGGGCCTTCCTTAAATTTCCAAAGGATGAAAATCCTTAATCTTCCCCTTCATTCGTTATAACATCCCTTCATCGTTCTTCCTCTTCTCCCTTTCGCAACTGCTGCGCCGCCACCACTACTTTCCAGTTTTTCCCAGATCTCGCGATGGTGAAGAAGAAGAAGAACCCTAGCGCCGCCGCCAGTTCCACGAGCGGTGGCGCCGCCGCCAAATCTTCCTCGATTCTTCCGAAGGAGGGTGCCCCAAACGCTCCTCCCCCAGCTCCGGCGCCGCCAGCGCCACCAAGCTCAGTAGCCAAGCCCGGAGATTGGATAGCGTCAACCGTGACCAAGCGTGACGAGAAAAGATCCCGAAGCCTGGGATTGATCTCCTCCGATGAGGGGAATTTGATCTTTCCAGGTGCGATTTCTCGGCCTAATCCCCCTACTGGCTTTACCGTAATGTTCTTGTCGTTCTTATATCGGGGTCTTTGTCTTCCCGCTCATGAATTCCTCCTCCACCTCTTGCGAACTTACGAGATCCAATTATGGCAACTCACTCCCAACTCAATCCTCCACGTTGTTGTGTTTATCACCCTTTGCGAGGCATTTCTGGGCATTAAGCCTCATTTTGGGTTGTGGAAAAAGATCTTCTATTTGAAGAGATACAGCAGCAGTAATGGATCCTTTGTCACCGGAGGAGTGGGATTTGTAGCTCGTTCGGATGTTAACTACTTCAATTTCCCAATGAGAGAATCCGTGCAAGGGTGGAGATTGAAATGGTTTTACGTCAAGGATTCCTTGTCACCCGAATCCCAGCTTCCTCGTTTTGTCAATGTCCTTGAAGCCAAGCCTAAGAATTCCTGGAAGAATATTCTCTCTCCCGACGAAAGAGTAGCAGCCGATGAATTATTTGCCAAATTTCTTCGGATCAAGGAAGCTGATGGCCAAACCATGGTCGGCACAGAGGTGGCGGCAGTGTTCCTGAAACGTCGAGTCCAACCAGTCATGGCCAGAGTTCGCCCGATGTGGTTGTATTCAGGTCCAAAGGATGAGACCAGGATTAATGCTGCCGAACTGTCGGAAAAGGAACTGCTCGATGAAGTCCGTCGCCTTACTTTCTTTAGTCAAGAGGACTCGATCCCATTGACATCTTCTTACACTCCCTTTGATGCCGAACATCCACCGCTAGAGGTAACTTCCCCTTTCAAATTCTTATTATGCTACTCTCACTTAGTCAACATAAGTACCATTGTTCTCATTTATTTTTTCTTCGACAGACCGCCATAGCCTTTGGGGATTCGCACGATTCGCCGAACGACATTTCTGAGGGGAGAGGCTCCTCAGTACCCATTAATTTTCAAACTGTCAAGCATACAAGCTCAGAAAGCGATTATGATGATCCGATAGATTCAGAAATTGTTCACACCAATCTTCCTCCTTCAGCCGATGATGCTTCCGACACAGAGGGATCAGTGTCAACACCCGGATTTTTAAGTCCAGATGCCTATTATGCCATTCCTCGCAATCCCATGAATATTGTTTTTGCGAGACATAATAGATTGATATCACAACACATCATTCATTACATACCATAATCGTCTTACAAATAAAGGATCACATGATCCAGTCTCATTACAATAATAGAAGTTCTATTTATTCATTACATAACACATAGCGGAAGCAAAAGTAGCGTAGTAGTAGTCCATCTATTCCACAGGCAACTGTTGACGTCAGGAGTGATCCTAGTTGTCGTAGACGTCCTGCTGTCCTTCTTCCGGGTTCTGGTACTCGTCTTCATAGTCTGGCCATTTGAATAGCCAGGGACACAGCCATGAGTACTTTAAAGTACTCGCAAACTAATACTAAGGTAAACACTATCAACTATAGTAAGGGGGTTCTAAGCTCTAAGTTTATTTGCATAAAGCCAATTTTTGTTCACAAACATTTAGTAAAAGCCTCTTTATTTGCTAACTAACTCAAGTGGGAACATTAGTGTCATTCCCACAACTCTGTTGTGATTCATGTCAAATTCACCATTCACCCTTTTCAAGTTCAAGTCACAAGTCACCCTTCACATGTCACATTTTGAAAAATGATCTGATGACGGAACAGTATGGCCTTTCCAACCGTCCATAACCGTGGACGCGGCTATTCGAATAGATCTACACTCTGCAGAGGTCGTACACTTGTGCCACAACATTTGCAATAATCCGTCAGGGTTAACTGGCCCTGATTTACCACACTCCGTGTGCGGACTACCAACCATAACTTTTCACTTACATACCCTAGTATAGGCATCTCTCCCCATGAGCTTGGCCTCCCAGTGAAGACAAACTGTCAGCCTGGGAACTGCACAGGGCTTGGGCCGGACATTCCCCTTATATTCACGTCATTTCACATCATTTCATATTTCTTTGGAGGCAGCCCTTGGCATAACCCCGATGACGCTTGTTTAGAGGGAACCCATACTAAGATACATAAACTTCTAGTTAAGCCCTACCCATATCAGGTATTGTGGGGGTACTTGCAAAATTGGAATGGTATCGCATCCGAACCCAACCATCAGTTTTCGTAAAATTCACCAAGTCATTCACAAGTCATATTCACCTTCAAAATCTTTCAATAGAATGAATCATCATTCCAAGGTTTTCAAAGTCATTTCATTTCACCTATTCCCATCTAGAGTAGTCAATTTTACTTGTTAGCACTAGCAACTAGTCTTGAGGGGTGCTAACTTAGCTTATAGCTTTCTAGGCTAAGTTTGATACTCTTGTACTAATCCAATACTAACCAAGTGAATCATAAATCAAAAAGTACTTTGATAAAATAGAAATAGATAAACTTGAAAAGTAAAACTGGGAAGTAGGATCATGAACACAAAGTAAATGGGTAATGCCTTGCTCATGGTGAGCTTTGCACTTTGCAAGGGTATTATCTTGCAAGAATATTAGCTTGCATTGGTAATAGCTTGCAAGAATATTAGCTTGCATTAATGTTAGCTTGCCTTGGTTGGGGAAATGATCAAAGTGACCTTCTTCTCCTTCTTCTTGGTAGAATACCTCCTCCTCTTGATAGTCCCCGGTACTAGCGTCTATAAACGAATACGAGGATACAATCACCACACAAGTTCAAGAGCTATACTAAGCACACACATAAATCACACCAACTATTCTAGCATTGTCACATTGTCATCATGTGGGTTGATATGGTTTTATTCTTAAGAAAAATAATTTCCTCTCATTATATAGGTAAATGATAGTTTCCATATAGTTCTTGAGGAATAATTTCCTCTCATTAAATCTTCTTTAAGATTTAATTTCTCAAACCATCACACATGAATTTATGTTGACCTAAGTCAACCATTCATCATCATCCTTTGAGAAAATGATTTAAATGAGGGAGGGATACCTCATACCATTTAATAATGCCTATTATGATTTAAAATCTCCAAGTATTTCATGTGAGAGTATTTGACCAGGGGTTCAAACTTCATATGAAAGTACTTGGGACAAGATTTAAATGAAGTGAGACACCTCATATAATTTACACGAGTAAACTAGCATCACTCATTACTATTAAGTGGTTAAAGGTGTTGTTTTCTTATTTAGGAAAAATAATTTCCTCTCATACTAATTTAGGTGTTACTTTTAATTACTTAGAGAAATAATTTCCTCTCATTATCTTGTTAAGATTTAATTTCTCTTATGAATAATATATGACCTAGGTTGACCAAAGTCAACCTCTTCATACTTATCATTTAAGAAAATGATTTAAATGAGGTGAACACCTCATAACTTTTAATCCTAACATGGTAAAGATTTAATATCATCAACAATTCATGTGAGACCTAAATGACCAGAGTCTCTACCTCATTTTGAATTGTTCACGACAATATTTAAATGAGAGAAACACTCCCATAAGATTTAATAATTTGTTGGAACCATTTAAATGCTACTATGGCAATCATTTAATATTCTTAAGTGAGCAAATATGAGACCAAGAAACAAGGGTCATCACATTACTTCATACAACTTGAGAAGATGATTTAAATGAGGTGCTACACCTCATAGATTTAAAATCTTAAAATTGGAAATAATTTAAATGGGCTAGTAATGGCTACATAGCCATTATTTGATTCTAACCCATGATCATATACAGTACCCATATCATATTTTCACATAATAAATTAGGGTTTGTTAAATGTGAATTATGAGAGTTGGAATCAACTCAAAATCATTTATGGTTGATTTTTAATAATTGTTTGATGTTTGAAAAGCTACTGCTTTGTTATTTTTACTATTCAAATTCTACAACATATTTTGATTTGAATCCAGTGTGGTTGGATGGGGCCTTTCATGAGCTTTCTAAATATATAAAATTTGTAAAATTTGGCTCAGTAGATTTGTCCCTATTAAATTTTGAAACTAGCATCAGATTGCAATTTAAATGAAAAAGAAATAAACAAGTTTGAATTCAAACGGGGGCGGGAAACTAAATGGGCTGCACAGGGGAAAAGGAAGGTGGGCCGGCCCAGTAGCGCGTCCACGCAACGGGCCACCTGACAGCATGGGGTCCACGCGTCAGCGTCTATTTAACAGCGAAACGGTATGGTGAAATGTGAGCGGTTGGATTAGAGAAAGATCGGACGAACGACAGACGTCGTCGTCTCCGGCGAGAAGGGCGAGCACTGGCGGTGGCAGTAGTGGGTCGGCGGCTCACCGGCGGCGCAGCGAGGGTCGGCGAGGCGCGGAGAAGACGTTGGCGAGGTAGAGGAAGCAGCTTGTAGCAGTCTCGCCTCCAGGGGTGGCCTCCTTCGCCGGCGGGCTCCGTGTACTGGCGGCGGCGACGAGCTCGCGATTGGGGCAGCGGAGTGGCTAATCGAGTGAATGGAGAGGTCGAGGAGGGGTGGTGTGAGGAGGAGAAGCAAATGGTGTGCTTATTTTGAGAAGAGGGGCACCCCTTTTATAGCAGCGCGAGGTGGCCGTGGCGCATGGATGATCTCATGGTGGCCGGCATGATGGTGTTCTGGTCAAGCTGAGCAAGGTGCAGGGCTGGCAAGTGGATGGACTGATGCTGAGGGGTGAGAGGATGTTCCAGGGCAGCAGAGAGGGGCCAGGGTTGGACTTGGTCCAACCAAAATCCTAGCATGGGCTTCATATTTGATTCTGCTCACAAGGTGTTTGTGAAAATGGCCGAAAGAGAAAAGTTTTCAAAATTTTGAAATTCCTTTGGTGGATCTCATTCATATAATCATAGAGATGGAATGGTGGTGGTGGTGGTCAATTTGGTGTTGTTTTGCAAGTTTTCAAAAAGTTGGTCATCTTCTCTTTGTTTCAAAGTCTCCTCTTGTCTCTTCTGTTCTGGTCAACCTTGGCAGAGTCAACCCTAATGGTCAACATCAAACTTGTTCATCTGGATGAGGTCTTGGATGACATGGCAAGAGTTGGTCAATATTGGTTTAGGAAAAGTCAAAACCAGGGGTGTAAAGAGGGGATCATGTTAAAAATCACACAAATGACCATCATCACATGTGAGATGGTTTTGAGATTTCCTTTGATTTGATTCTTGTTTCTTTGATGCAATTGTGTTTTTTTATCATATATAAGTATTCTACAAGCAATAGATCAAGCATTGGTGGCCTTGGTTGAAGATTTGCAAATTTGGCTAAGTGTATGTGAGTGAATTTTGGGGATTTTCTCCCTATTTGATTTCTCCCCATTTGAGTTGACCTTTGTTGACTCTAATGTGATTCTTATTAGTTTAGAAACATTTTCAAACCATTGAATCCATTTCAAAAGGTCTTGTTCAAAGATTTGTAAAAATGGCCATAACACATAAGAGGTGATGTGTTAAATTTTATTATTTTTGTAAATTGTTCACCTTGCTTTACTTGGGCATGGGTTAGAGTCAATTTAGTGTTATATTAGGTTGAGAGATGGTTTCACATCATTTGGTCAAGGTTTAAAGCCATAGGTCAAATTTTGGTGAAATGGCTATGTGCCACATATGCTTCTATGCATATGTTGCTTTTGAGTTTTAATTGGACTTGGCTTGACCATCTTGGTGGTGTTGAGTGTTGAAATGGTATATGGAAGTGATCCAACCATTCACAACAAGTCCTAGGGTCAATCTTCTCAAATTCACAAATTTGCACTTTTCTCTCATATGCCTCTATGGCATTCTTAGTTTCTTTTTATTTTCTTTGGAAACCACTTGGATTTGGTTTGATAAGTACTAGGTAAGGTGTATGAAGAATTTCCAAGCCTCTAAGCAAAGTAGAAAGGCTTAGGGTAAAGTTTTATAGATATAGCCCTAGGCACATATGCCTCTTTCTTATTTAATTTCCTTTTATTTAAATTTAACTAGGGTGGTGAAAAGAGGGGTGAGGTTTAGGGTTTAGTGGGGTTCACAATGGTTCACCACCATTTAGCATAAATAATAAAGGTAGGGTTCAAGATTTACCTATTAGGGCTATATGCCCCCATATGTCTTTTATTTTATTTTGGGTTTCTCAAAATAGATCCAAAATGATTTCTGGAGAAGATTAGGGTTTAAGCTTTTTCTTATTTGATTTCTTTCTCTTTTATTTTATTGGGTTGGTGACCTTCACTTGATCACTTTAGGGTTTTAGGGTTTAGCACATAAGCATAATAACACTCATCATGGCAAAACACAAGATTTAAACAAGATCTATATGTATCAATCTTATTTTAATAAAAGTTTTTGTTGGTTCCAAAATTTGGAACTAGGGAAATTCATTTTGTTTGTTTTGAAATTTTTGGGTTGTTACAATCAGTGCGTGATGATGACGCTGATCGTGATGCCTTTGTTAATGCAGCTGTGGAGGAGACCAGGGCTTCGCCCGTGAAAAGATCAATCGGCGGCTTTGCTGACGAAGACGATCTTCTCGATATGTAAATTTCTTCGTTTTTACTATATTTTGTCCTCTTGTTACTCGCATTCTCTGCATAACTTCTGTCGACCGTTTCCTTTTTGTAGTGACGAAGGTTTCATCGAGCCTCCATCTAAGAAGGCCAGGTCTGATGTTGTTCCGCCGACCGTTGCAGCTTCCGAAGCTTCGGCTCCTAAGGCAACTCCCACGGCCCAGGCATCGACTGCTTCTTCCCTTTCCAAGGGGAAAGACATTCCTATCGCCACCGCGATTCCTCCTTCAGTAAGCCCTTTTTGAATACAACGCGAATCTCTTGGAGTATGCCTTGCCTAATGATTCTTTGTAAAACATTCCTTTTTTCCCTTAAGGACCTGCGAGGTGTGATATCTTCTTTAGAGGCCTTTGCCCCTCAATTTACCTCTCTGGAGGCGGACAACGTTCGACTGCAGGAGGAAGTTAAGTCTTCCTCTTCAAAGTTGGACGGCGCCATTAAAAAGGCTGCCACAGCTCGCCAGGAGGTCGACTCCCTGAAAGAGGAGCTGAGCAAACTGAAGGAGAGGCTGAAGGAGGAGGAAGCTCGGGCAGCCGAAAAGGATGAACTCCTTCGTCAATCTGCTTTGGCTCTACTTGGTAAGCTCTTTCATACATCTCTGTTGATTATTACTCTTATGGATTCGTTTCTTTATCAATGATCTTTTCCAATTCGATTTCTTGCAGAAGCCGCCAGCATCCCTGCTGCTGCCTTGGACAAAGTTCCGAACAACTCTCCGGCAAATGGTGTGTCGATGGCTCTCGCCTCCCACCAGCTTACCCGGGAGCTTCTTGAAAAGGGAAAGGGTGCCCTGGCGCGGATGCACTCGATGATTTTCCCCAAGATCAAGGAGGAGAAGACTCTGGGGCAACTGATTGATGCCTTCGCGGTTGACACCAAGGAGGTTATCGAGGTATTCAAGCGTACTTCGCGTACCTATGGTGCCCTCCTTGCCTTCCAACTTATGATGGGTTATGGCTTTAAGGCTGACATCGACGAAATGACTAAGGAGCTGCCGAAAGAGCAAGATGGGTGATTCGTTGACTTAAGCGCTTTTAAAACGTCTGCCCTTACTTGTGCTCGTCAGCTCCTTGAACTAGTCTCATCAGGGAAGACATCGGCTGGACCTAGTTTGTCGAATCAGACCCAGGCCCCTTGATTTTTGTAACAAACTTATCTTCGAGTTGATGTGAAACATTGTTCTTGTTGCAAAACTTTATGTTTGTAATGAACTCCGTGCTAGCAATGTTGCTGGCACACCTTTATCATAATATTTTTACTTGCACTTCTCCCGATAGTAGTTACTTGCACTTCTCCCGATGGGAGTTACGTTGGATGTTCAATTTGGCCGTATCCAACATCCTTTTTAACGCTGTCTTCTACAGGTTTTCCCGGTGCCCTCATTTGTCGACGACTCTTCGGGCGTTCTTCCCGAAGGTGATCGGATCCAGCGGATGAAGGATCGGATCACCCAGATGGAAAAGGACCTACGCAGCACTTACGCCTTAGTTGCTGTTGTCAATAAGAAGAGCGAGATTGCAGCCGACGTGGAGCGGTACGCTCTTACTGAGCTGCATAAAGCTACCGAGAGTTTGAACTGTGAGTTTCTTGATCCCTGCGCCCTTTAGTCAACAACGCCTTGTCTGATCCTCCATTTGTTTCTTTGCCAGTCATAGCTCTGAACCGAGCGGAAGAGAACAAACGGATTCACGAGCGTGTGCATGCATTAACCCAGCTATCCTCAGCCGAAGAGATTTTCTGGCGGGAGCACTCGAAGGCTTCGGCTGTCGCACAATTTCAGGATCGGGTTCAGCAAGTCCACCACTTCTTCGACAAATGATACAAAGCTATGAGGGTGGTTTGGAAAATGATGTTCCCTTTAAACGCAGTTCCCCCTACGCTGCTGACTTTGATGTCTGAGTTCAGTAATGCCAAGAAGATCCGAGACTTGGTGCGTGCTCAAGTTTTTGCAGGGGCCAGGTTTGCGCTTGCCCTTGTACTCGCCCGCTATCCCTCAGCAAGTTTGCTGTCTATTTCCAACGCAACTGGTGACTTGGAAGCACTGTATCCGAAGGTACTGTTGCCCGCCAATATAATTGTCGACAGACTTGAGGAGGGCTCAAAGGTACCTGAGGAAAGAGGAACTCCGCAAGGGTGATTTCAGGGATTAAAGTTTGTTTTGTAAATGGATATTTTGGCCACTTCATCCAAGTGTTTGGATGAGGCCCTTTTATTCGGTAGATACATGCATATGTACTTTTACCGTGCTAATGCCGTTGGCAAGTTTTGACTGAGCGAATCTAAGTTGCTCGTTTAAATGTATGTGTATTGGTTGGTTAGCAAATCATTTGAGTGATCAGCTCGTGTTGCAGGTTTTGCTAAACCTGTTGTATGCGCAACTTTGCTTTCAACCGATGTATGTTTCGGCAGTCACTCCCGAATTTTTCGGGTGCAATGATGCTGCCGATGAGCCTGTTGTTCCTTGATATTTCCATAAGTAAAATATCAAACGTGGGTTGTATTTATGTGTATTTCCAAACTCTTGCTATTTGCGGCACTCGTGGAGGCATCTATAGCAGAGGGAAGGATTAACATCCTTGTTTGTTTCGTATCTTTTAGCACTCGTAGAGGCTTTTCTTTTGGGGCACGATCTTCTGCCTCGTACTATGTTGCATAGTGATGAGGCTTAGACGTTTTGAATTGCTGCAATGCTTAACAAAGGATCGAAGCTTAAATTCTTATTAATAAGGTAAGCATGAGACTAGAGGGCGAAAAAAGGAAGGCCATGTTTAAAATAAAGGGGAAAAATTAAACGCTGATAAATTGCTTAAGCAAGGAAGGGGTTCTTCTCTTCTTCTGGATTCTTCACCACGTTAGTGGTTGCTGCAGCGTTGTTGGTTTCACCAGGGGTTTGGGCAGTGGTTGCCAACGTCTTGCTGTCTCCTATGCCTTCTGCGCCATCGACTGCTGAACTTTTTGCTGCCGAAGCTTCTGCTGCCGAAGCTTTTGCTGCCGAGGCTTTGGGGACAGGAGCAGCTGGCTTCTTCTTGGTTTCCCTGACATCTTTTTCCTCCTTGATTTCGCGTAATGACAGCTTGGGCAGAGGGTCGATGATTTCTTGTTGTGACCCGAATTTTGCAGCAATCCTCTGAAAGTCACGATCACAATTGTCCGAGCGTGAAAAACTTCCATAGACTGTGATGTTTGTCCCGTTGTTCCCAGGCATTTTCAGCTTGAGGTATGCATAGTGCGGCACAGCCATGAACTTGGCATAAGCTGGTCTCCCGAGTATGGCGTGATACTGTGACTCCCAGTTCACTACTTCAAACTCGATCTTTTCCTTCCTGAAATTATCGGCTTTGCCGAAGACGACATTCAGGTAAACTTTGCCAAGAGAGTAGTCCGGTGCGGTTGGAAGGATCCCATGGAAGCAAGTGTCTGTTTCTTCTAGCATCCTCATGGTGATCCCCATACTTCTGATTGTGTCGGCGAATATCAGGTTTAACCCGCTGCCACCATCCATGAAGACTTTGCTCATCTTGAACCCCCCAATTTGTGCCTCGACTACTAAGGCAGCGTGTCCTGGTTTTGGTATGGTCATCGGGTGATCTGCTCGACTGAACGTAATGTTCTGAGAGGACCACTCGACATACTCGGGGATCTTCGCCATGATGCTTTCTGCCAGATTGATCTCTCGGGTGAGCTTCTTCATCTCTCTTCTCGAAACACCTGTCCTGTGGATCATGCTCATCTGCCCACGTGGTGGTGGAAACGCCTCGTTGGGTTGATGAGGTTGAGCCTGCTGGACTAGATGCTGCGGTGGAGGTGGGGGTGGTGGTGGTAGCTGTTGTTGACCTGACTGCTGGATGAGTTTGTGCATGTCAAGGAACTGCCGACAATCCCTGAGCAGGTGACTCGACTTTGTTTTGCCGTCCTTGGAATCAACATACGAGTGCAGGTAACAGGGGGCGTTGATCTGCTCAGCGTAGGGTAGTTCGGGAGTCCTCTGCTGCCGTGGTTTGTAGTTGCCACGGTTCCCAGAGTTGTTCCGATTACCGTCCTGTCGGTCGTCTCTTCTTTCGTCATATCGATCGTCCTGCCGATCAGAGTACCCTGCGGCTACCAGGTTGTTGTCATCATAGTTGTGGTTCTTCCTTCTCTTGTGACGATCCCTTCGGCCACCCGAGTCGTGCTTCGGCTGATCGTCATCTTCATCGTCACTGCGCTGTCGTGGCCTTCGCACATTGTCCTCACCATCAGTCCAACTGTTGGCGATTTCCATTAACTTGGTTATGGTTTTTGGCTTTTTGCGCCCGAGTTCTTCTATGTAGCTCTCACGCCGGTCGCCATCGCTGAAAGCGTCGATTGCTCTGTCGACAGATACGTCTTCAGCAGCGTTCAGGAGTTTGGTGAATCTCCCGATGTATGAGCGCATCGAATCCTTTTGCTTCTGTTGGCAATTCCGTAACTCTTCAATCCCGACCGGTCTCTTGTATGTTGCTTGGAAATTGGCAACGAAGGCATCTACTAGGTCGTCCCATGATTTAATGGAACCCTTCGGCAGCCCCCTTAGCTAGGCTCGCGCTGAATCCTTCAAGTAGAGCTGCAGGCATTGCATTGCTGCTATCTGGTTTCCCTTGTGAAGGATCACAGTCTGCAGGTAGTCGTCTATCCAAGATCTTGGTTCCTGCTGTCCATCGTATTTGGCAGCGTCGGTAGGGGTAGGCTTGAACTTTTTGGGTGGCATCGTCTCACGGATTTTGTAACTTAAGCAGTCGGCTCCCCTGAGTTCGCCGTCGTACTCCTGATCCTCATCCGAAGAATCACTGTCGTTGTCCTTCCTAGCGGCGCGTCGTCGTCTTGCTTTGTCAATCCTGCTCTGGGTGATTTCATCCCGAGCATCTCTCGCATGATGTTTCGAACCACTAGCCTGCGCCGTGGTCTTTTCCTTTTGCGGGACTAGGTTGTTTCCCAATATCGCGAGACTCTCCAGGGCACCTCGGTGAGCTTGAGCCATGGATCCTTCAGGGCGCTGATTGATGAGGTATGCGGCGAGGTTGGCCGTTGCTCCTGCGACGGTTTTCGGCCGTGGCATGCCCGCGGTATCCGTAGTCATAAAGGATTTAGTCAGGTTCGACGTTATCTCTCTAGCGTCATCTTCCGAAATCCTGGATAGTCTCGACCGGTGCTTGCCTGCTCCCTGAGTGTTTCGGGAGGCACTCCCTTGCGAGCCTCTTCGTCGTTCACTGGATCGATCTGCCGCAGATAGGCGTCTCTCGAGGGTGGCTTGTTCTTTCGACAGGTGCTCCCGGTTTTTCTCTAGTATAGAGCGATAAGCATTGAGGGTTCCAACCGAGGTTCCTGCGGGGAGCGGTGTGTTGTTGTGTACTGCTGCCCTGGCCGCTGCCCACTCCTCGTCCGCGATGGTGTAGTCGCTATCGCGGTTGCTGGCGTTGTTTTCAAAACTTGCCCTTCTGCTGGAACGAGGGGTATGGTCTCCGTCTTCTCTGCGCCTTGGGTTTCCTGTGTTATTGGCGACATAAACCTGATGGCGTGCCGTTCTTCGGGTGGTTCCTTGGACGATGTTGTCGATACTGTCTGCTCCCGATGAATATTGGGCGTTGCAGATGAACGGCGTGTCGCTCGATCCCAGCCCGTGCCTGGTGTCGCAGTTCAAGCAGTAGTACGAAGTTAACTCCGAAGATGTGGGATCGTTGGATCCTACCGACATGGAAGACACCGAACGGGGAGTCGAGGGCACGGGTGAACACGTCGATCCTGTTAGACCAGTCGATAGGTCGAGTGAAGATGACGCGCTTGGACTTGTCGATCCGGAAGTGGGCGATTCCAGCAATCGAAGGATTCCTTCCACGTTGACGTTGTAGTGGACGCTGCCGAAGGTCATCTCCATATTTCCTTGTAGATCTGAAAAGTTTGAACGGGAGGAATCGCTGTGCGGAGTAAATTCGTAGGAGCCGAATCGAATCGGGCTTCCCAGGTTTGGTGATGATGGTGTCGATGAAGTTGCTGATGAAGTTGCCGGTGAGGCCGCTGGTGTCATGATTGGATCTGCCGATGACCGATCTTGTGCTGACAGGGTTCCCACAGACGGCGCCAATTGTCGAGGGTGCTCCTCGGCAATGCCCTCCGATAGGGGCTTAGGGTTGATGGAATCCTGCAAGCTGACACGAGACATCAGTTCACAGACAAGCGGGGAGAGCGATTTACCCAGGTTCGGGGCCCTCGATGAGGTAAAACCCTTACGTCCTGCCTGTCTGTTCTTGATTATGATGATAATGGGTTACAATGGGGTGCCGAATAGTTCGGCTGAGATCTCGTCGAGATAGCTAAGTGCTAGGGTTACCTAGGTCTAAGCTTTTGTTGGCTAAGGTCGCTAAGATTGATTGTGTCCCTCGATAGCCCCTCTCCTGGCCTTTATATAGGTGGCCAGGTCTCGAGAGGTCTAATCGAGTACGACTGGGTTTACAGTAGATCTATCTCTAAACTTTCCTTGTTCGGCTAGGTTGGAGACTCCACATGAACAAAATAAAGTACTTTATTGTACACGACACACTCTAATATATAAAAACCGAGGTGCATGCATGAAAATATGAAATGGCTCATCGCACGAAACCCAGCTAGCTCCAAAAGGTAGAAGCATCGACGTCGACGGCGACGGCGACGGCGACAGTGCCACTGCGTATCGGCTATCCCGCACTCACACTGCAACAGAAATTGCAGCTGGAGGACAGATAGCTCTTGTCACGCTCGCAAGGCGTCGATCGGTACGCACTTAGAGCATCTCCAGCTGCGTCCCCAAAGCATCTCCAAACCGCGTCAGATTGAGCGTTTGGGGGACGTGTTTTGTTCGTGCCGTCTTTGGGGGACGTCGCTCCCCAGCCGCGTCCCCCAAACGCCGCCCCCAAACATTTAAAATACTTCTTTTTAACACAGAACCATTTATCAAATATAGCATATGAATAAAAATGTTTGCGAGGATTGTTTTCAAATTAAATTACAACAAACAATAAAACAAGTAAACAAATATAATAAATAGGGGTAGATGCTACATCAAGGTGCCACGGTATTTCCTTTGATCCTCCACAAATGCTCAACGAGATCAGCTTGAAGTTGCTCATGCACATTGCTGTCATGGATCTCTACGTGCATGGCGAGAAAATCAGCAAAATCTGCAGGCAACTCATGATCAACATCCGCAAGAGGGCCTTCACACTCATAGGGACCAACATGTGACCTAGCATGATTCTTGCGGTCATCCTCGATGATCATGTTGTGCATGATCACACAAGCCTGCATCACCTCCCACATTTGATCGTGAGACCAGCTGTCGAGGGTGCTCCTCGGCAATGCCCTCCGATAGGGGCTTAGGGTTGATGGAATCCTGCAAGCTGACACGAGACATCAGTTCACAGACAAGCGGGGAGAGCGATTTACCCAGGTTCGGGGCCCTCGATGAGGTAAAACCCTTACGTCCTGCCTGTCTGTTCTTGATTATGATGATAATGGGTTACAATGGGGTGCCGAATAGTTCGGCTGAGATCTCGTCGAGATAGCTAAGTGCTAGGGTTACCTAGGTCTAAGCGTCTGTTGGCTAAGGTCGCTAAGATTGATTGTGTCCCTCGATAGCCCCTCTCCTGGCCTTTATATAGGAGGCCAGGTCTCGAGAGGTCTAATCGAGTACGACTAGGTTTACAGTAGATTGATACGTCTCCGACGTATCGATAATTTCTTATGTTCCATACCACATTATTGATGATATCTACATGTTTTATACACATTATATGTCATATTTATGCATTTTCCGGCACTAACCTATTAATGAGATGCCGAAGAGCCAGTTGCTGTTTTCTGCTATTTTTGGTTTCAGAAATCCTAGTAAAGAAATATTCTCGGAATTGGACGAAATCAACGCCCAGGGTCCTATTTTTGCACGAAGCTTCCAGAAGACCGAAGGGGAGAGGAAGTGGGGCCACGAGGCGCCGACACAACAGGGCGGCGCGGCCTGGCCCTTGGCCGCGCGGCCCTGGCGTGTGGGGCCCTCGTGTGGCCCCCCGCGTTGCCCTTCCGCCTACTTAAAGCCTTCATCGCGAAACCCCCAGTACCGAGAGCCACGATAGGGAAAACCTTACTGAGACGCCGCCGCCGCCAATCCCATCTCGGGGGATTCTGGAGATCACCTCCGGTACCCTGCCGGAGAGGGGAATCATCTCCCGGAGGACTCTTCATCGCCATGATCGCCTCCGGAGTGATGAGTGAGTAGTTCACCCCTGGACTATGGGTCCATAGCAGTAGCTAGATGGTCGTCTTCTCCTTATGTGCTTCATTGTTGGATCTTGTGAGCTGCCTAACATGATCAAGATCATCTATCTGTAATTCTATATGTTGTGTTTATCGGGATCCAATGGATAGAGAATACTATGTTATGTTAATTATCAATCTATTACCTATGTGTTGTTTATGATCTTGCATGCTCTTCGTTATTAGTAGAGGCTCTGGCCAAGTTTTTGCTCTTAACTCCAAGAGGGAGTATTTATGCTCGATAGTGGGTTCATGCCTCCATTAAATGCAGGACGGTGACAGAAAGTTCTAAGGTTGTGGATGTGCTGTTGCCACTAGGGATAAAACATTGATGCTATGTCCAAGGATGTAGTTGTTGATTACATTACGCACCATACTTAATGCAATTGTCTGTTGTTTGCAACTTAATACCAGAAGGGGTTCGGATGATAACCTGAAGGTGGACTTTTTAGGCATAGATGCATGCTGGATAGCGGTCTATGTACTTTGTCGTAATGCCCAATTAAATCTCATAATACTTATCATATCATGTATGTGCATTGTCATGCCCTCTCTATTTGTCAATTGCCCGACTGTAATTTGTTCACCCAACATGCTATTTATCTTATGGGAGGGACACCTCTAGTGAACTGTGGACCCCGGTCCTATTCTTTGCATCGCATACAATCTACTGCAATACTTGTTCTTTACTGTTTTCTGCAAACAATCATCTTCCACACAATACGGTTAATCCTTTGTTACAGCAAGCCGGTGAGATTGACAACCTCACTGTTTCGTTGGGGCAAAGTACTTTGGTTGTGTTGTGCAGGTTCCACGTTGGCGCCGGAATCCCTGGTGTTGCGCCGCACTACATCCCGCCGCCATCAACCTTCAACGTGCTTCTTGGCTCCTCCTGATTCGATAAACCTTGGTTTCTTTCTGAGGGAAAACTTGCTACTGTGCGCATCATACCTTCCTCTTGGGGTTCCCAACGGACGTGTGCTGTACACGCCATCAAGCACTTTTTCTGGCGCCGTTGCCGGGGAACTGAAGAAAAGTTACACCACAAATATTTCTATCTCCCACGTCAACTGCACGCCAGCAGCATTTTTTCTGGCGTCGTTGCCGGGGAGATCAAGACACGCTGCAAGGGGAGTCTCCACTTCCCAATCTCTTTACTTTGTTTTTGTCTTGTTTTATTTTATTTACTACTTTGTTTGCTGCACTTAAACAAAATACAAAAAAATTAGTTGCTAGCTTTACTTTATTTACTGTCTTGTTCTCTATATCAAAAACACAAAAAAATTAGTTACTTGCATTTAATTTATTTTGTTATCATGTCTAGTCCTGTACTTGTTTTTATTTTCACTAGTTAGGCTTAATGGAAAACAACAAAAAATTTAGAGATCTTTATAGTATTTATCTTGAGTTAGGACATGAGGTGTTTGAAGAGAAAATTAAAAAACCTATGGAACTTTATATGCATGCTAATGGTAATGTTATTTGTATAAATGCTTTGAACACCATTGTTGCTAATGCTATGGAAGAATTTAAGCTTGGGGAAGCTAGTTGTGATATTTTTAATCCCCCAAGCATGGAGGAGAAATTTTACTTTGATGATACTTTACCTCCTATATATGATGTTTGCAATGATGAATATGATATTTTCAGTCCACCTACTATTGAGGAGAAAATTAATTATGATTACAATATACCTCCTACATATGATGATTATGGTGATGAGAATAATAATGATAGCTATCTTATTGAATTTGCTGCTCCCACTACAACTAATAAAATTGATTATGCTTATGTGGAGAGTAATAAGTTTATGCATGTGGCTCATGACAAGAATGTTTTATGTGATACTTATATTGTTGAGCTTGTTCATGATGCTACTGAAAGGTTATATGCATCTTAATAATATTAAGTTTCCCCTCTTTATGTTGAGAATCTTGAAGTTGCGCTTGTGTTGCCTTTCTATGCTTGTCACTTTGTTCTTCATGAATTTATTTGTGTACAAGATTCCTTTTCATAGGAAGTGGGTTAGACTTAAAAGTGTTTCTTATTTTCTTCTCTTTTGCTTCAACTCTTATTTCTTGCGAGAGTATCATTGAAATTACTGAGCCCATCTTAATGGCTATAAAGAAAGAACTTCTTGGGAGATAACCCATGTGCTTATTTTACTACAGCACCTTTGTTTTATATTTGAGTCTTGGAAGTTGTTTACTACTGTAGCAACCTCGGCTTATCATGTTTTTGTGCCAAGTAAAGTCTCTATGGTAAAGTTGATGCTAGATTTGGATTGCTGCACAGAAACAGCATTGCTGTCTGTCACGAATTCGCGCAGAAATCTCTGTAAAAAAATCAAAAAAAATCTGCAAATTTACGTGCGTGATCCTCAGATATGCACCCAACTTTCATTAGTTTTGAGTTTTTCCGTTTGAGCAAGTTAAGTGCCCCTTCCAGGTTCGTCTTTACAGACTGTTCTGTTTTTGACAGATTCTGCCTTTTATTTCGCATTGCCTCTTTTGCTATGTCGGATGAATTTCTTTGATCCATTAATGTCCAGTAGCTTTATGCAATGTCCAGAAGTGTTAAGAATGATTATGTTACCTCTGAAAATGTTAATTTTTATTGTGCACTAACCCTCTAATGAGTTGTTTCGAGTTTGGTGTGGAGGAAGTTTTCAAGGGTCAAGAGAGGAGTATGATATACTAAGATCAAGAGGAGTGAAAGCTCTAAGCTTGGGGATGCCCCGGTGGTTCACCCCTGCATATTTCAAGAAGACTCAAGCGTCTAAGCTTGGGGATGCCCAAGGCATCCCCTTCTTCATCGACAACATCATCAGGTTTCTCCCCTGAAACTATATTTTTATTCAGTCACATCTTATGTGCTTTGCTTGGAGCGTCGGTTTGTTTTTGTTTTTGTTTGAATAAAATGGATCCTAGCATTCATTGTGTGGGAGAGAGACACGCTCCGCTGTTGCATATGGACAAATATGTCCTTAGGCTTTACTCATAGTATTCATGGCGAAGGTTGAATCTTCTTCGTTAAATTGTTATATGGTTGGAATTGGGGAATGCTACATGTAGTAATTCTAAAATGTCTTGGATAATTTGATACTTGGCAATTGTTGTGCTCATGTTTAAGCTCTTGCATCATATACTTTGCACCCATTAATGAAGAAACACCTAGAGCTTGCTAAATTTGGTTTGCATATTTGGTCTCTCTAAAGTCTAGATAATTTCTAGTATTGAGTTTTGAACAACAAGGAAGAAGGTGTAGAGTCTTATAATGTTTACAATATGTCTTTTATGTAAGTTTTGCTGCACCGGTTCATCCTTGTGTTTGTTTCAAATAAACCTTGCTAGCCTAAACCTTGTATCGAGAGGGAATACTTCTCATGCATCCAAAATCATTGAGCCAACCACTATGCCATTTGTGTCCACCATACCTACCTACTACATGGTATTTCTCCGCCATTCCAAAGTAAATTGCTTGAGTGCTACCATTAAAATTCCATCATTCGCCTTTGCAATATATAGCTCATGGGACAAAATAGCCTTAAAAACTATTGTGGTATTGAATATGTACTTATGCACTTTATCTCTTATTAAGTTGCTTGTTGTGCGATAACCATGTTTCTGGGGACGCCATCAACTACTCTTTGTTGAATATCATGTGAGTTGCTATGCATGTCCGTCATGTCTGAAGTAAGGGAGATCTACCACTTTAATGGTTAGAGCATGCATATTGTTAGAGAAGAACATTGGGCCGCTAACTAAAGCCATGAATCATGGTGGAAGTTTCAGTTTTGGACATATATCCTCAATCTCATATGAGAACACTAATTGTTGCCACATGCTTATGCATTAAAGAGGAGTCCATTATCTGTTGTCCATGTTGTCCCGGTATGGATGTCTAAGTTGAGAATAATCAAAAGCGAGAAATCTAAAATGCGAGCTTTCTCCTTAGACCTTTGTACAGGCGGCATGGAGGTACCCCATTGTGACACTTGGTTAAAACATGTGTATTGCGATGATCCGGTAGTCCAAGCTAATTAGGACAAGGTGCGGGCACTATTAGTATACTATGCATGAGGCTTGCAACTTGTAAGATATAATTTACATGATACATATGTTTTATTACTACCGTTGACAAAATTGTTTCATGTTTTCAAAATAAAAGCTCTAGCACAAATATAGCAATCGATGTTTTCCTCTTTGAAGGACCTTTCTTTTACTTTTATGTTGAGTCAGTTCACCTATCTCTTTCCACCTTAAGAAGCAAACACTTGTGTGAACTGTGCATTGATTCCTACATACTTGCATATTGCACTTGTTATATTACTTTACATTGACACTATCAATGAGATATACATGTTATAAGTTGAAAGCAACCACTGAAACTTAATCTTCCTTTATGTTGCTTCAATACCTTTACTTTAATTTATTGCTTTATGAGTTAACTCTTATGCAAGACTTATTGATGCTTGTCTTGAAGTACTATTCATGAAAAGTCTTTGCTTTATGATTCATTTGTTTACTCATGTCATTACCATTGTTTTGATCGCTGCATTCATTACATATGCTTACAATAGTATGATCAAGGTTATGATGGCGTGTCACTCCAGAAATTATCTTTGTTATCGTTTACCTGCTCGGGACGAGCAGGAACTAAGCTTGGGGATGCTGATACGTCTCCGACGTATCGATAATTTCTTATGTCCCATGCCACATTATTGATGATATCTACATGTTTTATACACATTATATGTCGTATTTATGCATTTTCCGGCACTAACCTATTAACGAGATGCCGAAGAGCTAGTTGCTGTTTTCTGCTGTTTTTGGTTTCAGAAATCCTAGTAAAGAAATATTCTCGGAATTGGACGAAATCAATGCCCAGGGTCCTATTTTTGCACGAAGCTTCCAGAAGACCGAAGGGGAAAGGAAGTGGGGCCACGAGGCGCCGACACAACAGGGCGGCGCGGCCTGGCCCTTGGCCGCACGGCCCTGGCATGTGGGGCCCTCGTGTGGCCCCCCGCGTTGCCCTTCCGCCTACTTAAAGCCTTCGTCGCGAAACCCCCAGTACCGAGAGCCACGATACGGAAAACCTTACTGAGACGCCGCCGCCGCCAATCCCATCTCGGGGGGATTCTGGAGATCACCTCCGGCACCCTGCCGGAGAGGGGAATCATCTCCCGGAGGACTCTTCATCGCCATGATCGCCTCCGGAGTGATGAGTGAGTAGTTCACCCCTGGACTATGGGTCCATAGCAGTAGCTAGATGGTCGTCTTCTCCTTATGTGCTTCATTGTTGGATCTTGTGAGCTGCCTAACATGATCAAGATCATCTATCTGTAATTCTATATGTTGTGTTTGTCGGGATCCGATGGATAGAGAATACTATGTTATGTTAATTATCAATCTATTACCTATGTGTTGTTTATGATCTTGCATGCTCTCCGTTATTAGTAGAGGCTCTGGCCAAGTTTTTGCTCTTAACTCCAAGAGGGAGTATTTATGCTCGATAGTGGGTTCATGCCTCCATTAAATCTGGGATAGTGGGTTCATGCTCGATAGTGGGTTCAGCTTAGAGCAGGGTACCGGACAATGGCAAATTGTGCTTGAAGCACACCAAATGCCCGCTCGACATCCTTCCTGCAAGGCTCCTGTCGCGTAGCAAAGTGAGAATTCTTCAGACCTGATGGATTCGAGATAGTTTTGACAAAAGTGGCCCATTTTGGATATATACCATCGGCTAGATAATAGCCTTTGGTATATTCGTGGCCATTGATCTCATAGTTGCATGGTGGAGCATGCCCTTCCACTAGTCTGCTGAACACCGGAGACTGCTGCAACACGTTGATGTCATTGTGTGATCCCGCCATGCCAAAGAAAGAATGTCAAATCCACAGGTCATAATCTGCCACAGCTTCAAGCACCACACTGCAATATCCATGACAGCCTTTGTGTTGGAGATATGCCCAAGAGGCAATAATAAAATGGTTATTATAATATATCTTTGTGTTTATGATAATGTTTGCATACCATGCTATAATTGTATTAACCGAAACATTGATACATGTGTGTTATGTAAACAACAAGGAGTCCCTAGCAAGCCTCTTTATAAACTAGCTTGTTGATTAATAGATGATCATAGTTTCATGATCATGAACATTGGATGTTATTAATAACAAGGTTATGTCATTATGTGAATGATGTAATGGACACACCCAATTAAGCGTAGCATAAGATCACGTCATTAAGTTATTTTCTATAAGCTTTCGATACATAGTTACCTAGTCCTTTCGACCATGAGATCATGTAAATCACTTATACCGGAAAGGTACTTTGATTACATCAAACGCCACTGCGTAAATGGGTGGTTATAAAGGTGGGATTAAGTATCCGGAAAGTATGAGTTGAGGCATATGGATCAACAGTGGGATTTGTTCATCCCGATGACGGATAGATATACTCTGGGCCCTCTCGGTGGAATGTCGTCTAATAGCATGCAAGCATATGAATGGTTCATAAGAGATCACATACCACAGTACGAGTAAAGAGTACTTGTCAGGAGATGAGGTTGAACAAGGTATAGAGATACCGATGATCAAACCTCGGACAAGTAAAATATCGCGTGACAAAGGGAATTGGTATCGTATGTGAATGGTTCAGTCGATCACTAAAGTCATCGTTGAATATGTGGGAGCCATTATGGATCTCCAGATCCCGCTATTGGTTATTGGTCAGAGAGAGGTCTCAACCATGTCTGCGTAGTTCGCGAACCGTAGGGTGACACACTTAAGGTTTGATGTCATTTAAGTAGATATGGAAAATGGAATGGAGTTCGAACTTTTGTTCGGAGTCTCGGATGGGATCCAGGACATCACGAGGAGGTCCGGAATGGTCCGGAGAATAAGATTCATATATAGGAAGTCATATGATGCGCGTGAGACACATGTTCGTTGGGAACCCCAAGAGGAAGGTATGATGCGCACAGCAGCAAGTTTTCCCTCAGTAAGAAACCAAGGTTTATCGAACCAGTAGGAGCCAAGAAGCACGTTGAAGGTTGATGGCGGCGGGATGTAGTGCGGCGCAACACCAGGGATTCCGGCGCCAACGTGGAACCTGCACAACACAACCAAAGTACTTTGCCCCAACGAAACAGTGAGGTTGTCAATCTCACCGGCTTGCTGTAACAAAGGATTAGATGTATAGTGTGGATGATGATTGTTTGCGAAGAACAGTAAAACAAGTATTGCAGCAGATTGTATTCAATGTAAAAGAATAGGACCGGGGTCCACAGTTCACTAGAGGTGTCTCTCCCATAAGATAAATAGCATGTTGGGTGAACAAATTACAGTCGGGCAATTGACAAATAGAGAGGGCATGACCATGCACATACATGATATGATGAGTATAGTGAGATTTAATTGGGCATTACGACAAAGTACATAGACCACTATCCAGCATGCATCTATGCCTAAAAAGTCCACCTTTAGGTTATCATCCGAACCCCTTCCAGTATTAAGTTGCAAACAACAGACAATTGCATTAAGTATGGTGCGTAATGTAATCAATAACTACATCCTCGGACATAGCATCAATGTTTTATCCCTAGTGGCAACAGCACATCCACAACCTTAGAACTTTCGTCACCGTCCTGCATTTAATGGAGGCATGAACCCACTATCGAGCATAAATACTCCCTCTTGGAGTTAAGAGTAAAAACTTGGCCAGAGCCTCTACTAATAACGGAGAGCATGCAAGATCATAAACAACACATAGGTAATAGATTGATAATCAACATAACATAGTATTCTCTATCCATCGGATCCCGACAAACACAGCATATAGCATTACAGATAGATGATCTTGATCATGTTAGGCAGCTCACAAGATCCGACAATGAAGCACATAAGGAGAAGACGACCATCTAGCTACTGCTATGGACCCATAGTCCAGGGGTGAACTACTCACTCATCACTCCGGAGGCGATCATGGCGGTGAAGAGTCCTCCGGGAGATGATTCCCCTCTCCGGCAGGGTGCCGGAGGCGATCTCCTGAATCCCCTGAGATGGGATTGGCGGCGGCGGCGTCTCAGTAAGGTTTTCCGTATCGTGGCTCTCGGTACTGGGGGTTTCGCGACGAAGACTATATGTAGGCGGAAGGGTAGGTCAGGGGGCCACACAAGGGCCCCACACACCAGGGCCGCGCGGCCAAGGCCTGGGCCGCGCCGCCCTAGTGTGGCGGCGCCTCGTGGCCCCACTTCGTAAGTCCTCCGGTCTTCTGGAAGCTTCGTGGAAAAATAGGCCCCTGGGCGTTGATTTCGTCCAATTCCGAGAATATTTCCTTACTAGGTTTTCTGAAACCAAAAACAGCAGAAACAAAGAATCGGCTCTTTGGCATCTCGTTAATAGGTTAGTGCCGGAAAATGCATAAATATGACATAAAGTATGCATAAAACATGTAGATATCATCAATAATGTGGTATGGAACATAAGAAATTATCGATACGTCGGAGACGTATCAACATCCCCAAGCTTAGTTCCTGCTCGTCCCGAGCAGGTAAACGATAACAAAGATAATTTCTGGAGTGACATGCCATCATAACCTTGATCATACTATTGTAAGCATATGTAATGAATGCAGCGATCAAAACAATGGTAATGACATGAGTAAACAAATGAATCACAAAGCAAAGACTTTTCATGAATAGTACTTTCAAGACAAGCATCAATAAGTCTTGCATAAGAGTTAACTCATAAAGCAATAAATCAAAGTAAATGTATTGAAGCAACACAAAGGAAGATTGAGTTTCAGCGGTTGCTTTCAACTTATAACATGTATATCTCATGGATATTGTCAATGTAAAGTAATATAACAAGTGCAATATGCAAGTATGTAGGAATCAATGCACAGTTCACACAAGTGTTTGCTTCTTGAGGTGGAAAGAGATAGGTGAACTGACTCAACATAAAAGTAAAAGAAAGGCCCTTCGCAGAAGGAAGCATTGATTGCTATATTTGTGCTAGAGCTTTGGTTTTGAAAACAAGAAACAATTTTGTCAACGGTAGTAATAAAGCATATGTGTTATGTAAATTATATCTTACAAGTTGCAAGCCTCATGCATAGTGTACTAATAGTGCCCGCACCTTGTCCTAATTAGCTTGGATTACCGGGATTATCATCGCAACACACATGTTTTGACCAAGTGTCACAAAGGGGTACCTCTATGCCACCTGTACAAAGGTCTAAGGAGAAAGCTCGCATTTGGATTTCTCGCTTTTGATTATTCTCAACTTAGACATCCATACCGGGACAACATAGACAACAGATAATGGACTCCTCTTTAATGCATAAGCATGTAGCAACAATTAATGTTCTCATATGAGATTGAGGATGTATGTCCAAAACTGAAACTTCCACCATGATTCATGGCTTTAGTTAGCGGCCCAATGTTCTTCTCTAACATTATGCATGCTCTAACCATTAAATGAGTGGTAAATCTCCCTTACTTCAGACAAGACGGACATGCATAGCAACTCACATGATATTCAACAAAGAGTAGTTGATGGCGTCCCCAGGAACATGATTATCGCACAACAAACAACTTAATAAGAGATAAAGTGCATAAGTACATATTCAATACCACAATAGTTTTTAAGCTATTTGTCCCATGAGCTATATATTGCAAAGGTAAAGAATGGAAATTTTAAAGGTAGCACTCACTAGTAGGAAAAGCCTCATCAGTGGCGCACCAAAAATGGATTCTGTGGCGCATGGGAGGTGCGCCACAGAAACGTCGCCACAAAAATAATGTTTCTGTGGCGCACCTTCCCATGCGCCACAGAATTAAGGTTTCTGTGGCGCACGTGTTCCTAGGTGCGCCACAGAAAAGCGTGCGCCACGTAATTGGTTTTCGGTGCGCCCACGTAAATTGCTTGTATTATACTCGATTTTGTGCTGCCTGCTATACACATGCAGTTTATACACAGCAATATACAGAGATACAGGTTATATACAGCAACATTCAGATATAATATAAATATCATGTACATTGCACAGATATAACATAGACATCATCATCACATTACTTAGAGCCCGATCGAGATACATATATAGTGGCAATTAAGTGTCAAATGTTTTGCATACAACTCTTAATTCATACAAATTTCACAATTTCGAGATACAAAGTAGTCTTCATCCGGTTCCTCCTTTGCTCCCTAATCTCTACCCACCAGGCTCGCTTGCATCGGGGTCTTCATATCCAGTTCCTACTATGATGAAAATGGAAGAAAGTGAGACCAACAAGTCCGATGCACAAGAGAAATGGAATAAATGCCTCATACATTGTTGGTCAACACAAATATTAACATTCAGGGATGGCATAAGTGAGACCAAGTCCGATGCACAAGAGATTGATATTTGTGCTATCTTACCAGGCTCACTTACGCCACCCCCAAGTGTACGGGGACCAAACATTTTAATCATCGGCATTTTGAAAATCTCAAAGCAAATGGAATGACAAAATGGAATAAGTGCCTCATACATTATTGGTCAACACAAATACTATGGTCAGAAACCATAGTTGCAGTATACACCGCAGTATACTTTGCAGAAGGGCCCCCTTTCCCCGGCCGCCGTTCCGTGAACGGGTCCTTAACGACACAACAACGCTGATCTGCCTCTCCGGCGCAGAACCACGGCAGTCCCAGCCGCCTCCCTTTTGGCCGCGTCTCCTGCGCTCTTCTGCATGGCCGGACCACGATTGGACTCACCGGGGGAATAATGATAATCGCCATCAACACTATCGCCAGACTCCACAGGAGCATAGCAGTTTGCAGCAGATGCCACTTTTCTTCCCTCGCCGTGCAGTGAACGAGTCTTTGATGCAAAGACCGTGCCGGCCTGCCCAGAGGCCGGCACGGTCTTTGCATCAAGAACTCGTTCACTGGACGGCGAGAGAAGAAAAGTGGCATCTGCTGCAAAGTACTCTACACCTGTGGACTCTGACGATAGTGGTGATGGCGATTATCATTATTCCCCCGGTGAGTCCAATCGTGGTCCGGCCATGGAGAAAAGCGCAGAGCGCAGGAGACACGGCCACAAGGGAGACGGCTGGGACTGGCGTGGTTCTGCGCCGAAGAGACATGTTGGCGTTGTTGTCTCGTCAAGGACTCGTTCAACGAACGGCGGCCGGGGAAAGGGGGGCCCGTCTACAAAGTATATTGCGGCGTATAGGTGACCAAACATTCTAATCATCGGCATTAAAATGGAAGAAAGAGCCAAGTGGTATCTCAACTAGATATCATATGCCTCATACTTTGTTGGTCGAAAGAAATATTAACATTCAAGGATGGGGTCAGCGAGGCCAGGTAGGATGCACAAGAGATTGATATTTGTGCCATCGCACCAGGCTCAGTGGCCCCACCCCAGAGTGTACAAGTGACCAAAAAATTTAATCATCGGCACTAGAATGGAAGAAAGGCCAATGCAATTAAGAAGTAGCTAGTATGAACTAAATGGAATGCCTCATACTTTGTTGGTCGAAACAAATATGAACATCCCGGGATGGCGTTAGTGAGGCTAGGTAGGATGCACAAGAGATTGATATTTGTGCCATCACACCAGGCTCACTAGCGACACCCCGGAGTGTACGAGTGATCAACCAACCATCTAATCATTGACAAGTACAAAAACACCACCAAACCAGCAACCATGGTGACATAAGTCAAGATGCTCAAACACACATAGCATGCATGGAGCAGATGCTCCAAAGGGATTATTCATCACTTGGTATAGACCAAGTGATGCTGGCAAAAGAGAGGCCAATCAAGAACCAGTAAATCCAGTAAGTGATAGATATGCCTAAACAAGCAACAACACATAGCAAATCCCCGCTAACCAGATGAGACAAGTCTTGGTAGCCAACTTAATCACCTAGCACCACCTAGCCTTTTAAAACCATCAGAAACAGTCCTTTTTCTTCAAAGGATACCACAGTGGCATTCATTTACATGATCCCCTACTGTGGATATCTCTAATTTCATCAAAGCCAACAAGAAAAGGATACCACAGTGGCATTCATTTACATGATTCCCTAATGTGAATATCTCTATTTTAGTATACCATCATAAGCATTCCATTTAAATCACACATTTTAGTATCTGTTCTTATCCAAGTTTTTGCCTCAGCCTTTGCATCATTGGCTGAGCCAAGACATCAAGCATCTGGCCAGGGAGCATTCTTTCTTTTTAGGGAACTATATGAACTATATGCACATGATCCAGTAAGCATCCCCACTAATCAGAGCATTATAAGCATAGTAGCATACCATAAGCTCACAAGAATCCATCAAGTAAATCTTCACAAGGATACCACAGTAGCATAGTAGCATACCATAAGCTCACAAGAATCCATCATTTTCTTCACAAGGATACCACAGTAGCATACCATAGTAGCATTTCATGCATTTAAATGAACCAGTAGCATCAAAACCAACCAAATGTCCAACTGGCAAGCAATACCAAGTGAGCAAGTCTTCATTACCTTGTACAGGTTCAGACATGGATTTATTTCCAACAAAGGATGGAAATCAAATTAACATCATTGAATTAAATTGAATCATTACCATCACATGGTTCATCAATAACAAGCGGCAGTAAACCTCCACAAACAACAGGTACATATGATCATGTAAGCCACACAGGCATAGCAAGTGATATAAGTTGACAATAACCAACACCTTTTTATTAGCAGCATAACAATATACTAACCACTAGCAATCCAGGCTCCAAATGGAACCTTTGGAGCAGATATATATAGAGCCAATATAGCATGTCACTCCAAATGAAACTATCCATATGCAGGCAACAAAGTAATTTATTCAGATACTGCACATGAGCAGCATCACTGAATCAAAGAAACTAGCAGCAATGCATCCAGAGCAACAACATCAATGCATCCAGAGCAACAGCAATGCATCCAGAGCATCATCAGCACAACCTAGAAGCACGAGCATTTCGTCGAGCACTTTGTGCTCGCGCGGGAGAGGAAGAGGGAGGGGAGGGGAGAGAGTTCACCGACGACAGGGGTGGAGGAGGAGGTTGACGACGACGGCAGCGGTGGAGGAGGAGGACGCGGTGGCTCCTCCACCTTCACGCGATGGCGGCCCCTCCTCGCGGCGGCCCCTCCTCGCCGTAGCGGCAGCTTGTGCTGCAGGTGGCGGGGATGGGAGGACCGTGGCGGCATGCGGCCCTCGCGGAGGAAGGCGGCGGCGACGGCGATGCGACGACCATGGTGGCGCGCGGCGGATCGGAGGAGAGGGGAGAGGGGAGAGGGGAGAGGTGAACAGGCGGGGGAGGGCACGGGCGAGATGATATAAGTTACCTTAATTCTGTGGCACACCAGAGCAAGTGCGCCACAGAATCAATTACTTCTGTGGCGCACCGAAGCACGTGCGCCACAGAAAGAGTTATTTCTGTGGCGCAGCATGCCATGTGCGCCACAGAAATACCTACACTAATAATTGGTGGTGGCAGGATGTGGGCCCCATACAATTTCTGTGGCGCAATGTTCAGTAGTGCGCCACAAAATTAAGCTATTTCTGTGGCGCACCTAGCATGGTGCGCCACAAAATAACATTCTGTGGCGCATTTTCAGTGGTGCGCCACAGAACTAAGCTCTGCCTATAAGGGTTTTCCTTCTAGTGACTCAAGCAATTTACTTTCGAATGGCGGAGAAATACCATGTAGTAGGTAGGTATGGTGGACACAAATGGCATAGTGGTTGCCTCAAGGATTTTGGATGCATGAGAAGTAATCCCTCTCAATACAAGGTTTAGGCTAGCAAAGTTATTTGAAACAAACACAAGGATGAATCGGTGCAGCAAAACTTACATAAAAGACATATTGTAAACATTATAAGACTCTACACCGTCTTCCTTGTTGTTCAAAACTCAATACTAGAAATTATCTAGACTTTAGAGAGACCAATTATGCAAACCAAATTTTAGCAAGCTCTATGTATTTCTTCATTAATAGGTGCAAAGTATATGATGCAAGAGCTTAAACATGAGCACAACAATTTCCAAGTATCAAATTATTCAAGACATTTTAGAATTACTACATGTAGCATTTCCCGATTCCAACCATATAACAATTTAACGAAGAAGATTCAACCTTCGCCATGAATACTATGAGTAAAGCCTAAGGACATATTGTCCATATGCAACAGCGGAGCGTGTCTCTCTCCCACACAATGAATGCTAGGATCCATTTTATTCAAACAAAAACAAAAACAAAAACAAACCGACGCTCCAAGCAAAGCACATAAGATGTGATGGAATAAAAATATAGTTTCAGGGGAGGAACCTGATAATGTTGTCGATGAAGAAGGGGATGCCTTGGGCATCCCCAAGCTTAGACGCTTGAGTCTTCTTAAAATATGCAGGGGTGAACCACCGGGGAATCCCCAAGCTTAGAGCTTTCACTCTCCTCGATCATATTGTATCATCTCCCTCTCTTGATCCTTGAAAACTTCCTCCACATCAAACTCGAAACAACTCATTAGAGGGTTAGTGCACAATAAAAATTTACATGTTCAGAGGTGACATAATCATTCGTAACACTTCTGGACATTGCACAAAGCTACTGGACATTAATGGAACAAAGAAATTCATCCAACATAGCAAAAGAGGCAATGCGAAATAAAAGGCAGAATCTGTCAAAACAGAACAGTTCGTAAATACGAATTTTAAAATGGCACCAGACTTGCTCAGATGAAAATGCCCAAATTGAATGAAAGTTGCGTACATATCTGAGGATCACTCACGTAAATTGGCATAATTTTCTGAGTTACCTACAGAGAATTAGGCCCAGATTCGTGACAGCAAAGAAATCTGTTTTTGCGCAGTAATCCAAATCTAGTATGAACCTTACTATCAACGACTTTACTTGGCACAACAATGCACAAAACTAAGATAAGGAGAGGTTGCTACAGTATTAAACAACTTCCAAGACTCAAATATAAAATAAAGTACTGTAGTAAAAACATGGGTTGTCTCCCATAAGCGCTTTTCTTTAACGCCTTTCAGCTAGGCGCAGAAAGTGTGTATCAAGTAACATCAAAAGACGAAGCATCAACAGCATAACTTGTTCTAATAATAGAATCATAAGGTAACTTCATTCTCTTTCTAGGGAAGTGTTCCATACCTTTCTTGAGAGGAAATTGATATTTAATATTACCTTCCTTCATATCAATGGTGGCACCAATAGTTCGAAGAAAAGGTCTTCCCAATATAATGGGACAAGATGCATTGCATTCAATATCCAAGACAAAAAAATCAACGGGGACAAGGTTATTGTTAACCATAATATGAACATTATCAATCCTCCCCAAAGGTGTCT
This sequence comes from Lolium perenne, assembly GCF_019359855.2. Lineage (NCBI taxonomy): Eukaryota > Viridiplantae > Streptophyta > Magnoliopsida > Poales > Poaceae > Lolium > Lolium perenne. The sequence goes on from NC_067245.2 coordinate 297,465,548, forward strand.
TCATAGCATTATCAGCAAGATTAACATCCAAATAACAATTTTTCAATGGTGGCAAGTCAAGCATATCATAAATTTTCTTAGGCATAACAGAAATACTTGCACCAAGATCACATAAAGCATTACAATCAAAATCATTGACCCTCATCTTAATGATAGGCTCCCAACCATCTTCTAACTTCCTAGGAATAGAAGTTTCAAGTTTTAGTTTATCTTCTCTAGCTTTTATGAGAGCATTCGTAATATGTTTTGTAAAGGCCAAATTTATAGCACTAGCATTGGGACTTCTAGCAAGTTTTTGTAAGAACTTTATAACTTCAGAGATGTGACAATCATCAAAATCTAAACCATTATGATCTACAGCAATGGGATCATCATCCCCAATGTTGGAAAAAAATTCAGCAGTTTTATCACAGGCAGTTTCGGCAGTTTTAGCAGTTTCCGGCAGTTTTGCAGGCTTTGCATTAGAAGTGGAAACATTGCCAACACCAATCCTTTTACCATTATTAGTAGGAGGTGCAGCAACATGTGGAGCATTAGCATTGCTAGTGGTGGTAATAGTCCAAACTTTAGCTACATTATTCTCTTTAGCTAGTTTTTCATTTTCTTCTCTTTCCCACCTAGCATGCAATTCAGCCATCAATCTTATATTCTCATTAATTCTAACTTGGATGGCATTTGCTGTAGTAACAATCTTATTATCAATGTCCTTATTAGGCATAACTTTCAATTTTAAAAGATCAACATCAGAGGCAAGTCTATCAACCTTAGAAGCAAGAATATCAATTTTATCAAGCTTTTCCTCAACAGATTTGTTAAAAGCAGTTTGTGTACTAATAAATTATTTAAGCATGGCTTCAAGACCAGGGGGTACACTCCTATTATTGTTGTAAGAATTCCCATAAGAATTACCATAACCATTACCATTAACAGCAGGATATGGCCTATAGTTGTTACCAGAGTTGTTCCTATAAGCATTGTTGTTGAAATTATTATTTTTAATGAAATTCTCATCAACATTTTCTTCTTGAGCAACCAATGAAGCTAAAGGAACATTATTTGGATCAACATTAGATCTATCGTTCACAAGCATAGACATAATCACATCAATCTTATCACTCAAGGAGGAGGTTTCTTCGACAGAATTTACCTTCTTACCTTGTGGAGCTCTTTCCGTGTGCCATTCAGAGTAATTTATCATCATATCATCAAGAAGCTTTGTGGCCGCCCCCAAAGTGATGGACATAAAGGTACCTCCAGCAGCTGAATCCAATAGGTTCCGCGAAGAAAAATTCAGTCATGCATAAAAGGTTTGGATGATCATCCAAGTAGTCAGTCCATGGGTTGGGCAATTCTTTACCAAAGATTTCATTCTCTCCCATGCTTGAGCAACATGTTCATTATCTAATTGTTTAAAATTCATTATGTTACTCCTCAAAGATATAATTTTAGCAGGGGGATAATATCTACCAATAAAAGCATCCTTGCATTTAGTCCATGAATCAATACTATTTCTAGGCAGAGATAGCAACCAATCTTTAGCTCTTCCTCTTAATGAGAAAGGAAACAATTTAAGTTTTATAATATCACCATCTACATCCTTATACTTTTGCATTTCACATAGTTCAACAAAATTATTAAGATGGGCAGCAGCATCATCAGAACTAACACCAGAAAATTGCTCTCTCATAACAATATTCAGTAAAGCAGGTTTAATTTCAAAGAATTCTGCTGTAGTAGCAGGTGGAGCAATAGGTGTGCATAGGAAATCATTATTATTAGTGTTTGTGAAGTCACACAACTTAGTGTTTTCAGGAGTATTCATTTTAACAGTAGTAAATAAAGCAAACTAGATAAAGTAAATGCAAGTAACTAATTTTTGTGTGTTTTTGATATGGAGAACAAGACAGTAAATAAAGTAAAGCTAGCAACAAATTTTTTTGTGTTTTGTTATAATGCAGCAAACAAAGTAGTAAATAAAATAAAGCAAGACAAAAACAAAGTAAAGAGATTGGAAGTGGAGACTCCCCTTGCAGCGTGTCTTGATCTCCCCGGCAACGGCGCCAGAAAACAGTCTTGATGCGCGTGAGACACACGTTCGTTGGGAACCCCAAGAGGAAGGTATGATGCGCACAGCAGCAAGTTTTCCCTCAGTAAGAAACCAAGGTTTATCGAACCAGTAGGAGCCAAGAAGCACGTTGAAGGTTGATGGCGGCGGGATGTAGTGCGGCGCAACACCAGGGATTCCGGCGCCAACGTGGAACCTGCACAACACAACCAAAGTACTTTGCCCCAACGAAACAGTGAGGTTGTCAATCTCACCGGCTTGCTGTAACAAAGGATTAGATGTATAGTGTGGATGATGATTGTTTGCGAAGAACAGTAAAACAAGTATTGCAGCAGATTGTATTCAATGTAAAAGAATAGGACCGGGGTCCACAGTTCACTAGAGGTGTCTCTCCCATAAGATAAATAGCATGTTGCGTGAACAAATTATAGTCGGGCAATTGACAAATAGAGAGGGCATGACCATGCACATACATGATATGATGAGTATAGTGAGATTTAATTGGGCATTACGACAAAGTACATAGACCGCTATCCAGCATGCATCTATGCCTAAAAAGTCCACCTTCAGGTTATCATCCGAACCCCTTCCAGTATTAAGTTGCAAACAACAGACAATTGCATTAAGTATGGTGCGTAATGTAATCAATAACTACATCCTCGGATATAGCATCAATGTTTTATCCCTAGTGGCAACAGCACATCCACAACCTTAGAACTTTCTGTCCTTGTCCTGCATTTAATGGAGGCATGAACCCACTATCGAGCATAAATACTCCCTCTTGGAGTTAAGAGTAAAAACTTGGCCAGAGCCTCTACTAATAACGGAGAGCATGCAAGATCATAAACAACACATAGGTAATAGATTGATAATCAACATAACATAGTATTCTCTATCCATCGGATCCCGAAACACACAACATATAGCATTACAGATAGATGATCTTGATCATGTTAGGCAGCTCACAAGATCCGACAATGAAGCACATAAGGAGAAGACGACCATCTAGCTACTGCTATGGACCCATAGTCCAGGGGTGAACTACTCACTCATCACTCCGGAGGCAATCATGGCGGTGAAGATTTCTCCGGGAGATGATTCCCCTCTCCGGCAGGGTGCCGGAGGCGATCTCCTGAATCCCCCGAGATGGGATTGGCGGCGGCGGCATCTCAGTAAGGTTTTCCGTATCGTGGCTCTCGGTACTGGGGGTTTCGCGACGAAGACTATATGTAGGCGGAAGGGTGATACGTCTCCAACGTATCGATAATTTCTTATGTTCCATGCCACATTATTGATGTTATCTACATCTTTTATGCACACTTTATGTCATATTCGTGCATTTTCTGGAACTAACCTATTAACAAGATGCTGAAGTGCCAGTTGCTGTTTTCTGCTGTTTTTGGTTTCAGAAATCCTAGTAACGAAATATTCTCGGAATTGGACGAAATCAACACCCAGGGTCCTATTTTGCCACGAAGCTTCCAGAAGACCGAAGAGGAGACGAAGTGGGGCCACAAGCTGGCCAAACCCTAGGGCGGCGCGGCCTGGCCCCTGGCCGCGCGGCCCTATGGTGTGGGCCCCTCGTGCCCCCTCCTGACTTGCCCTTCCGCCTACTTAAAGCCTCCGTCGCGAAACCCCCAGTACCGAGAGCCACGATACGAGAAACCTTCCAGAGCCGCCGCCATCGCGAAGCCAAGATCTGGGGGACAGGAGTCTCTGTTCCGGCACGCCGCCGGGACGGGGAAGTGCCCCCGGAAGGCTTCTCCATCGACACCACCGCCATCTTCATCAACGCTGCTGTCTCCCATGAGGAGGGAGTAGTTCTCCATCGAGGCTCGGGGCTGTACCGGTAGCTATGTGGTTCATCTCTCTCCTATGTACTTCAATACAATAATCTCATGAGCTGCCTTACATGATTGAGATTCATATGATGATGCTTGTAATCTAGATGTCATTATGCTAGTCAAGTGGGTTTTACTTATGTGATCTCCGGAGACTCCTTGTCCCACGTGTGTAAAGGTGACAGTGTGTGCACCGTGTGGGTCTCTTAGGCTATATTTCACAGAATACTTATTCACTGTTATGAATGGCGTAGTGAAGTGCTTATTTGTATCTCTTTATGATTGCAATGTGTTTTGTATCACAATTTATCTATGTGCTACTCTAGTGATGTTATTAAAGTAGTTTTATTCCTCCTGCACGGTGTAATGGTGACAGTGTGTGCATCCGTGTTAGTACTTGGTTTATGCTATGATTATGATCTCTTGTAGATTATGAAGTTAACTATTGCTATGATGGTATTGATGTGATCTATTCCTCCTACTTAGCATGAAGGTGACAGTGTGCATGCTATGTTAGTACTTGGTTTAGTCGAATTGATCTTTCATGCACTCTAAGGTTATTTAAATATGAACATTGAATTGTGGAGCTTGTTAACTCTGGCATTGAGGATTCGTGTAATCCTACGCAATGTGTTCATCATCCAACAAGAGTGTAGAGTATGCATTTATCTATTCTGTTATGTGATCAATGTTGAGAGTGTCCACTAGTGAAAGTCTAATCCCTAGGCCTTGTTCCTAAATACTGCTATCGCTGCTTGTTTCTTGTTTTACTTGCGTTACTACTGCTGCAATACTACCACCATCAACTACACGCCCGACAAGCTATTTTACGGCACCGTTGCTGCTCTTGCTCATACTTATTCATACCACCTGTATTTCACTATCTCTTCGCCGAACTAGTACACCTATTAGGTGTGTTGGGGACACAAGAGACTTCTTGCTTTGTGGTTGCAGGGTTGCATGAGAGGGATATCTTTGACCTCTTCCTCCCTGAGTTTGATAAACCTTGGGTGATCCACTTAAGGGAAAACTTGCTGCTGTTCTACAAACCTCTGCTCTTGGAGGCCCAACACTGTCTACAGGAAAAGGAGGGGGCGTAGACATCAAGCTATTTTCTGGCGCCGTTGCCGGGGAGGAAAGGTAAAAGGTACTCACACTCCGGATCTCGGCTACTAAGCTATTTTCGCCGTTGTAAGTACTCGAAGCTATTTCCTTTAGATCCTGCAATTGCATCTTTTTGTTTCTTGTTTACACTAGTTAGGCATAATGGACAAGAATGAGCTTCTATTTCTATTTCCTGATTTAAAACATGGATTGTTTGATGCGAAAATTAAAAAACCTATGGAATCTTATTTGCATGCTGGTAGTAATATTAGTATGAACGCTTTGAACACCATTGTTGATAATAATATAGAAAGTTCTAAGCTTGGGGAAGCTGGTTTTCATGATCTTTTTAGTCCCCCAAGCATTGAGGAGAAAATTTTCTTTGATGATACTTTGCCTCCTATTTATGATAATGATATTGGTCTTTTAGTACCGCCTGTTATGGAGGATAAATTTGATTATGATTACAATATGCCTCCTATATTTGATAATGAGAATAATAATGATAGCTACTTTGTTGAATTTGCTCCCACTACAACTAATAAAATTGATTATGCTTATGTGGAGAGTAATGATACTTTTATGCATGTGAATAAGAATGCTTTATGTGATACTTATATTGTTGAGTTTGTTCATGATGCCTCTGAAAATTATTACGAGAGAGGAAAATATGGTTGTAGAAATTTTCATGTTACTAAAATGCCTCTCTATGTGCTGAAATTTTTGAAGCTACACTTGTTTTATCTTCCTATGCTTGTTACTTTGCTCTTCATGAACTTGTTTATTTACAAGATTCCTATGCATAGGAATCATGTTAGACTTAAATATGTTTTGGATTTGCTTCTTGATGCTCTCTTTTGCTTCAACTACTATTTCTTGCGAGTGCATCATTAAAACTGCTGAGCCCATCTTAATGGCTATAAAGAAAGAACTTCTTGGGAGATAACCCATGTGTTATTTTGCTACAGTACTTTGTTTTATATTTGTGTCTTGGAAGTTGTTTACTACTGTAGCAACCTATCCTTATCTTAGTTTTGTGTTTTGTTGTGCCAAGTAAAGTCGTTGATAGTAAGGTTCATACTAGATTTGGATTACTGCGCAGAAACAGATTTCTTTGCTGTCACGAATCTGGGCGAAATTCTCTGTAGGTAACTCAGAAAATTATGCCAATTTACGTGAGTGATCCTCAGATATGTACGCAACTTTCATTCAATTTGGGCATTTTCATTTGAGCAAGTCTGGTGCCATTTTAAAATTCATCTTTACGAACTGTTCTGTTTTGACAGATTCTGCCTTTTATTTCGCATTGCCTCTTTTGCTATGTTGGATGAATTTCTTTGATCCATTAATGTCCAGTAGCTTTATGCAATGTCCAGAAGTGTTAAGAATGATTATGTCACCTCTGAACATGTTAATTTTTATTGTGCACTAACCCTCTAATGAGTTGTTTCGAGTTTGGTGTGGAGGAAGTTTTCAAGGATCAATAGAGGAGTATGATGCAACATGATCAAGGAGAGTGAAAGCTCTAAGCTTGGGGATGCCCCGGTGGTTCACCCCTGCATATATCAAGAAGACTCAAGCGTCTAAGCTTGGGGATGCCCAAGGCATCCCCTTCTTCATCGACAACATTATCAGGTTCCTCCCCTGAAACTATATTTTTATTCCATCACATCTTATGTGCTTTGCTTGGAGCGTCGGTTTGTTTTTGTTTTTGTTTTGTTTGAATAAAATGGATCCTAGCATTCACTTTGTGGGAGAGAGACACGCTCCGCTGTAGCATATGGACAAGTATGTCCTTAGTTTCTACTCATAGTATTCATGGCGAAGTTTCTTCTTCGTTAAATTGTTATATGGTTGGAATTGGAAAATGATACATGTAGTAATTGCTATAAATGTCTTGGGTAATGTGATACTTGGCAATTGTTGTGCTCATGTTTAAGCTCTTGCATCATATACTTTGCACCCATTAATGAAGAAATACATAGAGCACGCTAAAATTTGGTTCGCATATTTGGTCTCTCTAAGGTCTAGATAATTTCTAGTATTGAGTTTTGAACAACAAGGAAGACGGTGTAGATTCTTATAATGTTTACAATATGTCTTTTATGTGAGTTTTGCTGCGCCGTTCATCCTTGTGTTTGTTTCAAATAACCTTGCTAGCCTAAACCTTGTATCGAGAGGGAATACTTCTCATGCATCCAAAACACTTGAGCCAACCACTATGCCATTTGTGTCCACCATACCTACCTACTACATGGTATTTCTCCGCCATTCCAAAGTAAATTGCTTGAGTGCTACCATTAAAATTCCATCATTCACCTTACAATATATAGCTCATGGGACAAATAGCTTAAAAACTATTGTGGTATTGAATATGTACTTATGCACTTTATCTCTTATTAAGTTGCTTGTTGTGCGATAACCATGTTTCTGGGGACGCCATCAACTATTCTTTGTTGAATATCATGTGAGTTGCTATGCATGTTCGTCTTGTCTGAAGCAAGAGCGATCTACCACCTTATGGTTAAGCATGCATATTGTTAGAGAAGAACATTGGGCCGCTAACTAAAGCCATGATCCATGGTGGAAGTTTCAGTTTTGGACATATATCCTCAATCTCATATGAGAAAATTATTAATTGTTGTTACATGCTTATGCATAAAAGAGGAGTCCATTATCTATTGTCTATGTTGTCCCGGTATGGATGTCTAAGTTGAGAATAATCAATAGCGAGAAATCCAATGCGAGCTTTCTCCTTAGACCTTTGTACAGGCGGCATAGAGGTACCCCTTTGTGACACTTGGTTAAAACATGTGCATTGTGATGATCCGGTAGTCCAAGCTAATTAGGACAAGGTGCGGGCACTATTAGTATACTATGCATGAGGCTTGCAACTTGTAAGATATAATTTACATGATACATATGCTTTATTACTACCGTTGACAAAATTGTTTCATGTTTTCAAAATTAAAGCTCTAGCACAAATATAGCAATCGATGCTTTCCTCTTTGAAGGACCATTCTTTTACTTTCATTGTTGAGTCAGTTCACCTATTTCTCTCCACCTCAAGAAGCAAACACTTGTGTGAACTGTGCATTGATTCCTACATATTTGCATATTGCACTTATTATATTACTCTATGTTGACAATATCCATGAGATATACATGTTATAAGTTGAAAGCAACCGCTGAAACTTAATCTTCCTTTGTGTTGCTTCAATGCCTTTACTTTGAATTATTGCTTTATGAGTTAACTCTTATGCAAGACTTATTGATGCTTGTCTTGAAGTGCTATTCATGAAAAGTCTTTGCTATATGATTCACTTGTTTACTCATGTCATATACATTGTTTTGATCGCTGCATTCACTACATATGCTTTACAAATAGTATGATCAAGGTTATGATGGCATGTCACTTCAGAAATTATCTGTGTTATCGTTTTACCTGCTCGGGACGAGCAGAACTAAGCTTGGGGATGCTGATACGTCTCCAACGTATCGATAATTTCTTATGTTCCATGCCACATTATTGATGTTATCTACATGTTTTATGCACACTTTATGTCATATTCGTGCATTTTCTGGAACTAACCTATTAACAAGATGCCGAAGTGCCGATTCTTGTTTTCTGCTGTTTTTGGTTTCAGAAATCCTAGTAACGAAATATTCTCGGAATTGGACGAAATCAACGCCCAGGGTCCTATTTTGCCACGAAGCTTCCAGAAGACCGAAGAGGAGACGAAGTGGGGCCACGAGGTGGCCAAACCCTAGGGCGGCGCGGCCTGGCCCCTGGCCGCGCGGCCCTATGGTGTGGGCCCCTCGTGCTCCCTCCTGACTTGCCCTTCCGCCTACTTAAAGCCTCCGTCGCGAAACCCCCAGTACCGAGAGCCACGATACGAGAAACCTTCCAGAGCCGCCGCCATCGCGAAGCCAAGATCTGGGGGACAGGAGTCTCTGTTCCGGCACGCCACCGGGACGGGGAAGTGCCCCCGGAAGGCTTCTCCATCGACACCACCGCCATCTTCATCAACGCTGCTGTCTCCCATGAGGAGGGAGTAGTTCTCCATCGAGGCTCGGGGCTGTACCGGTAGCTATGTGGTTCATCTCTCTCCTATGTACTTCAATACAATAATCTCATGAGCTGCCTTACATGATTGAGATTTATATGATGATGCTTGTAATCTAGATGTCATTATGCTAGTCAAGTGGGTTTTACTTATGTGATCTCCGGAGACTCCTTGTCCCACGTGTGTAAAGGTGACAGTGTGTGCACCGTGTGGGTCTCTTAGGCTATATTTCACAGAATACTTATTCACTGTTATGAATGGCGTAGTGAAGTGCTTATTTATATCTCTTTATGATTGCAATGTGTTTTGTATCACAATTTATCTATGTGCTACTCTAGTGATGTTATTAAAGTAGTTTTATTCCTCCTGCACGGTGTAATGGTGACAGTGTGTGCATCCGTGTTAGTACTTGGTTTATGCTATGATTATGATCTCTTGTAGATTATGAAGTTAACTATTGCTATGATGGTATTGATGTGATCTATTCCTCCTACTTAGCATGAAGGTGACAGTGTGCATGCTATGTTAGTACTTGGTTTAGTCGAATTGATCTTTCATGCACTCTAAGGTTATTTAAATATGAACATTGAATTGTGGAGCTTGTTAACTCCGGCATTGAGGATTCGTGTAATCCTACGCAATGTGTTCATCATCCAACAAGAGTGTAGAGTATGCATTTATCTATTCTGTTATGTGATCAATGTTGAGAGTGTCCACTAGTGAAAGTCTAATCCCTAGGCCTTGTTCCTAAATACTGCTATCGCTGCTTGTTTACTGTTTTACTGCGTTACTACTGCTGCAATACTACCACCATCAACTACACGCCAGCAAGCTATTTTCTGGCACCGTTGCTACTGCTCATACTTATTCATACCACCAGTATTTCACTATCTCTTCGCCGAACTAGTACACCTATTAGGTGTGTTGGGGACACAAGAGACTTCTTGCTTTGTGGTTGCAGGGTTGCATGAGAGGGATATCTTTGACCTCTTCCTCCCTAAGTTCGATAAACCTTGGGTGATCCACTTAAGGGAAAACTTGCTGCTGTTCTACAAACCTCTGCTCTTGGAGGCCCAACACTGTCTACAGGGAAAGGAGGGGGCGTAGACATCAAAGGGCAGGTCAGGGGGCCACACGAGGGCCCCACACACCAGGGCCGCGCGGCCAAGGCCCGGGCCGCGCCGCCCTAGTGTGGCGGCGCCTCGTGGCCCCACTTCGTAAGTCCTCTGGTCTTCTGGAAGCTTCGTGGAAAAATAGGCCCCTGGGTGTTGATTTCGTCCAATTCCGAGAATATTTCCTTACTAGGATTTCTGAAACCAAAAACAGCAGAAACAAAGAAGCGGCTCTTCGGCATCTCGTTAATAGGTTAGTGCCGGAAAATGCATAAATATGACATAAAGTATGCATAAAACATGTAGATATCATCAATAATGTGGCATGGAACATAAGAAATTATCGATACGTCGGAGACGTATCATCATATTCCAAGTTTGGAAATGATCCGGTGCATTTATGGTAGGTTCTAGAAGGTTCTAGAAAAGTCCGGAAGAAATCACCATGGAAATTGGAGTCCCGGAGGGACTCCACCTTGCATGGCCAGCCAAACCCTAAAGGGTGGAGTCCCAGGTGGACTCCACCATAGGTGGTCGGCCACCCCACCCAAAGGAAAGGTGGGAGTCCCACCTTGGGTAGGACTCCCTCCTTGAGTAGGTTTCCCACCTATGGGAGGTTTTGTTGTTGGGGTCTTATTCGAAGACTTGGACTACAACTCTTGGGGATTTCCACCTATATAATGAGGAGAAGAGGGAGGGGGGCAGCCACTCTTGGCTCCACCTTGACCGCACCCCTATGAGGGCCTGCGCCCAAGCCCCCTCTCCCCAAAACCCTAGCTACCTCTCCTCCACCACCTCTCCCGCATATGCTTAGCGAAGCTCCGCCGGAGATCTCCATCGACACCACCACCACACCGTCGTGCTGTCGGGATTCCAAGGAGGATCTACTACTTCAGCTGCCCGCTGGAACGGGGAGAAGGACGTCGTCATCAACACCGAACGTGTGACCGAGTACGGAGGTGCTGCCCGATTGTGGCACCGTCAAGATCTTCTACGCGCTTTTGAAAGCGGCAAGTGATCGTCTACCGCAGCAACGAGAGCCTCCTCTTGTAGGCTTTGGAAATCTTCAAGGGTTAGTCTCGTTCATCCCCTCGTTGCTCCCATCTTCTAGATTGCATCTTGGCTTGGATTGCGTTCTCGCGGTAGGAAAATTTTTGTTTTCTATGCTACGAATCCCAACAGTGGTATTAGAGCCGTGTCTATGCATAGATGGTTGCACGAGTAGAACACAATTGTTTTGTGGGCGTTGATGCTTATGTTGTCTTTAGTTCGAGTACTTTGCATCTTTGTGGCATGGTGGGATGAAGCGGCTCGGGCTAACTTTACATGACCGCGTTCATGAGACTTGCTCCACGTTCGACATGCAACTTGTATTGCATAAGTGGCTTTGCGGGTGTCTGTCTCTCCCACCATAGTGAAGATTCAATTTACTCTTTCTATTGACAACACTAGTATCACCGTTGTGGTTCATGTTCGTAGGTAGATTAGATCTTACTCGAAAACCCTAAACCACGTAAAAAATGCAAACCAAATTAGAGGCGTCTAACTTGTTTTTGCATGGTTTGGTGATGTGATATGGCCATGATGTGATGATGAATATGTATGAGATGATCATTATTGTATTGTGGCAACCGGTAGGAGCCTTATGGTTGTCTTTATATTTCATGTTGAGTATTATTTCAAAGTAGTTGTAATAGTTGCTACATGCGGTGAACAACCATAAGGACGGCGCCATGGACCTTGACGCTACGCCAACGATGATGGAGATCATGCCCGTTGATGATGGAGATCATGTCTGTGCTTTGGAGATGAAGATCGAAGGCGCAAAGACTAAAGGGCCATATCATATCACATATGAATTGCATGTGATGTTAATCCTTTATGCATCTTATTTTGCTTAGAACGCGACGGTAGCATTATAAGATGATCCCTCACATTAATATCAAGATAATAAAGTGTTCTCCCCTCGTATGCACCGTTGATATAGTTCGTCATTTCGAAGCATCTCGTGATGATCGGATGTGATAGACTCAACGTTCACATACAACGGGTGTAAGCCATGTTGCACACGCGGAATACGTGGGTTTGCTTGACGAGCCTAGCATGTACAGACATGGCCTCGGGACAACGGAAACCGAAAGGTTGAACATGAGTCATATGGATGATATGATCAACATGTTGATGTTCACCATTGAAGCTACATCATCTCACCTGATGATCGGTTTTGGTGTAGTGGATCTGGATCGTGTACCACTTAACAACTATGAGGGATGTTGTATTAAGTGGGAGTTCATTAGTAATTAGATTAAACCATGAACTAATTATCATAAACATAGTCTGAGTAGTATTATGAACTAATTTGTAGTATTGGCATCCGTTTTCTACCAAGCGCTAGTCTTGTAATTGAGATAGAAATACTGTTAAAATCTGACAAGAAACTTTACAGACTGGTACCGTATTGTTAAAGAATCAAGAAATGATTAAGTCCTATTGCAAACTTTTTGTAAACCTCACATTGTTGATTCAAAGAGCTATGATTTCAATTAGTACCTAAAGTTATCTTGTCTCCATGAAACTTGAAGTTCAAATCTGTTTGAAAAAGTAAGGAGCTGAAAATTTAGTTTTCAGAAATAAGCAAGGTATGAGATATATGTGATATCTAAGACCTTATTGCAAGATGATAGAATATAATCTAGTGAGACTACATAAACTCATAAGTTTTATGGGAATGTACGAAGGTTGAAGATGCCCGACGTCCCAATCCTCCAACTAAGTTGGACAGTAAAGATATTCAAATATCCATGAAATGATCGTCCTTAGTATGCACCGTTGCTGAGACTCGTTGTTTCGAAGCATCTCGTGATGATCGGGTGTTATAGATTCTACGAGTGCATGCAACGGGTGCAAGTCAGATTTGCACATGTGAATACTGAGGTTAAACTTTACAAGCATAGCATGTACAGACATGGTCTCGGAAAAGTCGTCATGATATGATGGATAAACACTACAAGAAAAGTTGCCATGGCCGACGAAGTTGAAGTCGCGCCGTGGTTGCTGGTGTACCATGGCCGACGATTTTTGCTCCCTCCGTGGTGCATGTCAAAACTTTTTTTTTCTCGTTTTTGAGGCCACCTAGCCCGACGAAAGCGGCCAAAACGTCGCGTATGGTGGCCCGGGACGTGGTGCATCTCGAAATCTCGGGTTCGCCGGCCGAGTCAACGCAAATCCGCACCGCCGAGGGATGTAGGGCCCAGATGGCAGCCTCTCTGGCATTGTTTTTTTTCTCGATCGCGCCATCTCGTTCAACGTTCTCCGATCGAGCCGTTTACGATGCAGGATCATGGGTCCCGCATGTCATCCTCTATGAACCAAAATTCTTTCTATTCTTGGATTTTTTTTGACCCCCTGATTTCTGGCTACTTCCTTTTTCTTTTGATCCCTTGCCGCCTTGGAAACGTTGAGACCGCTGCTGCTAAATGGGACCCGCATGTCATCCTCCATGTGCAATCAACTTTCTTTTCTTGGAGTTTTTTTTGGCACCTCATATTTGGTCACTTGTCTTTTTTTTTCGATCCCCTGCCGCCTCTCAAACGGTGATACCGCTGCTGCTAAATGGGACCCGCATGTCATCCTCTATGTACTATAAAACTTTCTTTTCTTGGATTTTTTTTGGCACCTCATATTTGGTCACTTACCTTTTTCTTTCGATCCCCTGCCGCCTCTCAAACGGTGATACCACTGCTGCTAACTGGGACCCGCATGTCATCCTCTATGTACTATAAAACTTTCTTTTCTTGAATTATTTTTGGCACCTCATATTTGGTCACTTACCTTTTTCTTTCGATCCCCTGCCGCCTCTCAAACGGTGATACCGCTGCTGCTAACTGGGACCCGCATGTCATCCTCTATGTACTATAAAACTTTCTTTTCTTGAATTATTTTTGGCACCTCATATTTGGTCACTTACCTTTTTCTTTCGATCCACTGCCGCCTCTCAAACGGTGATACCGCTGCTGCTAACTGGGACCCGCATGTCATCCTCTATGTACTATAAAACTTTCTTTTCTTGAATTATTTTTGGCACCTCATATTTGGTCACTTACCTTTTTCTTTCGATCACCTGCCGCCTCTCAAACGGTGATACCGCTGCTGCTACCTGGGACCCGCATGTCATCCTCTATGTACTATAAAACTTTCTTTTCTTGAATTATTTTTGGCACCTCATATTTGGTCACTTACCTTTTTCTTTCGATCCCCTGCCGCCTCTCAAACGGTGATACCGCTGCTGCTAAATGGGACCCGCATGTCATCCTCTATGTACTATAAAACTTTCTTTTCTTGAATTATTTTTGGCTCCTCATATTTTTTCACTTGCCTTTTTCTTTCGATCCCCTGCCGCCTCTCAAACGGTGATACCGCTGCTGCTAAATGGGACCCGCATGTCATCCTCTATGTACTATAAAACTTTCTTTTCTTGAATTATTTTTGGCTCCTGATATTTTTTCACTTGCCTTTTTCTTTCGATCTCATGCCACGTTTGAAACGTTGAGGAACCTGCAGCTCATGGGACCCGCATGTCATCCTCTATGTACTATAAAAGTTTATTTTCTTTGTTTTTTTTCACCCTACTGATTTTTGGCAATTTCTTTTTTCTTTTGATCCCCTGCCGCCTCTCAAACGGTGATACCGCTGCTAAATGGGACCCGCATGTCATCCTCTATGTACTATAAAACTTTCTTTTCTTGGATTATTTTTGGCACCTCATATTCGTTCACTTGCCTTTTTCTTTCGATCCCCGCCGCCTCTCAAACAGTGAGACCGCTGCAGCCTAAATGGGACCCGCATGTCATCCTCTATGAGCAATCAACTTTCTTTTCTTGGAGTTTTTTTTGGCACCTGATATTTGGGCACTTGCCTTTTTCTTTCTATCTCATGCCACGTTTGAAACGTTGATGAACCCGCAGGCTCTTGGGACCCGCATGTCATCCTCTATGTACTATAAAAGTTCATTTTCTTGGTTTTTTTCACCCTCTGATTTTTGGCAATTTCTTTTTTCTTTTGAACCCCTACCGCCTCTCAAACGGTGATACCGCTCTTGCTAAATGGGACCCACATGTCATCCTCTATGTACAATAAAGTTTCTTTTCTTGGATTATCTTTTGCTCTGATATTTTGTCATTTGCCTTTTTCTTTCGATCTCATCCGCCTTTGAAACGTTGAGTAAGCTGCGGCTCATGAGTCCCGCATGTCATCCTCTACGAACAATAAAAGTTTCCTTTCTTGGAGTTATTTTTGACCCCTAATTTACGGCTATTTGCCTTTTTCTTTTGATCTCCCGCCCCTTTGAAACGATGAGGAATGACTTTGTTGGCAGGTCGGTCCCACAAGTCATCCTCTATGAACAATAAAAGTTTCCTTTGATGGATTTTTTTGAACACCTAATTAATTTACGGATATTTCCTTTTTTTCTTTGATCCCTGCCGCCTTGGAATCGTTGAGGATGCTGCTGCCTCATGGGTCCCGCATGTCATCCTCTCAGAATGGTAAATGTTTCTTTTCTTGGATATTGTTTAGCAAATGATTTTTGGCTTATTTTTTCTTTAGATATCCTGCCGCCTTTAAAACGTTGAGGACGGCTGCTGGCTCACGGGTCCCACATGTCAGCCTCTATGAACAATAAACGCTGAGGATGTTGCTGCCTCATGGGTCCCGCATGTCATCCTCTCAGAACGAAAATGTTTCTTTTCTTGGATTTTTTACCAACAGATTTTTGGTTTATTTTTTCTTTCCATCCCCTGCCGCCTTTAAAACGACGCTGCTGGCTCATGGGACTCCGAAGACCGCCTCCACCTACAAGAAAAATCTGATATCTTGATAATTATGCAGACAATAAACGGTGTATTGCGCTACGAGCTATTTCAACGGATAAATTAAATATTTATTTTTACATAAACAAATTTATATCTTTGAATCTCCTTGTTTTTGTTTTTGCGAAGCATAGGACTTTCCTGTTTTTAGAAAAATCCGAACTATCCTGTTTTGGAGTGGGCTGAAATTGTACGAGTCAAAAGGCCCAGCGGGATAGTTCGAATGCCAGATGTCCACATGCAGCCCAATTGAAATCGTTCTTTTTTGGAATTTTTTCACCCCCGATTTACGGCTACTTCATTTTTCTTTTGGTCTGTGCCGCCTTGGAAACGTTGAGTCTGCTGCTGCAAAATGGGACCCGCATGTCATCCTCTATGTACAGTAAAATTTCTTTTCTTAGATTATTTTTGGCTCCTGATATTTGGTCACTTGCCTTTTTCTTTCGATCCCGTGCAGCCTCTCAAACGGTGATACCGCTGCTGCTAAATGGGACCCGCATGTCATCCTCTATGGACTATAAAACTTTCTTTTCTTGAATTATTTTTGGCTCCTGATATTTGGTCACTTGCCTTTTTCTTTCGATCCCCTGCCGCCTCTCAAACGGTGATACCGCTGCTACTAAATGGGACCCGCATGTCATACTCTATGTACAATCAAGTTTCTTTTCTTGAATTATTTTTGGATCCTGATATTTGGTCACTTGCCTTTTTCTTTCGATCTCATGCCACCTTTGAAACGTTGAAGAACCTCTTTGGCTCATGGGACCCGCATGTCATCCTCTATGTACTATAAAAGTTCATTTTCTTGGTTTTTTTTCACCCTACGATTTTCGGCTATTTCCTTTTTCTTTTGATCCCTGCCGCCTTTGAAACGTTGATGACTCTGCTGGATCATCTATAAAACTTTCCTTTCTTTTTTTTTTTTTACCCCATAATTTCTGTCTACTTTCTTTTTCTTTTGATCTCAAGCCGCATTTGAAACGTTGAGACCGCTGCTGCTAAATGGGACCCGCATGTCATCCTCTATGTACAATAAAGTTTTCTTTTCTTGGATTATCTTTGTCTCCTGATATTTTGTCACTTGCCTTTTTCTTTCGATCTCATGCCGCCTTTGAAACGTTGAGTAAGCTGCTGGCTCATGGGTCCCGCATGTCATCCTCTACGAACAATAAAAGTTTCCTTTCTTGGAGTTATTTTTGAACCCTAATTTCTGGCTACTTCCTTTTTCTTTTGATCCCGTGCCGCCTTGGAAACGTTGAGACCGCTGCTGCTAAATGGGTCCCGCATGTCATCCTCTATGAACAATAAACACTTCCTTTCTTGGAGTTATTTTGTACCCCTAATTTCTGGCTATTTGCCTTTTTCTTTTGATCCCTGCCGCCTTTGAAACGTTGAAGACTTTGCTGGCTCATGGGTCCCACATGTCAGCCTCTATGAACAATAAACACTTCCTTTCTTGGAGTTATTTTGTACCCCTAATTTCTGGCTATTTGCCTTTTTTCTTTCGATCCCCAGTCGCCTTCTAAACGTAGAGGACGCTGCTGGCTCGTGGGTCCCAGATGTCAGCCTCCATGGACAATAAACCTCTCCTTTGTTGGATTTATTTTTCACCCTCTGATTTTGGCTATTTCCTTTTTCTTTTGATCCACTGCCGCCTTGGAAACATTGAGTAAGCTGCTGACACATGGGGCCCGCATGTCATCCTCTATGTACAATCAACTTGCAAGATCTTCGAGCGAAAGAGCTTGTATTAGTGGGACCCATATGTCAACCTCTATGTACAATAAAAGTTTCCTTTCTTGGATTATTTTTAGCTCCTGATATTCGGTCACTTTCCTTTTTCTTTCGATCTCAAGCCGCCTCTGAAACGTTGAGTAAGGTGCTGGCTCATGGGACCCACATGTCATCCTCTATGTACAATAAAGTTCCTTTTCTTGGATTTTTTTTACCCCTGATTTTTGGTCACTTGCCTTGACGCTGCTGGCTCATGGGTCCCACATGTCAGCATCTATGAACAATAAACCTTTCCTTTGTTGGATTTATTGTTTACCCCTAATTTCTGGCTATTTGCCTTTTTCTTTTGATCCCCACCGGCCTTTGAAAACGTTGAGGAACCTGCTGGCTCATGGGACCCGCATGTCATCCTCTATGTACTATAAAATTTCTTTTCTTGGTTTTTTTTCACCTCTGATTTTTGGCTATTTCCTTTTTCTTTTGATCCCCTGCCGCCTTGGAAACGTTGAGTAAGCTGCTGACTCATGGGACCCGCATGTCATCCTCTATGTACAATCAACTTTCTTTTTTTGGAGTTTTTTTACCCCCTAATTTCTGGCTACTTTCTTTTTCTTTTGATCTCAAACCGCATTTGAAACGCTGAAACCGCTGCTGCAAAATGGGACCCGCATGTCATCCTCTATGTACAATAAGTTTCATTTCTTGGATTATTTTTGGCTCCTGATATTTGGTCACTTGCCTTTTTCTTCCGATCTCATGCCGCCTTTGAAACGTTGAGTAAGCTGCTGGCTCATGGGTCCCGCATGTCATCCTCTACGAACAATAAAAGTTACATTTCTTGGAGTTATTTTTGACCCTAATTTACGGCTACTTCCTTTTTCTTTTGATCCACTGCCGCCTTTGAAACGGTGAGGATTCTGCAGACTAATACAAGCTTTTTCTCTCCAAGATCTTGCAAGTTGATAGATTAAATCATGGAATTATTAGGATATGTTTTAAATTTCAAATCCACTTTATGAATTATTAAAAATACCGTTATCCATGTGGTTATGGAGCGAACAAGGATTTTCATATTGGGCATGAGCAGTTTCAAAAATTGGAACCCAATAATTCAAAATAAATAAAAACAACTTTTATGTAGAATCTCCGCGTTTTTTTTCTTTTGCCATTCATAGGATCTGTGTTTCATTAGAAAAGGGCCGAAATTGCATGAGCAGAAAGGCCCATTTGTAGTTATTGGGCTTCGACAGCCGGAGCAAGTAGGCCGAGAGCAATTACCATGTAGATGGCCGTTGGCAACCCAAAGTGAAATATTGGGCCCAACAGGGGAAGGCTGAACAGTACTATTTTCTAATTGGAAGGTGGTACATGGCGTAATCCTGCCAAAAAAAAAAGATGGACACGGGTTGCTGAAATTTGCCCATCTGCGCCTAATATCGCCGCCGCGGCTCCGCTTCCGCCGCCGCCGCCATGCCTCGTCTCGCGTCGAGCTCGCGGTGCTTGCCGCGTCTCGGGCACGGGGTACCGCGGCGTCGCGCGCCCCCCAAAGGTACGTATTACGCGGAGATACGTGACGGCGGCGAGCGCATCGGCCTCGGCACCTACGAGACCGCGCACGAGGCCGCGCGCGCGTACGACGCCGTGGCGTGGCGGCTCGGGCGCCCGCGATCGTCGATGAATTTCCATGACGTGTGGACGCGCCAGCAGGCCGAGGATCTCGCGCCGCCGCCATACATCGTTAGACAGGAGGAACAGCACCGCCGCCGCGAGACGGAGCGCCATTTGCGCATCGCCAAGCGGGACGAGCGCGCGGCGCGTGAGTGGGCGGCCCGCTTCCCCGAGGACGTTGCCGCCGAGAACGAGCACTTCCGCGAGACGGAGGGCGGAGAAGGCGACGAGGCGGGCAGCGAAGAAGGAGGACCGCGCACGACGGAGGGCGGAGAAGGCGACGAGCGGGCCTTCATCGAAGCGCAGCTCGCCGGGCCGACCACCATTGGCGAGGACGACCCCCGTTGGATTGACCTCTTCTCGTCGGATCCGGTGTCGGGCACGACACCGTACTCGCTCGTCGGATGTCGAGTTTTAGTTTAGTTTTATCGCACTACTTTGTAAAAATATGAACTACGGAGTATCTATCAAGCTAATTTTATCCTATTTTATGTCTATTTCTAGTCTTTGTTTGATCTTATTTCTGCACTCTATTTTTCATTATATTCTGTTTTTGGCGCTGCATTTATAGCGCCTCTGAAAATACGCTGTTTCAGCCCTGCATTTGGCCGCCACAGTTTGCAGCTTCCGGTGAAGCTATTGCCGGCTCCATGCGCAGCATCAGCCATTCAGCCCACAGCGCCAAAATATAGAGCCACTGCTGGAGTTGCTGTAATATGTTTGTCGGCGAGGAGCTTACCTAATTAGTTAAAAAAGATGTTCAGCGTGGGATTCGAAAAAAAGATCTTCATGTTTTTCCTAGCTATCCTAGTTCGGACTTTTTATTGTGTTGGCTAGTGCATGAAGCTTGACACCTGTATTATGTGATCCTGATATGAGGATAAGAACACCTTCAGCTTGCATTGCTAATGGTGTCTACTGCGACGATGGCGTACATTCAATGGAGACTGATGCAAGAGAGTTGGTACTTGGTGAGCCTGCACTTGACATCATCGTGCCACACGAAGTAGGTGGTGTATTGGGATTAGGCGATAAGCATAGCACCTTGCAAAGAACAAGATGATGCTAGTGTTGGTTAACGTGATTTTACGCCAAAAGTCATGTATGCTCAACAGGTGCCGTACCTAGTTTGGATATTGTATTGTTACCCTTTTGTGGTTTGGTGTTTGTCCAACGAGAAAGCTACTCTTTTCCCGTGTAAGTGTTATTATGTGAACAAAAGTTGTGTGTACATATATATCGGTCGAGAGAACCAAGATTGCATATTCTTGCCTGGTTATAACACATAAGTCATAATAACAATTAAAGAGAAAAGGAACATTTGCCTTTGCAATGTGATTGTGCCAAGTAGATTAGACAACCAACCACAAACATTACGGGTCAACAGCCAAACGCATGCGAAAGTCCTAAGGTAAGCTCCATAAAACATGTTGAAACCAAAAGCCTAGAAACCATAAGAAAGGTAGCTCCACATCACGGTTCCACGACAATGACATACTGATCATAAAACAT
Organism: Lolium perenne; assembly: GCF_019359855.2. Classification (NCBI taxonomy): domain Eukaryota; kingdom Viridiplantae; phylum Streptophyta; class Magnoliopsida; order Poales; family Poaceae; genus Lolium; species Lolium perenne. The sequence continues at coordinate 297,486,518 of NC_067245.2, forward strand.
ATATCAAGTCGGGACAGTGCACCACTGGGTAAGCATCCATGGGGTCACGGCTCAAGAGCGAAGGCTTGTGTGAATCTTTGCAAAATGTGGCTCTTGCCTCACCCCACCCATACATCTTATCATGGAACCTTACCAAATCAGCATGAATCATCTTGACATAAACATAGCTCCTCTCTCCATCTGATGGGATTGAACAATGCGCCGATTGCGGTGCTTGACTTGTCAAACGGTATGCGAGGAGATGACGAAGCATGCGGCTGGTCTTTGTAGTGACAATGGCTTGGAGTAGCTGGTCCTGTGAACCACCCAAGCTGGATCTTTAGAGCTTGAAGGACAGTCCGTGCGAGATATGCGACCGTTGCTGCCTTCAGCTCGGGTTCAGGTGAATGACGGTGACATCTTGTCCTAGAGATGCGAGATCCTTCTTGATCAGATTCAGCGGAATCATCACCACTACTTACAGGTGCGTCGGGTTCTACGGAAGGCACATCAGGTACATGCTCCAGTTCATAGGAGTCGGGTGGGACAGCACCGTTTGCTGAAATCTCTACAATACCAGCTCCCGGTAGACCACTAGTCTCTACAGAGGGTAAACCACCAATATCCACTTCAGAGGATTCTCGTGGCACGACACCTTTCGCTAGAGGCTCTACCCTACCAGCTCCGGGTCCACCACCAGTCGATCGTGGGCATAGTCATGACGGGTTCTACCAATACAAAACCTCCTTCGGGTGCGGGATCATCGGTAGCAACTCCGGCATCAGCACCGGTTAAATCGGTCTTGACAATAGGTAAACCGTTTTGCTCCAGTTCAGAGAATTCCCGTGGCGCGACACCGTTCACTAGAGGCTCTACACTAGCAGCTCCAGCTGCACCACCAGTTTCTACAGCAGGGGGTAAACCCAATCCACAACCTTCTTCATGTTGCACGATGATGCCAGGTATAGGCTCATCAGTACCAGGTCAGTGCATCGGTCTCCATAGACAGTAAACAAGGTGGCGTCGGAGGTTTAAAAGACTGGCATGCCATTTCACCTTTGTCATCAGACAATATAGAGTTTTCTTCAACTCTATGTTTCTGCAATAATAAGCACATGAACAGAAATTAGACCAGAGCATCTAGCCATCTAACAGGGGCAGCGGCAAAACAAGCGTCGGTCCATATGTTTACCTTGTCATCTGGGATATCAGAACACACAGATTTAGAAGTCATTTCACATAGCATCCGCTTTTTCGTTCCTTCCCCTACGTCCATCTGGAATAAGTAATACTATTGATCACATAAAACTAATTAATCAAATATATGCATATGTTGAGAAGTTTGCACGGCAAATTGTGGATTCTGCTTTTATCACCTACGAATCGTCGTTCTATATATTTACCTTGTTATCTGGGATATCAGAAGTCACAGAATGAGAAGTCATCTCACTAAGTATCGGTTTTTTCTCTCTTTCCCCTCCATCCATCTGCAATAAGAAGTACTATTGATCACATAAATCCAATTCATTGAATATATGCATATGTTGAGAAGTTTGCACAACAAATTGTGGATTCTACTTCCAATCACCAAGTAATCTCGTGAGAAATGCATGATCAAGATATGTTTCTCCCTCTTGATCGACATCTGCATCTCCATTAAGACTAATCATCGTGCGATGGTGCTAGCGCATACACTTCAAATCACCGACAAGCAAAAAATTGTTGATTCTAGTAATGCTTAATCAGCAGTGGCCATGGAACGACCACAGATCGACCAAGCAAAAAAATAAATCATCAGCCTACTGATCACCAGGCAAAACAAACTAGGCCCATACATGGCCTCACAAATCATCATCAAACGTCGATCAAACTAGCAAGTTTGAACATGGATTACTAATTTATTTTCTGATAAAGTGAGTATATTAATATCGAAAGATATTGATTACACTGAGCCTCTGCAATAACGCAATACCTTACTGGTAGTACGGATGCACATGGATTCCTAATACTCCCTCTGTTCGGTTTTAATTAGTCGACGCGAGGGAGAGAAGAAAATGAACTGTCGATGCTTTCAACTAGAGTCAATTAAATACGAACGGAAGAAGTACGTAGTAGTATTGACAAATATCCGGATCTAGTCTAAAAACAAATTGGCATGTAAATCCTAGTAGTCTACTAAACTAGGATCAATACCCTAGATTAGGGTTGCAAGCGGCGTCCGCGAATCGTCCCGCAAAGCAGAAAATTAGAGCAAATAGTGGTTGAGATTAGAGCAGATTTAAAGCACTCGCACTGAAATTAGCTAGCCCGCTACCCACCCCACTTGACACCCTGCCCTAGATGTGAATCTACACCAAATATTCAAACAAGGATGAGCAACCGCCAATAAAATTTTATCCGCACATCATCATCTCTACCATACACAAGGGTATAGTGATTTCACATACAGCCATTGTTGCCGCGGGACGAGGATGAGTGATGCGCCGCGGAGAAGGTGCCTCACGCCTCTGTCGCCGCCGCCGTCGAAGAGGAAGTCGAAGCCGCACGATTGTGGTCCGTCGCCGATATGGAGGTGGAGCTACTAGGGAAGAGATGGAGGTGGAGGTGGAGAGGGAGTGATGGTTTGTACTAGTGGCGGCCGGTGAGGTAGTTATAAATACAGCCTCTCTCTCTTTTTTGGCAAGGAATGCAGCTTCTCTTGGAAGGCAACGAGGCAACGCACTCCAGATTTCGTATATTACTATAATAATATGGGCGGAGAAATTTGGACGCATCTGTGTTGTCTTGTCAAATGAATCACCAGGATTTGCTTTTAGTACTCCAGATTTGGGCGACCCAAGGAAGTAGAGATAGTAATGTACGCCATCTAGCTGCACGCTATCAAATCAAATAAATGGTCATGCCATTTACTTTTAAGATGGTGCAGCAGTTATTCTGACCAAAGAAACATGCACGTCTGCTGATTATTTATGATGGGTATACATTTACCGTCCGCTAGCAAAGATTGTTTGGCACATTGTTCTTATGGCTTTCAACATCACACCCCTTAATAATATTATTAATCAATGTTTGGGCAATCAATTGAGTGTGTTAATAAAAAATTAAAACCCACAAATCCAACTGTACTATTTTTAGGGCCATATGAAGGACAAGGAATGATTTTAAATGCCATATGGAGTACCTCCAACCATGTGAAATATGGTTCTGTCATGCAGGTGATACCCATGGCTTCGCATTGGATCTGTATATTGTCCTACATACGATCAACTATGAAGTACCACGATTTGGTTTTTGGGTGCAACCGGCTAGAGAATGATGCACGGGTTTGTACAGCCGGTACAATTCACATTAAGATTTTACGATAGGATGTTGATGTGTATATGTAAGAATCATACACTAGAATGTCTTCTATGTTTAGATGGTTGATCTACGTTTATACTTTACGTGAACCATGAGGTTAAGACCTTTGTCTTGTAATAAAGATTGCTAAATAACAGTATATATGTATGCCTCTAGGGACACTGAAACAGCCAAACAACCATGCATGTGCATAGACCGTATTTGATCAAATTAAAAGAAGCACCTCGGTTCATGCAAATAGCATCAGTTAATCACCTAAGTCCATTAGATATAAATAGTTAAATAGGAGTCAAGACCAACTGAGCTAGCTAGTAGTATGATCCTACTATTACATAAATATCCCTAACTCTGATTGTCTTTGTTCCAGTCCAGCGCGGTGGTGTAGCTTGGGATGAACCAAAACCCCGTATGCAGTTGGCCCTGGACGCTGCTTGAGAAAGAGATGCTTTGGTGGTCTTCGCCATTTAGACTGAAGCGGAAAATTTCTTGATGTGATGTGTCAAACTGAGAGCCAATGGTCTGAGGCGTGGTGTAGATGCAGTTTCTTCTTGTCAAATATCCTGGGGGAAATGTTGCACCACCCACTGGGATGAAAATCGGATAGTTCAACCCAAGGAACATAGAATAGTCTCCAAGATTAGTAACCCTTTCCCACGGGTTGGCTGGAAGTAACCGACTAGTGTCATTCGAGAATACAATGCAGGTATACAGAATAGTTTGTGAGCAGTAGCGACCGCAATGGACGAGAAGGGGTACTATCATAATAATACATTGGAGCACCGTCAGCATCAAAATCCATTACGCCACGTGCATAGACCAGGAGAAGTCTAGAACGATCTTGAGATCTTGCCAGCCACCACGTACGACTATTAGAGTCAAAATCATCATAGCCATCAAATCCAGCCGTTCGCGGAATGAATGGAGCAGGGAGCACTATAGGACCTTGAAAAAGGAAAGAGCACGTCACACGAAAATATATTTCATGATTTATCTACTAGTGATATTGATTTGATATTGGGATGCCAATACTAGTACTTTAAAAAATAATGGTCGAACATAAGATGGTTTGAAATATATTTCGAACATCTTGGTAAAACTTCATATGGATTAAAAACATGTTCCCCAAAATATTGGTCCAAATTTTAGATGGTTTGAATATAGTACTCCTTATTCTCTAGAACCGGGGGAATATAAACAAATGAAAGTCTTTATCAATATTGCATGGCAGCTTTATTGATTCTATTTCTACTCTACCTTAAATTTTCTAGGGAGTAATAATAAAGAAACTTAATTACTAGGGGGCCTTTTTCCTAAGGAACAACATGCACATTAGACCATACTAAAATTCCTATAGATGTTAAATTCTAAATATGTCCATACCACAAGAGGGTTATGGTGTGCGCCTATGGAATTCCTTTAAGCCAAAAGATGCCAAGACAGTTCAACAAATAAGAGGTGATATAAGTTACGTATATAAAAAAGATAGGGAGGAAATGTTACCAAATTGATTAGGATCCCATGCATAAACATTTCCAAGCTCGAAGAACGGCGAACACAAGTCCGTTATGTATAATTGCATCGCAAAGTATATGGCGCCGTCTCTTGAAACTGGTTTTCAAGAAATATCCATGTACGAGGATATTCGCCATGGAGGTAGGCAATTGCAAAGTCGAAGATTGCGACAAGGGAGAAATCTTTATACCCCCTAGCATTTGTAGGAACTTGGCAAATAGCTATCTTCTGCAGTTGAATAGCGAACGGCGATACTCGAATATAAGTGGATTGCGTGTGGTTTCCAACTTCTTCCTCAAAGATGGAAGCTTAATCTTGCGATGAGTGTAGACATTGAGGAGGTTCCACTTGCCTTCGGGGCCAACCATGGCGATCCAATCTCCATTGGCGCCTGCCGGCTCCTCATCCTTACCGTGTGGCATTAGGCCATCATAGGAGAACCTGTCCAGCGGCAGTAGTTTGCACTTGCTGTGCACCGGCAAATCCTCCTTGAACACCCATGGTTTATCCGCCGGGTCACAACAGAGAACACACGGAAGGCCAAACGGCTGAGAAGCGGGCAGTGGCATGTATTTGGCTGATGAAGAATACTTTTGGAGGAACCGACTAGGGACGCGGCGGTGATGGCGTCGCACCGGGCTGATGAGCACTTCAAGGGGGCCTTCCGTAAACACCTTGTGAAACAGCCCAGATCCACAGACCCTGCTCGATTTCGCCATCACAATGAGGCAGGTGGTACAATGGGGTTGGTATTTTCTTGGGAGATCTATTGATTCGAACTTTGGGAGAGAGATGGCGATCAATGGCGGCAGGTGGGGGTTTGAGTTGGAGAACAGAGGCTCTCAAACTGGGCCTTGCTGGATAGGATGCGAAAGCGCCATGGTGGAGACGCAGCGCGTGCTATGGAAGCTGGGCGGAGTGGGGATAGACGACGGAGGTGAACCGAGACGCTACTCCCCGCCTCTGCGGTTTCGAGGAGAGTGTGAATGTGTTCAAAAAAGAGGAGAGTGTGAGGCGTGACCCGACACCCGAGTAGGAGCGGACGGACTATAGGAGTAGCCCCATCATTACAGAACATTAATCGTGCTTCCTACAATAAATAAGTGAAACATCCCAGGCTGGTGTTGTCTAATCAAATCGATGGCCCTGGCCGTATGATGGTGAACCAAGAAATCAATTACACACCAACCTTGTTCTGGGTGCAACGTACACCAACCTAGCGCGGCATCAGCCTGCTCGCCCTCAACTCCGACTCCGTGGCTACTCCATGCTAGTATCGGCCACTAATTCAAATTTCAAGCGAAGGCGTGCTATTTTATGGTCTGAAAATTGCCAAAAAAATACAACCCAAAAATGCAACGAGATCCATGTTAAGGGGGTACACCCTATGCAATATACATTAAGAAACTTGAAACTTCAGCGACCTTGTAAGAATGCCCATGACGGTGCGGTTTTACCAAATTAGGAAGAGACGAAATATGAATTCAACCAAAGAAATCTAAACGAATCCTTAGACAATAGCATAGTTAACACGTTCAGAAAAAAATGATGACTCCAAAAGAACAACATTAGCAAGAAATACTCCATTTTAGTTTGAATTTGCAGTCACATACATATACTAGTAGTATCTTGCCAAAATACTATAATACTCCGAGCTGCATTCTAGCACTCCAACTAGCTAGCTAATAGTTCGGAGTAGTAGTACTACTATACAAGTCCAAAATACATCCGAACGAACCCTACTTCGAACTAAACTACTCCCTCCGATCTTCGAGTAACTACATTGCGGTATGACTAAACGAAGATTATTGTATAACCTTCTTGTTGATGCAAACGCAGATAGGCAACACACGCTGCCCTCCATTACGCCCGCGTAGAACGGGCGGCACCGCCAGGAAAGAAGTGAGCTGCTGCAACATGATCGAGCTAGGCGTCGGGGAGCTCGTCGGCTCGATTACCGCCATCAAGGTGTCCGTCGAGAGGTCACTGGTCCCAGCCGTCGCCGGCGCCGGCGGACCAATCACCAGCAGTTGCGCCTTGTACATCGGAAACAAGCACGCGGCTGACCTGATGCACACACAGGACACAATGGTGGTCGGGCCGAGCGCGCCAACGGTGATGGCGAACACGCTACCGTCTTCTTCCCCACTGCCGATGAACAGGTGTCCCCGCGGTTGTCTTTGGAACACGAACTATGCACCAGGCGGGTATGCCATGCTGGAACGTAAACACCGGGATGGAGTGGGATGCTTGGAGGTGTACTAGGAGCTCCCGCGGGCTGGTGAAGCTGCGGCCGGTATTGATGGCCTCTGCAGCCGCACGGACCATGCGGGCACGCGATATAGTGCTTGTAGGACTCCGTGGAGGCGACCAAGCTCTGGCAGCCGACGCACTTGACCATTGCCCCAGATCGATTCGACGGCGGCAATCTTGCCCCAGATCGATTCGACGGCGGCAACCTCGCCGGCTGCTCGCACTTCTTGCACGGGTTCGGCGCAAGCTCGCCGACGCAGCGCCGACAGCCCATATGACCGCCCTTGCACTGCACGGAACAACGTACGTGGCATCAGTTGTCATTGACATTTCTCACAGGTGAACCTAAGAATGAAATCGGAAGGGAGCGACCTTGGATATGGGGGGTTTGAAGGGCAGCAGGCAGAGGGGCAACAACAAGAGGGCCTCCTCCATCTTCAGAGAAGAGTGATCGGGAAAACGAGAACGGGATGGGTTCTTTTTTTTATACATGCCTTGGAGTGGAGTATGGATACTACTACTTATAGGAAGAACTTCCTTGCTAAGAAACGGCGTCGGCCGTACGCAACCATAGATGCACCAGCGGCTCTGCAGTTTGTCAAAATAAAAGGACAGAGCTGCAGTGACTTGAAGTCTCCAAATCTCATTGTGACTTGGTGCCACCATCTACCAACCATTTGAGATCCAACGTTCCAAACTATCTCTTATTTCGAACCTAAAAACAAAAATTATGAAAAAAATCCAGTAAAATGTAGATGCCTTGTTCTAAAATCTGTGAATATTTCATCCCACTCGGACGATTAGTTTGTGATTAAAGAGCTTTTTACGTATACGAGCACTAGTTTAAACTAAATACTCCCTCTGATTCATATTAATTGACTTCAATATGGATGTATCTAGAACTAAAATGTGTCTAGTACATCCATATTAGAGTCAATTAATATGAACCGGAGGGAGTATATATTTGCTCACAAACCTTTGATTCAAATCGAATGAAACTTCACCAAAATATAAATCGAAATATGCACGATTAACTGGAAGTTCTTGAAATATTTCTGAGCAATTATAATAATTATTTAGTTTAAATTCTAAGTCGATCGCATACATTGGATCTGAGATGGATGGTGGATGGTGGCACCAAGTCACTAGGGCTGGACAAAAAGCTCGAAGCTCGACGAGTTAAATGAGTGCTCGTATGGTCGACTCGTTTGAGATCGACTCGTTTAGTTAACGAGCCGAGCTGAGCAGTAGTTTTTGCTCGTTAAGGTTAACGAGCTAAACAATCGAGCCGACTATGTTCGTGAGCTACTCGTTAAGATCGGTAACAAGCTAGGCTTCACTAGTTTTGACAGCGAGTCACTTTAGTTATCTCAAATATTTGGCAGGAAGGGGGCAAGCAAAATAGTGTACTTTAACCATGCTTGAAACTCCTACAGTAGGATGTAAAACTATGCTTCCGCTCTTTCTCACCAGGCAATGCACACATCTTTGCTTTACATTGCCTCCTTAACGATCCTTAACGAGCTGCTCGCGAGCGCTCGTAAGAACATAACGAGTCGAGCCGAACAATGATTTCAGCTCGTTATTCTTAACGAGCTTAACGATTCGAGCCTTAACGATCACGAGCTTAACGAGCTGAGCCTTAACGATCCGAGCAGCTCGTTAGTCCACCCCTACAAGTCACTGTGAGACTTGGAAGTATCAAGTCAGTGAAGCTCTATCCCAAAATAAAAGCTTCGTGAAGGGGGCAGTTTGGTTCGAAAAAGAAGACAGTGCCAAGCAGTTGTCAAACAATACCCATATAGTCAAATGTACTCCCTCTGATTCAAATGAATTGACTCAACTTTGTCTAGATATATGGATGTATCAAGTCACTGAAGCTAAAATAAAAGCTTCATGAAGGGGGAAGTTTGGTTCGAAAAAATACGATTGCCAAGCAGCTGTCAAATAGTACCATAACGTCAAATGTACTCCCTCCGATTCAAACGAAATGACTCAACTTTGTATTTTGCATGTTAAAGGTTTTTCGTAAAACTTGGCCAATCTTAACATAGTTTGCCTTTCTAAAAAAAGATATAAGCCCTAAGGCTCCTTTGATTCATAGGATGGGAAAACCATAGAAATATGAAAAACATAGGATTGAGATTTAATAGCTAGTTGAATCATATAGGAAGATGAGTTGTGTTTGATTGTGCCAAAGGAAATTTTCCATGAGGTATGACCTAATGTTTTATTCTTATAGGATTTCCACTGCAAGATTCCTATAGGATATGTTCCTATGAATCAAACAACTAGTGTGGGGAAAATTCACATGTGATCTAAATCCTACATAATTCCTATACAAATCCTATATATGAATTTTAGTTGTTAGGTCACTTAAAATGACTTCACTTGAAGGGTTACATTTTTGTTTTTTCTGAATTAGTAGTGATGCCTAACCATATATATACCTAAACCAAGAGAATCAGCATAAACTTATGTATATTAATAGTAAGCGCATATATGAATGTTTTTTATCTACAAACCCAGGGTCATATATATGTACATAGAAACATGCATATATGCTAGTTTTTGTACCTTGGTGTGTTCCTCTTTTGGGCTATCTCTTTTTTGTTCACCGGTTCACAACCAACGCCCTAGATTAATTTGGCACTTAGAAAATAACATTTTGTTTTTGGCGCACTAACACAAATAGTAGTAGCACGGTCAACACTGTAGAGAAGTACAAAATAAATGTGTGTGGGTAATAATAAAATCCTTAATATGCCTTGAAAACCCACACGTACGCTCTTTCTAGGACAGAGGCAGTATGAGGTAATGCACCCACGCGCTGTCATCTGCCCGTTCGTGCTATATCTCCCAAATCTTGAAATATCGTCAGTTATCCATTTCACGTCCACACTTCTCCCTCTCTCCACGGACTAGGAAAAAACCCTCTCTTCACTTCCCCTTCCCATTCCACCGGTGGAGAGCCCAACCGACGCCGTCAACGCAGCGAAAGCGAAAGCCTCGCGGCTGGCCTTAGCCGCAGAGGAGGCGTCCAGAGCCGCGACCGCAGCACGCATGGCCGCAACGGCGGCGATCATCGCCGCAGCGGATGCCAAAGACGAAGCGGAGGCCATTGCCGAAGGTCGGGCCATCGGTCGCTCATCGGCATCCCCGATCTTTGTTGGTAGATGGGTCCACTCTCTTGGGAAGCATCCCCTAGATGACGAGGACGAGGTTGAACTCATCTTTGAACCGCCGCCGCCGACCTTCGACGAGAATATCGTCGACGAGGGGGAGGAAGTATGTTCCGATTCACCTCTCTCCCTTATTCAACATAGCCCTGTATCGATTTGCGCTATGGTCTCTCCCTCTTTTTTTTGCGCTATAGCGTTTTGAATTAGCGTCAGAATCTTTTTAGATTCATATTCAGTATTAGTTGCAACTGCTACATATTTGCTTCACATCCGATTCACCTCTCTCCCTTATTCAACATAGCCCTGTATCGATTTGCTCTATGGTCTCTCCCTTTTTTTTGCGCTATAGGGTTTTGAATTAGCGTCAGAATCTTTTTAGATTCATATTCATTATTAGTTGCAACTGCTACATATTTGCTTCACCTGTTTATTTGGCATGTATCAGGTTGCTACTGATGAGGTTGACAGCGATGTCGAGTCGCGTCATAGGAAGGCCACTCTCAACAAGCTTAAGGCGGGGAAGTTCGACAAGTATTGGAGTGAACCCTGGACTGGTGCCAGGAACAGCTACCCCTTCTGCACAAAGAGCATAAAGGTTGACTTTCAAAGCGTCCTGCAGCATGCCGAAGCCGGTGGGTCCGGCTGTCTCAAAGTTGGGGAAACTGTTAACCGATCCGGCTTCATAGCCAACCACATGGCCTATGGGCTATTCCTAAGGAAGAAATTGAACCAAGCTATCGAGACCGGTCGTGTGCCTCCTCCCAACCCCAAGCCACCAAAGATTAAAGGTATGGGCAGCAAGAAGCCGAGAAGAAGCGGGACCAGGGAGGAGGCGACGGAAGAAGATGGTAAATATACTCCATAACTGTTGTGCATGTTTGTCTCTCCTACTGCTTCAAAAGCAGCATCTTTTGTTGAACTCTGTTTATGTTTGCTGCTCAGCAGCGTTTGTGGTGAACCTATTAGCTTAATTAGGGGTTGTTGAACTATGTCTGTGTTGAACCTTGCTTAATTAGGTTGTGTTGAACTCTGTTTGTGTTGGCGTGGGAAGGGGGGCATGATGCTACCCTGAATTTGCGGGACCCCCAAAAAACTTGCAAATACGAGTGATGCATCCAAAAGGAACAAACTTTTACATGGTAGACCCCAGTCTGAAAGCAAGAAATGCGATCGGGTCCTTAACAGCCACCGCCCGGATTGATCGGGTATTTTGCCTGCCTACCGCATGTGACTTGTGCTCACTGAAGTTTGGGACCTCACGCATGGGCACCACACGTAAGTGACAGACCTGTTGGTGTAAAAACTCGGGTGATTATTATACTGCATTAGTACAAAGTTTCCTATGGATTCAAGGGTTGGAAAGCCAAGTTAACTCATTTTCATGACTAAGAAGGAGCCAGGCTTACTTTTTCATTTTCATGTTTTAACTTGTTTAAATCTTGGTCAAACAAAGGATTTGACCAGGATTCAAATGGGCATAAAAATTCAAAAAAAAATAAAAAAACCAAAGCACATAAGCTTCTTATGTCATATAGTAAGCATTACAGTTGATCAACGAGTTTAGACATATTCAAACCAGAAAAATCATGTATATACCCCTAACCCTAAACTCTGTCTTATGAAGTCAAGCATGAAGAAAAGTGGTATTGGGTTTCAAACATTGGAAATTGAAAAAACTCCCAAAAGCTTCATTTTGGAGTGACTAAGAAGAATCCAGGCTTACATTTTCATTTTCATGTTTTAAACTGGTTTAAATCTTGGTCAAACCTAGGATTTGACCAAGATTCAAATGGACATAACAAATTCAAAAAAATCAAAACCAAACACATAGTCTTTTGATGTCATATAGTAAGCATTCAAGTTGATAAACAAAGTCTAGACATATTTAAACAAGAAAAATCATGTATATACTTGGCCCCTAACCCTAAACTCTGTCTTATGAAGTCAAGCATTAAGAGAAGTGGTTTTGGGTTTCAAACATGGAAATTTAAAAAACCTCCCAAAAGCTTCATTTTGGAGTGACTAAGAAGAATCCAGGCTTACTTTTCATTTTCATGTTTTAAACTGGTTTAAATCTTGGTCAAACCTAGGATTTGACCAAGATTTAAATGGGCATAAAAAATTCAAAAAAAACCAAACACATAGTCTTTTGATGTCACATAATAAGCATTCAAGTTGATAAACAAGGTCTAGACATATTCAAACCAGAAAAATCATGTATCTACCCCCTACCCCTAAACTTTGTCTTATGAAGTAAAGCACGGAGAGATATCATTTTGGGTTTCGAACATGGAAAATTAAAAAAACCTCCCAAAAGCTTCATTTTGGAGTGAATAATAAGAAGGATCCAAACTTACTTTTCATTTTCATGTTTTAAACTTGTTTAAATATTGGTCAAACCTGCTAGGATTTGACCAAGATTCAAATGGGCATAACAATTCAAAAAAAAAAATGAAACCGAAAACCACTTCTCTTCGTCCTTGACTTCATTAGACAGAGTTTAGGGTTTGGGGTATATACATGATTTTTAATGTTTAAATATGTTTAGACTCCGTTGATCAACATGAATGCTTACTATAACTTAAGAAGCTTATGTGCTTTGGTTTTTCATTTTTTGAATTCTTTATTGAATTTTTATGCCCATTTGAATCTTGGTCAAATCCTAGGTTTGACCAAGAATTAAACAAGTCGATAACATGAAAATGAAAAAGTAAGCATGGATCCTTCTTATTCACTCAAAAAATGAAGCTTTTGGGAGGGTTTTTGAATTTTCCATGTTTGAAACCCAAAACCATTCCTCTTGTATGCTTGACTTCATATATATGACAGAGTTTAGCCTTAGGGGGTATATACATGATTTTTCTAGTTTGAATATGTCTATACCTTGTTTATCAACTTGAATGCTTACTATAAACCAAAAATTCATGTATCTACCCCTAACCCTAAACTATGCATGAAGAGAAGTGGTTTTGGGTTTCAAACCTGGATATTTCAAAAAACCTCCCAAAAGCTTCATTTTGGAGTGAATAAGAAGGATCAAGGCTTAATTTTTCATTTTCATGTTTTAATCTTGTTTAAATCTTGGTCAAACCTAGGATTTGACCAAGATTCAAATGGGCATAATTTAAAAAAATGAAAAATCTAGGCACATAGTCTTCTTATGTCATATAGTAAGCATTCAATTAAGTTGATAAACAAGCTCTAGACATATTCAAACCAGAAAAATCATGATGTATCTACCCCCTATATATCCCTAAACCCTGACTTATGAAGTCAAGCATGAAGAGAAGTGGTTTTTGGTTTCAATCATGGAAATTTCAAAAACCCTCCCAAGAGCTTCATTTTGGAGTGACTAATTAAGAAGCATACATGATTACCTTTTCATATTCATGTTTTAAACTTGTTCAAATCTAGGTCAACAAACCTAGGATTTGACGAAGAATCAAATGGGTATAAAAAATTAAAAACAAGCTCTAGGCAAGCTCAAGTTGGAAAACAAGTTCTAGACATATTCAAACCAGAAAAATCATGTATCTACCCCCTATATATCCCTAAACCCTGACTTATGAAGTCAAGCATGAAGAGAAGTGGTTTTTGGTTTCAATCATGGAAATTTCAAAAACCCTCCAAAGAGCTTCATTTTGGAGTGGCTAAGAAGGATAGATGCTTAATTTTTCATATTTATGTTTTAAACTAGTTTAAATCATGGTCAAACCTAGGATTTGACCAAGATTCAAATGGACATAAAAATTCAAAATAAATGAAAATAAATGAAAAACCAAGGCACGTAGTCTTCTTATGTCATATAGTAAGCATTCAATTAAGTTGATAAACAAGGTCTAGACATATTCAAACAAGAAACATCATGTATCTAGCTACCACTAGCCCTAAACTCTGTCTTATGAAGTCAAGCATGCATGAAGAGAAGTCATGGTTTTTGGTTTCAAACATGGAAATTTCAAAAACCCTCCCAAGAGCTTCATTTTGGAGTGACTAAGAAGGACATATGCTTAATTTTTCATATTCATGTTTTCAACTTGTTTAAATCATGGTCAAACTTAGGATTTGACCAAGATTCAAATGGGCATAAATTAAAAAAACAATAAAATGAAAAACCAATGCACATAGTCGATCTTCTTATGTCATATATATAGTAAGCATTCAATTAAGTTGATAACAAGGTCTAGACATATTCAAACCAGAAAAATCATGTATCTACCCCCTAACCCTAAACTTTGTCTTATGAAGTCAAGCATGAAGAGAAGTGGTTTTTGGTTTCAAGCATGGAAATTTCAAAAACCTCCCCAAGCTTCATTTTAGAGTGACTAAGAAGGATACAAGCTTCCCTTTTCATTTTCATGTTTTAAACTTGTTTAAATTATCTTGGTCCGCCCATGCTATAGTCTGGATCCGCCCATGCTATAGTTTGAGGCCATTTGGATGACGTCGAAAAAAATTCTTTGATTAGAAATGGGGTTGTTCGAACCCCGTAGTTGGATTTTTTTGAACCTTGATCTGTAGTAGTGGGCAAAACCCTAGTTTAACCTATTTAATTATAGATTCGTAGGTCGATTTTTCTACGTTCCTTTTTATTAGTATTACTCTACTATGCAGCACATATGTGTTTGCCCGTCGAGTGAAACTCGGAGGAAGAGGGATCACTCGGAAGGAGAGAAGAAGGAGGGAGAGCATTATGGTGTCTCCCCTTTTTCGGGTGATGATGTTGACTGTTGTGCAGGGTTTGTCAGTGAGCAGGAGGTGCGAGCGAGCGAGCGAGCGAGCGAGTCGAGCGAGGCCGAGAATGAGAGAGATTTGTTTTTTTTTGTGAGAGGGACAACCGAAGGATCCTGAAGGACCCAGAGACTTCCAATACGCATCCTGATGCGTCTTCTCTTGACAAAGAAAATGGCTGGGAGTTTGCGTACCTATTGCACGTGACTTGTGCTCACTGAAGTGTGGGACCTCATGCATGGGCACCACACGTAAGTGACAGACCTGTTGGTGTAAAAACTCGGTTGATTATTATAGTGCATTAGAACAAAGTTTCCTATGGATTCAAGGGTAGGAAATCCAAGTTAACTCATTTACATGACATTATTTTTTCCATGAAGCAAAGTTAACACATCTATCAATTGGTACATTTTGGAGTGACTAAGAAGGATCCATGCTTACCTTTTCGTTTTCACGTGTTAAACTTGTTTAAATCTTGGTCAAACCTAGGATTTGACAGAGATTCAAATGGGCGGAAAATTCAAAAAAAAACAGAAAAATGAAAAACCAAAGCACATACGTAGTTTTCTTATGTCATATAGTAAGCATTCAAGTTGATAAACAAGGTCTAGACATATTCAAACAAGAAACATCATGTATCAATTGGTACATTTTGGAGTGACTAAGAAGGATCCATGATTACCTTTTCGTTTTCACGTGTTAAACTTGTTTAAATCTTGGTCAAACCTAGGATTTGACAGAGATTCAAATGGGCGGAAAATTCAAAAAAAAACAGAAAAATGAAAAACCAAAGCACATACGTAGTTTTCTTATATCATATAGTAAGCATTCAAGTTGATAAACAAGGTCTAGACATATTCAAAACATACAAATCATGTATGTACCCCTAACCCTAAACTATGTCTTATGAAGTCAAGCATGAAGAGAAGTGGTTTTGGGTTTCAAACATGGAAATTTCAAAAACCTCCCAAAAACTTCATTTAGAGTGACTAAGAAGGATAAATGCTTCCCTTTTCATTTTCATATTTTAAACTTGTTTAAATCTTGGTAAAACCTAGGATCTGACCAAGATTCAAATGGGCATCAAAAATAAAAAAAATCAGAAAAATGAAAAACCAAAGCACATAGTCTTCTTATGTCATATAGTAAGCATTAAAGTTGATAAACAAGGTCTAGACGTATTCAAACCAGACAAATCATGTATCTACCCCTAACCCTAAACTCTGTCTTATGAAGTCAAGCATGAAGAGAAGTTGTTTTTGGTTTCAAACATGGAAATTTCAAAAACCCTCTCAAAGAGCTTCATTTTGGAGTGACTAAGAAGGATCCATAGGAAACTATGTACTAATACAGTATAATGATCACCCGAGTTATTAGAGCAACAAGTCTGTCACTTACGTGTGGTTCCCATGTGTGAGGTCCCACACTTCAGTGAGCACAAGTCACGTAGTCTTCTTATGTCATATAGTAAGCATTCAATTAAGTTGATAAACAAGGTCTAGACATATCAAACCAGAAAAATCATGTATCTACCCCCTATATATCCCTAAACCCTGACTTATGAAGTCAAGCATGAAGAGAAGAAGTGGTTTTTGGTTTCAAACATGGAAATTTCAAAAACCCTCCCAAGAGCTTCATTTTGGAGTGACTAGTTAAGACGCATACATGCTTACTTTTTCATATTCATGTTTTAAACTTGTTCAAATCTTGGTCAACAAACCTAGCTACGATTTGACGAAGATTCAAATGGGTATAAAAAATTAAAACCAAGGTCTGCTCATGTCATATAGTAAGCATTCAATTAAATTGATAAACAAGGTCTAGACATATTCAAACTAGTAGGAAAATCATGTATCTACCCCCTAACCCTAAACTATGTCTTATGAAGTCAAGCATGCATGAAGAAAAGTGGTTTTTGGTTTTCAAGCATGGAAATTTCAAAAACCCTCCCAAGAGCTACATATTGGAGTGACTAAGAAGGATAGATGCTTAATTTTTCATATTCATGTTTTAAACTTGATTAAATCATGGTCAAACCTAGAATTTTACCAAGATTCAAATGGGCATAAAAATTCAAAAAAAAATGAAAAACCAATGCACATAGTCATCTTATGTCATCTAGTAAGCATTCAATTAAGTTGATAAACAATGTCTAGACATATTCAAACCAGAAAATTCATGTATCAAGCTACCCCTAACCCCAAACTCTGTCTTATGAAGTCAAGCATGAAGAGAAGTACGTGGTTTTTTGGTTTCAAACATGGAAATTTCAAAACCCATCTCAAGAGCTTCATTTTGGAGTGACTACGAAGGATACATGCTTAATTTTTCATATTCATGTTTTAAACTTGTTTAAATCATGGTCAAACCTAGGATTTGGCCAAGATTCAAATGGGCAAAATTTTAAAAAAATGAAAAATCAAGGCACATAGTCTTCTGATGTCATATAGTAAGCATCATTCAATTAAGTTGATAAACAAGGTCTAGACATATTCAAACGAGAGAAATCATGTATCTACCCCCTAACACTAAACTCTGTCTCATGAAGTCAAGCGCATGCATGAAGATATGTGGTTTTTGGTTTCAAACATGGAAATTTCAAAAACCCTCCCAAGAGCTTCATTTCGAAGAGATTAATTAAGAAGCATACATGCATGCTTACTTTTTCATATTCATGTTTTAAACTTATATTCAAATCTTGGTGAAACCTAGGATTTGACCAAGATTCAAATGGGTATAAAAATTAAAAAAAAAACAAATAGGTCTTCTTATGTTATATAGTAGGCATTCAATTAAGTTGATAAACAAGGTCTAGACATATTCAAACAAGAAAAATCAAGCATGTATCTACCCCTAACCCTAAACTCTGTTTCATGAAGTCGAGCATGAAGATATGTGGTTTTTGGTTTCGAACATGGAAATTCAAAAACCCTCCCAAGAGCTTCATTTTGAAGTGACTAAGAAGCATACATGCTTACTTTTTCATATTCATGTTTTTAACTTATTCAAATCTTGGTGGAACCAAGGATTTGACCAAGATTCAAATGGGTATAAAAGTTCAAAAAAAACAAGGTCTTCTTATATGTTATATAGTAAGCATTCAATTAATTTGATAAACAAGGTCTACACATATTCAAACCAGGAAAATCATGTATCTACCCCCTAACCCTAAACTCTGTCTTATGAAGAAGTCAAGCATGCATGAAGAGAAGTGGTTTTTGGTTTCAAGCATGGAAATTTCAAAAACCCTCCCAAGAGCTACATATTGGAGTGACTAAGAAGGATAGATGCTTAATTTTTCATATTCATGTTTTAAACTTGTTTAAATCATGGTCAAACCTAGGATTTAACCAAGATTCAAATGGGCAAAATTTTAAAAAATGAAAAATCAAGGCACATAGTCTTCTTATTTTTGGTTTCAAACATGGAAATTTCAAAAACCCTCCCAAAGAGCTTCATTTTGGAGTGACTAAGAAGGATCCATAGGAAACTATGTACTAATACAGTATAATGATCACCCGAGTTATTAGAGCAACAAGTCTGTCACTTACGTGTGGTTCCCATGCGTGAGGTCCCACACTTCAGTGAGCACAAGTCACGTACGCTAGGTAGGCAAACTCCCGGCCATCTTCTTTGTCAAGAGAGAGGCATCAACACTCTCTCTCTCTCTCTCTCTCTCTCTCTCTCTCCAATTATCCACCTCCGTTGGCTGCCGGTTTTGGCAGGTCGTTTCTAGCTCAGCTCGTAGGCCATGGTGTGCAGGCTCTGTAGCCATGGCGATTTGGTCGCGCCAAGTGGTTCGTCCCCGGCTCCGACGAGGATCAATCCGGACGGTGCCTATTAAGGACCCGATCGCATTTCTTGCTTTCAGCATGGGGTCTACCATGTAAATCTTAGGGATTTAGACGTAATTTCCTATTTATTTTGTGTCCTGCTGTAAACTCCGCTCTGATGCGTATTGGAAATCTGGGTCCTTCAGGATCGTTCGGTTGTCCCTCTAAAAAAACATCTCTCTCATTCTCGGCCTTTCTCGCTCGCTCGCACCCCCCTGCGCACTGACAACCCTGCACAACAGTCAACATCACCAGAAAAAGGATAGACACCATAAATAAGTGGGGCCCCGTGACTGCTCTCCCTTCGTCTCCTCCCGTGTGATCCCTCTTCCTCCGACTCCCGACCTTGCGGAAAAGAAAAATGAAATGAAAGAGTTTCACTGGACGGGCAAACACATGTGCTGCCTAGTAATAATAATAATAACGTAAAAAAATCGACCTACGAATCTATTATTAAATAAGCTAAACTAGGGTTTTGCCCAGTACTACGGATCAATTTCTGAAAATCCAACTACGGGGTTCGATTTTGGCCTGCTAATATAAAATTATATAATCCGAACTAGTATTCCTCTAAAAAATCATTTTGGTATGCATCGTTTGGTACTTTTCATAGCTAGAGTGCTTACTCCCTCCGTTAGAAAATAGTCTTCGTATGTCATATAGTAAGCATTCAAGTTGAAAAACAAGCTCTAGACATATTCAAACCAGAAAAATCATGTATCTACCCCCTATATATCCCTAAACCCTGACTTATGAATTCAAGCATGAAGAGAAGTGGTTTTTGGTTTCAATCATGGAAATTTCAAAAACCCTCCCAAGAGCTTCATTTTGGAGTGACTAATTAAGAAGCATACATGCTTACCTTTTCATATTAATGTTTTAAACTTGTTCAAATCTTGGTCAACAAACCTAGGATTTGTGAAGAATCAAATGTGTATAAAAAAATTAAAACCAAGGTCTGCTCATGTCATATAGTGAGCATTCAATTAAATTGATAAACAAGGTCTAGACATATTCAAACTAGCAGGAAAATCATGTATCTACCCCCTAACCCAAACTCTATCTTATGAAGTCAAGCATGCATGAAGAGAAGTGGTTTTTGGTTTTCAAGCATGGAAATTTCAAAAACTCTTATGTCATCTAGTAAGCATTCATCAATTAAGTTGATAAATAATGTCTATACATATTCAAACCAGAAAGTTTATGTATCAAGCTACCCCTAACCCCAAACTTTGTCTTATGAAGTCTAGCATGAAGAGAAGTACGTGGTTTTTTGGTTTCAAACATGGAAATTTCAAAAACCCTCTCAAGATCGAGCTTCATTTTGGAGTGACTACGAAGGATACATGCTTAATTTTTCATATTCATGTTTTAAACTTGTTTAAATCATGGTCAAACCTAGGATTTGACCAAGATTCAAATGGGCATAAAAATTCAAAAAAAAAACAATAAAATGAAAAACCAATGCACATAGTCATCTTATGTCATCTAGTAAGCATTCAATTAAGTTGATAAACAAGGTCTAGACATATTCAAACCAGAAAATTCATGTATCAAGCTACCCCTATCCCCAAACTCTGTCTTATGAAGTCAAGCATGAAGAGAAGTACGTGGTTTTTTTGGTTTCAAACATGGAAATTTCAAAAACCCTCTCAAGAGCTTCATTTCGAAGCGATTAATTAAGAAGCATACATGCATGCTTACTTTTTCATATTCATGTTTGAAACTTATTGAAATCTTGGTGAAACCTAGGATTTGACCAAGATTCAAATGGGTATAAAAATTAAAAAAAAAACAAAAAAGGTCTTCTTATGTTATATAGTAGGCATTCAATTAAGTTGATAAACAAGGTCTAGACATATTCAAACCAGAAAAATCATGCATGTATCTACCCCTAACCCTAAACTCTGTTTCATGAAGTCAAGCATGAAGATATGTGGTTTTTGGTTTCGAACATGGAAATTCAAAAACCCTCCCAAGAGCTTCATTTTGAAGTGACTAAGAAGCATACATGCTTACTTTTTCATATTCATGTTTTTAACTTATTCAAATCTTGGTGGAACCAAGGTTTGACCAAGATTCAAATGGGTATAAAAATTCAAAAAAAAAACAAGGTCTTCTTATGTTATATAGTAAGCATTCAATTATTTTGATAAACAAGGTCTACACATATTCAAACCAGGAAATTATGTATCTACCCCTAACCCTAAACTCTGTCTTATGAAGTCAAGCATGCATGAAGAGAAGTGGTTTTTGGTTTCAAGCATGGAAATTTCAAAAACCCTCCCAAGAGCTTCATTTTGGAGTGACTAAGAAGCATACGTACGTGCTTACTTTTTCATATTCATGTTTTAAACTTGTTCAAATCTTGGTCAAACCTATGATTTGACCAAGATTCAAATGGGTATAAAAAATGAAAACCAAGGTCTTCTTATGTCATATAGTAAGCATTCAATTAAGTTGATAAATAAGGTCTAGACATATTCAAACCAGAAAAATCATGTATCAATCTACCCCTAACCCCTAATTAACTCTGTCTTATGAAGTCAAGCATGAAGATAAGTATGTGGTTTTTTGGTTTCAAACATGGAAATTTCAAAAACCCTCTCAAGATCGAGCTTCATTTTGGAGTGACTACGAAGGATACATGCTTACTTTTTCATATTCATGTTTTAAACTTGTTTAAATCATGGTCAAACCTAGGATTTGACAAAGATTCAAATGGGCATAATTTAAAAAAAACAAAAAATGAAAAACCAAGGCACATAGTCTTCTTATGTTATATTGTAAGCATTCAATTAAGTTGATAAACAAGGTCTAGACATATTCAAACCAGAGAAATCATGTATCTACCCCCTAACCTAAACTCTATCTCATGAAGTCAAGCATGATGATATGTGGTTTTTTGGTTTCAAACATGGAAATTTCAAAAACCCTCCCAAGAGCTTCAGTTTGAAGTGATTAATTATGAAGCATACATGCATGCTTACTTTTTCATATTCATGTTTTAAACTTATTCAAATCTTGGTGAAACCTAGGATTTGACCAAGATTCAAATCCGTATAAAAATTAAAAAACAAAATAAAAAAAACAAGGTCTTCTTATGTTATATAGTAAGCATTCAATTAAGTTGATAAATAAGGTCTAGACATATTCAAACCAGAAAAATCATGTATCTACCCCTAACCCTAAACTTTGTCTTATGAAGTCAAGCATGAAGAGAAGTGGTTTTTGGTTTCAAGCATGGAAGTTTCAAAAACCTCCCCAAACTTCATTTTAGAGTGACTAAGAAGGATACAAGCTTCCCTTTTCATTTTCATGTTTTAAACTTGTTTAAATTATCTTGGTCCGCCCATGCTATAGTCTGGATCCGCCCATGCTATAGTTTGAGGCCATTTGGATGACGTCGAAAAAATTCTTTGATTAGAAATGGGGTTGTTCGAACCCCGTAGTTGGATTTTCTTGAACCTTGATCTGTAATCTTGGGCAAAACCCTAGTTTAACCTATTTAATTATAGATTCGTAGGTCGATTTTTCTACGTTCCTTTTTATTAGTATTACTCTACTATGCAGCACATATGTGTTTGCCCGTCGAGTGAAACTCGGAGGAAGAGGGATCACTCGGAAGGAGAGAAGAAGGAGGGAGAGCATTATGGTGTCTCCCCTTTTTCGGGTGATGATGTTGACTGTTGTGCAGGGTTTGTCAGTGAGCAGGAGGTGCGAGCGAGCGAGCGAGCGAGTTGAGCGAGGCCGAGAATGAGAGAGATTTGTTTTTTTTTTGTGAGAGGGACAACCGAAGGATCCTGAAGGACCCAGAGACTTCCAATACGCATCCTGATGCGTCTTCTCTTGACAAAGAAAATGGCTGGGAGTTTGCGTACCTATTGCATGTGACTTGTGCTCACTGAAGTGTGGGACCTCACGCATGGGCACCACACGTAAGTGACAGACCTGTTGGTGTAAAAACTCGGTTGATTATTATAGTGCATTAGAACAAAGTTTCCTATGGATTCAAGGGTAGGAAATCCAAGTTAACTCATTTACATGACATTATTTTTTCCATGAAGCAAAGTTAACACATCTATCAATTGGTACATTTTGGAGTGACTAAGAAGGATCCATGATTACCTTTTCGTTTTCACGTGTTAAACTTGTTTAAATCTTGGTCAAACCTAGGATTTGACAGAGATTCAAATGGGCGGAAAATTCAAAAAAAAACAGAAAAATGAAAAACCAAAGCACATACGTAGTTTTCTTATATCATATAGTAAGCATTCAAGTTGATAAACAAGGTCTAGACATATTCAAAACATACAAATCATGTATGTACCCCTAACCCTAAACTATGTCTTATGAAGTCAAGCATGAAGAGAAGTGGTTTTGGGTTTCAAACATGGAAATTTCAAAAACCTCCCAAAAACTTCATTTAGAGTGACTAAGAAGGATAAATGCTTCCCTTTTCATTTTCATGTTTAAACTTGTTTAAATCTTGGTAAAACCTAGGATCTGACCAAGATTCAAATGGGCATCAAAAATAAAAAAATCAGAAAAATGAAAAACCAAAGCACATAGTCTTCTTATGTCATATAGTAAGCATTAAAGTTGATAAACAAGGTCTAGACGTATTCAAACCAGACAAATCATGTATCTACCCCTAACCCTAAACTCTGTCTTATGAAGTCAAGCATGAAGAGAAGTTGTTTTGGGTTTCAAACATGGAAATTTCAAAAACCCTCTCAAAGAGCTTCATTTTGGAGTGACTAAGAAGGATCCATAGGAAACTATGTACTAATACCGGATACTGATCACCCGAGTTATTAGAGCAACAAGTCTGTCACTTACGTGTGGTTCCCATGCGTGAGGTCCCACACTTCAGTGAGCACAAGTCACGTAGTCTTCTTATGTCATATAGTAAGCATTCAATTAAGTTGATAAACAAGGTCTAGACATATCAAACCAGAAAAATCATGTATCTACCCCTATATATCCCTAAACCCTGACTTATGAAGTCAAGCATGAAGAGAAGAAGTGGTTTTTGGTTTCAAACATGGAAATTTCAAAAACCCTCCCAAGAGCTTCATTTTGGAGTGACTAGTTAAGACGCATACATGCTTACTTTTTCATATTCATGTTTTAAACTTGTTCAAATCTTGGTCAACAAACCTAGCTACGATTTGACGAAGATTCAAATGGGTATAAAAAAATTAAAACCAAGGTCTGCTCATGTCATATAGTAAGCATTCAATTAAATTGATAAACAAGGTGTAGACATATTCAAACTAGTAGGAAAATCATGTATCTACCCCCTAACCCTAAACTATGTCTTATGAAGTCAAGCATGCATGAAGAAAAGTGGTTTTTGGTTTTCAAGCATGGAAATTTCAAAAACCCTCCCAAGAGCTACATATTGGAGTGACTAAGAAGGATAGATGCTTAATTTTTCATATTCATGTTTTAAACTTGATTAAATCATGGTCAAACCTAGGATTTGACCAAGATTCAAATGGGCTTAAAAATTCAAAAAAATGAAAAACCAATGCACATAGTCATCTTATGTCATCTAGTAAGCATTCAATTAAGTTGATAAACAAGGTCTAGACATATTCAAACAAGAAAATTCATGTATCAAGCTACCCCTATCCCCAAACTCTGTCTTATATATGAAGTCAAGCATGAAGAGAAGTACGCGGTTTTTTGGTTTCAAACATGGAAATTTCAAAACCCCTCTCAAGAGCTTCATTTTGGAGTGACTACGAAGGATACATACTTAATTTTTCATATTCATGTTTTAAACTTGTTTAAATCATGGTCAAACCTAGGATTTGGCCAAGATTCAAATGGGCAAAATTTTAAAAAAAATGAAAAATCAAGGCACATAGTCTTCTTATGTCATATAGTAAGCATTCAATTAAGTTGATAAACAAGGTCTAGACATATTCAAACGAGAGAAATCATGTATCTACCCCCTAACACTAAACTCTGTCTCATGAAGTCAAGCGCATGCATGAAGATATGTGGTTTTTGGTTTCAAACATGGAAATTTCAAAAACCCTCCCAAGAGCTTCATTTCGAAGAGATTAATTAAGAAGCATAGATGCATGCTTACTTTATCATATTCATGTTTTAAACTTATTCAAATCTTGGTGAAACCTAGGATTTGACCAAGGTTCAAATCCGTATAAAAATTTAAAAATAAAATAAAAAAACAAGGTCTTCTTATGTTATATAGTAGGCATTCAATTAAGTTGATAAACAAGGTCTAGACATATTCAAAGAAGAAAAATCATGCATGTATCTACCCCTAACCCTAAACTATGTTTCATGAAGTCAAGCATGAAGATATGTGGTTTTTAGTTTCGAACATGGAAATTCAAAAACCCTCCCAAGAGCTTCATTTTGAAGTGACTAAGAAGCATACATGCTTACTTTTTCATATTCATGTTTTTAACTTATTCAAATCTTGGTGGAACCAAGGATTTGACCAAGATTCAAATGGGTATAAAAGTTCAAAAAAAAACAAGGTCTTCTTATATGTTATATAGTAAGCATTCAATTAATTTGATAAACAAGGTCTGCACATATTCAAACCAGGAAAATCATGTATCTACCCCCTAACCCTAAACTCTGTCTTATGAAGAAGTCAAGCATGCATGAAGAGAAGTGGTTTTTGGTTTCAAGCATGGAAATTTCAAAAACCCTCCCAAGAGCTACATATTGGAGTGACTAAGAAGGATAGATGCTTAATTTTTCATATTCATGTTTTAAACTTGTTTAAATCATGGTCAAACCTAGGATTTAACCAAGATTCAAATGGGCAAAATTTTAAAAAATGAAAAATCAAGGCACATAGTCTTCTTATTTTTGGTTTCAAACATGGAAATTTCAAAAACCCTCCCAAAGAGCTTCATTTTGGAGTGACTAAGAAGGATCCATAGGAAACTATGTACTAATACAGTATAATGATCACCCGAGTTATTAGAGCAACAAGTCTGTCACTTACGTGTGGTTCCCATGCGTGAGGTCCCACACTTCAGTGAGCACAAGTCACGTACGCTAGGTAGGCAAACTCCTGGCCATCTTCTTTGTCAAGAGAGAGGCATCAACACACTCTCTCTCTCTCTCTCTCTCTCTCTCTCTCCAATTATCCACCTCTGTTGGCTGCCGGTTTTGGCAGGTCGTTTCTAGCTCAGCGCGTAGGCCATGGTGTGCGGGCTCGTAGCCATGGCGATTTGGTCGCGCCAAGTGGTTCGTCCCCGGCTCCGACGAGGATCAATCCGGACGGTGCCTATTAAGGACCCGATCGCATTTCTTGCTTTCAGCATGGGGTCTACCATGTAAATCTTAGGGATTTAGACGTAATTTCCTGTTTATTTTGTGTCCTGCTATAAACTCCGCTCTGATGCGTATTGGAAATCTGGGTCCTTCAGGATCGTTCGGTTGTCCCTCTAAAAAAAAACATCTCTCTCATTCTCGGCCTTTCTCGCTCGCTCGCACCCCCCTGCGCACTGACAACCCTGCACAACAGTCAACATCACCAGAAAAAGGATAGACACCATAAATAAGTGGGGCCCCGTGTTGCTCTCCCTTCATCTCCTCCCGTGTGATCCCTCTTCCTCCGACTCCGACCTTGCGAAAAAGAAAATGAAATGAAAGAGTTTCACCGGACGGGCAAACACATGTGCTGCCTAGTAATAATAATAATAACGTAAAAAATCGACCTACGAATCTATTATTAAATAAGCTAAACTAGGGTTTTGCCCAGTACTACGGATCAATTTCTGAAAATCCAACTACGGGGTTCGATTTTGGCCTGCTAATATAAAATTATATAATCCGAATTAGTATTCCTCTAAAAAATCATTTTGGTATGCATCGTTTGGTACTTTTCATAGCTAGAGTGCTTACTCCCTCCGTTAGCAAATAGTCTTCGTATGTCATATAGTAAGCATTCAAGTTGAAAAACAAGCACTAGACATATTCAAACCAGAAAAATCATGTATCTACCCCCTATATATCCCTAAACCCTGACTTATGAATTCAAGCATGAAGAGAAGTGGTTTTTGGTTTCAATCATGGAAATTTCAAAAACCCTCCCAAGAGCTTCATTTTGGAGTGACTAATTAAGAAGCATACATGCTTACCTTTTCATATTAATGTTTTAAACTTGTTCAAATCTTGGTCAACAAACCTAGGATTTGACGAAGAATCAAATGTGTATAAAAAAATTAAAACCAAGGTCTGCTCATGTCATATAGTGAGCATTCAATTAAATTGATGAACAAGGTCTAGACATATTCAAACTAGCAGGAAAATCATGTATCTACCCCCTAACCCAAACTCTATCTTATGAAGTCAAGCATGCATGAATAGAAGTGGTTTTTGGTTTTCAAGCACGGAAATTTCAAAAACTCTTATGTCATCTAGTAAGCATTCATCAATTAAGTTGATAAATAATGTCTAGACATATTCAAACTAGAAAGTTTATGTATCAAGCTACCCCTAACCCCAAACTTTGTCTTATGAAGTCTAGCATGAAGAGAAGTACGTGGTTTTTTGGTTTCAAACATGGAAATTTCAAAAACCCTCTCAAGATCGAGCTTCATTTTGGAGTGACTACGAAGGATACATGCTTAATTTTTCATATTCATGTTTTAAACTTGTTTAAATCATGGTCAAACCTAGGATTTGACCAAGATTCAAATGGGCATAAAAATTCAAAAAAAACAATAAAATGAAAAACCAATGCACATAGTCATCTTATGTCATCTAGTAAGCATTCAATTAAGTTGATAAACAAGGTCTAGACATATTCAAACCAGAAAATTCATGTATCAAGCTACCCCTATCCCCAAACTCTGTCTTATGAAGTCAAGCATGAAGAGAAGTACGTGGTTTTTTTGGTTTCAAACATGGAAATTTCAATTAAGTTGATAAACAAGGTCTAGACATATTCAAACCAGAAAAATCATGCATGTATCTACCCCTAACCCTAAACTATGTTTCATGAAGTCAAGCATGAAGATATGTGGTTTTTGGTTTCGAACATGGAAATTCAAAAACCCTCCCAAGAGCTTCATTTTGAAGTGACTAAGAAGCATACATGCTTACTTTTTCATATTCATGTTTTTAACTTATTCAAATCTTGGTGGAACCAAGGATTTGACCAAGATTCAAATGGGTATAAAAATTCAAAAAAAACAAGGTCTTCTTATGTTATATAGTAAGCATTCAATTAATTTGATAAACAAGGTCTACACATATTCAAACCAGGAAAATCATGTATCTACCCCCTAACCCTAAACTCTGTCTTATGAAGTCAAGCATGCATGAAGAGAAGTGGTTTTTGGTTTCAATCATGGAAATTTAAAAAACGCTCTCAAGAGCTTCCATTTTGGAGTGACTATGAAGGATACATGCTTAATTTTTCATATTCATGTTTTAAACTTGTTTAAATCATGGTCAAACCTAGGATTTGGCCAAGATTCAAATGGGCAAAATTTAAAAAAAATCAAGGCACATAGTCTTCTTATGTCATATACTAAGCATCATTCAATTAAGTTGATAAACAAGGTCTAGACATATTCAAACGAGAGAAATCATGTATCTACCCCCTAACCCTAAACTCTGTCTCATGAAGTCAAGCGCATGCATGAAGATATGTGGTTTTTGGTTTCAAACATGGAAATTTCAAAAACCCTCCCAAGAGCTTCATTTCGAAGTGATTAATTAAGAAGCATACATGCATGGTTACTTTTTCATAGTCATGTTTTAAACTTATTCAAATCTTGGTGAAACCTAAGATTTGACCAAGATTCAAATGGGTATAAAAATTCAAAAAAAAAACAAAAAAGGTCTTCTTATGTTATATAGTAGGCATTCAATTAAGTTGATAAACAAGGTCTAGACATATTCAAACAAGAAAAATCATGCATGTATCTACCCCTAACCCTAAACTCTGTTTCATGAAGTCAAGCATGAAGATATGTGGTTTTTGGTTTCGAACATGGAAATTCAAAAACCCTCCCAAGAGCTTCATTTTGAAGTGACTAAGAAGCATACATGCTTACTTTTTCATATTCATGTTTTTAACTTATTCAAATCTTGGTGGAACCAAGGATTTGACCAAGATTCAAATGGGTATAAAAATTCAAAAAAAAGCAAGATCTTCTTATGTTATATAGTAAGCATTCAATTATTTTGATAAACAAGGTCTACACATATTCAAACCAGGAAATTATGTATCTACCCCCTAACCCTAAACTCTGTCTTATGAAGTCAAGCATGCATGAAGAGAAGTGGTTTTTGGTTTCAAGCATGGAAATTTCAAAAACCCTCCCAAGAGCTTCATTTTGGAGTGACTAAGAAGCATACGTACGTGCTTACTTTTTCATATTCATGTTTTAAACTTGTTCAAATCTTGGTCAAACCTATGATTTGACCAAGATTCAAATGGGTATAAAAAATGAAAACCAAGGTCTTCTCATGTCATATAGTAAGCATTCAATTAAGTTGATAAATAAGGTCTAGACATATTCAAACCAGAAAAATCATGTATCAAGCTACCCCTAACCCCTAATTAACTCTGTCTTATGAAGTCAAGCATGAAGATAAGTATGTGGTTTTTTGGTTTCAAACATGGAAATTTCAAAAACCCTCTCAAGATCGAGCTTCATTTTGGAGTGACTACGAAGGATACATGCTTACTTTTTCATATTCATGTTTTAAACTTGTTTAAATCATGGTCAAACCTAGGATTTGACAAAGATTCAAATGGGCATAATATAAAAAAAACAAAAAATGAAAAACCAAGGCACATAGTCTTCTTATGTTATATTGTAAGCATTCAATTAAGTTGATAAACAAGGTCTAGACATATTCAAACCAGAGAAATCATGTATCTACCCCCTAACCTAAACTCTGTCTCATGAAGTCAAGCATGATGATATGTGGTTTTTTGGTTTCAAACATGGAAATTTCAAAAACCCTCCCAAGAGCTTCATTTTGAAGTGATTAATTATGAAGCATACATGCATGCTTACTTTTTCATATTCATGTTTTAAACTTATTCAAATCTTGGTGAAACCTAGGATTTGACCAAGATTCAAATCCGTATAAAAATTAAAAAACAAAATAAAAAAAACAAGGTCTTCTTATGTTATATCGTAAGCATTCAATTAAGTTGATAAATAAGGTCTAGACATATTCAAACCAGAAAAATCATGTATCTACCCCTAACCCTAAACTTTGTCTTATGAAGTCAAGCATGAAGAGAAGTACGCGGTTTTTTGGTTTCAAACATGGAAATTTCAAAAACCCTCTCAAGAGCTTCCATTTTGGAGTGACTACGAAGGATACATGCTTAATTTTTCATATTCATGTTTTAAACTTGTTTAAATCATGGTCAAACCTAGGATTTGGCCAAGATTCAAATGGGCAAAATTTAAAAAAAAATCAAGGCACATAGTCTTCTTATGTCATATAGTAAGCATTCAATTAAGTTGATAAACAAGGTCTAGACATATTCAAACGAGAGAAATCATGTATCTACCCCCTAACCCTAAACTCTGTCTTATGAAGTCAAGCATGCATGAAGAGAAGTGGTTTTTGGTTTCAAGCATGGAAATTTCAAAAACCCTCCCAAGAGCTTCATTTTGGAGTGACTAAGAAGCATACGTACGTGCTTACTTTTTCATATTCATGTTTTTAACTTGTTCAAATCTTGGTCAAACCTATGATTTGACCAAGATTCAAATGGGTATAAAAAATGAAAACCAAGGTCTTCTTATGTCATATAGTAAGCATTCAATTAAGTTGATAAATAAGGTCTAGACATATTCAAACCAGAAAAATCATGTATCAAGCTACCCCTAATTAACTCTGTCTTATGAAGTCAAGCATGAAGATAAGTATGTGGTTTTTTGGTTTCAAACATGGAAATTTCAAAAACCCTCTCAAGATCGAGCTTCATTTTGGAGTGACTACGAAGGATACATGCTTACTTTTTCATATTCATGTTTTAAACTTGTTTAAATCATGGTCAAACCTAGGATTTGACCAAGATTCAAATGGGCATAATTTAAAAAAACAAAAAATGAAAAACCAAGGCACATAGTCTTCTTATGTTATATTGTAAGCATTCAATTAAGTTGATAAACAAGGTCTAGACATATTCAAACCAGAGAAATCATGTATCTACCCCCTAACCTAAACTCTGTCTCATGAAGTCAAGCATGATGATATGTGGTTTTTGGTTTCAAACATGGAAATTTCAAAAACCCTTCCAAGAGCTTCATTTTGAAGTGATTAATTATGAAGCATACATGCATGCTTACTTTTTCATATTCATGTTTTAAACTTATTCAAATCTTGGTGAAACCTAGGATTTGACCAAGATTCAAATCCGTATAAAAATTAAAAAACAAAATAAAAAAACAAGGTCTTCTTATGTTATATAGTAAGCATTCAATTAAGTTGATAAATAAGGTCTAGACATATTCAAACCAGAAAAATCATGTATCTACCCCTAACCCTAAGCATGTATCTCGTTGTTTGCGCTATGATACAATATCTACCTATGTTACACTAATCTCCTCTCTCCTACTTAATTAGCTGCCACATCAGCAGTTTTGTGGGACCAATGTGTATGATACTAGCTATGATACTAGCACTATCATGTGGGTACCTAAATCTCGAGTCAAAGTTTGACACGAGACCGATGTGGACTTTATTAATGGTGGAAGGGAGTAACAATCATAAGCACATTATTATTATTGATTGAACAACATTTTATTTGATGTGCCATAAGAAGTTTAGAAACTCCTAGCCCCTGGAGGTGGCGTTTTGGCACACACGTGCATATGCACCGATTATTGGAAATAATAAAAAAACAATTATATAAATGTTAAAAAAATCTGATATAAATTTTTTGGTATACATTGTGACATCCTATGTTCGTTCATAAGTTTTCGTGGAAAAACAACATTTTGTGTGGTGTGTACAAAAAAGGCAAAAAATGTACGTAGTCGTGTTACAGCATCAAAATTTGTCTTTTTTTACAGGAGCCACATATTTTTTAAAAAAAAACTTATGTACCAACATAAAATGTCTAGATATACATGTAAAATTTCAGTTTAGAATTTTTGGACACTTTGAAATGTGGATTCACATAATGGATTCCTCTACCTCGACCCCCTTGGATTACTGAACAGACTTACAGTACTACTAGTAGGGCCTACTATTTATTATTATTATTACCTACTGCAGGCAAAATTTAATCTCATCGAGCGGTAAAATTCCCCGCCAACGCCCAAATATCTCGCGCCGCAAAGTTTCAGATCTGCGAATATTTTTTTCCCTCAAAAGAAGGACTGCGAAATTCCCTTTTTCTCCTCTATCGCCCAGCTTCGCCCTAGTTTCGCCCGCAAGCCCTCAGAGAAACCGCTCCTCTTACCTACCTCCCACCTTCACGGCCGCCGCACCGGAAAATCACCGCCGCACTTCGCCGTTCAAGCTGCCACGGCTTCAAACCTCGAGGCTGCCCTATCCGCTTGATCTGCACCTACTCCGGCGTCCACCGCACCGTATCTCGTTCGCCGACTCTATCGACCACCGCACCTGACCAGCTTCGCCGACACCGACGTCCCCGTGCACTGCACATCATCTGCTTCACCGACCTTCTACTTCGGCCGGCGCGCTGAACACTTCATTGACCGCCCAGCATGTCCTTCTCCGACCCCCCAAGATCTGCTTCCCCGGCACCCACCGCAACAGCAGTCCCCTCGCCGACCTCCACGTCACCCTTAAGAACGCGGAACACGTCTAAACGCCGCCCAGAAATAGGTAACCAGACATCCCTGCGCGTTTTGTTCTGTTAGGAGTATTGCAGCTGACTGTATTTCTGAATTCGTGCTAGTATATTTTTAACTTACAAGTGCTTTCGTTTGTAACCACCTCATCCTTTAGATTTAAACACGACGCATAAGTATTTTTTTTCCGTGACCTAACCTACCCATTTGCTGAAACTCTACATGGTATCAGAGCCTAGGTTTCCTTCCTGCTAGTGCTAGCCGCCCCAAACAGTACCATACAAGTTCTTCCTTTGACCACAAAAACCACCGTTGAGATGTACAAATCCAGGCGGCGGGAGGCCGCATCAGGTGCTCTGCGTGGGTTGCGGCTATCACACACAGCGATGCGAGTTGTGTGAGATCGGCGGCTGCTCGCGCGGGGACAAAGAAGAGGGTCAAGATTGTTTTGGTTTAGAAAGGAGAGAAGAGGATGTGAATCCGTGGCAGAGAGATCTGGATCCGTGCGAGGGGGAGATGTTGGAGGCGTGCGGAGTGGGCCGAGCCTTTGAGCGCAGGGCGGAGCCGGAGGTTGGTGCTGGACGTTGACCAGCGCGAGCCGGTCGATGTGGCCAGGTGCGGTCTGCCAGGTTGGCCAGGGCGCGTAGACGAGGCGCCATCCGAGTGGAAGTGAGGAGAAAATGGAGATGTGAGGCTGTGAGGATATGTTGTGATGGAGTTGATGAGGCTGCGATTGAGTCGTGATGGAGTTGATGAGGCTGCGGTTTAGTGGTGATGGTGATGGTTGTGGATATGTCCAGGGGAAAGGCATGCGTGCCTGAGGTGAGACTGGTTGAGGCCTGACCGGGGGATAGGCATGGGTGCTTGAGGAGTGGATGGTTGAGGCAGGAGTTGGCTGGGGGTTTGTGGGAGAGACAGAAGAGGTCAGTGGCCGGGCAGAGTGGAGAAGAGAGGCTGAGGACATTGAGGCGAGTGTGGATGGTTCTGCGGAACTTGTGTGGTGAGGCAGCCGGGGTTGTTGAGGATGTGTATGGTTAGGAGTTGTGCGTATCCCAGATGGTTGAAGCTGGATGTCTTCGCTGCTGATGAAGAGATGATGAATCGAGATGACAAGATGATGGAAAGTGCAATGCTGTCATGTATCCTAGGAGTTATGCTGAAAGTTCATTACTCGTAGTTGTCATATGTGTCATGTTGTTGCAAGATGGCCATGGTTGTTTACCCATGATCATCTTGAGGGGGTGTGTTGGACCATGAGTGAGTTTAGTAGTAGCGCTGTAGTAATATTGTATCCAGTGTGAGGCCCATAGAGGCCCATGTCCAGTGGTATTGTAACCCTAACTCAGATGATATAAATACAGAGTGTCGTGGTCTGAGTGACCTAACCCACCCATTCGCTGAAACTCTACAAAATATGAGCCACCAATCATGAGCCGTTGAATGCTCTACATGTCCACGATTGACAACAACAACAACACCACCAACAACAAAGCTTTATTCCCAAACAAGTTGGGGTAGGCTATACAAGTCCACCATTGACACGATTACAATTTCTCACTATTTGGCCGTAGGCTACTGCTCTAGTTACATCATGTTTGATATCTTTCTGCGATCCTGTATTACATGTTTATGCACGTCATAATGTTTCTACTACTGTTTGGTGTCAATTTAATTATAGCAAATCCTTGACTCGTAACTGTTTGTTGTTATTACACGTGCAGCAGGCACATCTTACACTCAGAAACGTAGAGTAAAGCTCGCCTATAATCATGTAAGTACCTGCTGTTTTTTGTATATTGCTTAATGCAAACTTCTATATCTTGGATCCTGTTTCTGTTTACAATTGGCCTCTCCTTCATGCAGAGGAGAAACAGTGTGGCACTGTGTTCTTCGCCCAAGTACTGATGAGGTCCGTGTGACTCAAAAAAGCTCACGTAAGTTCCCTGTTTTTTTTGGAATGTTAATTTACCTCCTGTGCGTAGTTCAATTGCATCATTTTCTGTATGTTGCACTACCTAAGTTGCCTAATGGAATCTAATAAAATATAAACAATGACCATATGGAACATTGCACACTGCCTTTGACCCATCTGGCATCCGGCATGCCTGGGTATAAGTTACATGATTTGGCTATGTTAAACAAGTCCTAAAATTCTATTATGTTAATTTTTGCCTGTTGCTTCATTGAGTTTGCCTGTTGTTCCATGGCTAGTGCATGAAGTTTGATAGAAATGATCCTAGCTGAAATGATGCACTTCATGTTTTTTATTGCTTTATTCCTAACCTAGCTTCCTATTCTACTTGAAACATGATTGCTTTATTCCTAACCTAGCTTCCTATTCTACTTGAAACATGATTGCTTTATTACTAACCTAGCTTCCTATTCTACTTGAAACATTGTGAAAAAATAGTTATATTACTTGTTTAAATGTCTAGCTTTGTTTTTCTCGAGTCCCATTGACATGATGTGGTATATCCATATTCAAATGATCTGGCTGTTTATATAATACGCTCCATGTTCAATTGCTTCATTCATTTTCTAGTAATCTACTAGTAAGTAGCACGTGCTTTGCACGTCACGACATATATAATTTTAAAATATATTTCCATATTTTATTTGATGTTGATAATTATTATTTTTTGCTAAAATTAGTCACAAAGCCTAAAGTTTGGCTTTTGAAAAACTAATACACCCTAAAAGAAGTAATGGAAGGAGTAATATGTGAGTTCATTACAATTAAGTTTTTTAGTCAGTATGAAATAGAAGTATACCCTAATACGAAAGTGACAAAACTTTTTCATGGACACCCCATTAGGATTATGTATATTTTTGTGATTAGAGTCGAGAATTTTTAAGGATCTATCTTACCTTTTGCGGCATGCATATTGCACGACAAGACTATCTAATTTATATATTTCTACCATATTTTTTGAAATTTAAAATACATTATCCAATATCTATGTATAAATTTACTACCTCAATACTTTTTATGTGACCCACACATGGCCACCGTTAGATTTTATATCAAACCAAGGTTGTCATGGGGAAAAAAGTTAGACCTTAATATGAGTAAATACGAAATATTAGTACTAAATTAATATATATAATATTTTATCAGCCTTGGTTGGTGGACCAATGAACTTCGTATCTTCGAGCTTGAAGATGGTTCTTGTAACATAGTAATTGCTATTTGTTTTCCTAGCACAGAGTTATATATCAATATCTTCACATAACCATGTACGATGAAGATGATATTTTTCATAACACAGTGCCAATGTAGACGATGGCTTGTGCTTCTATAAACTCCCAAAATAAAAATGTTTTCTTGAGTAAAACAAAAGAACGGCTGAGATTAAATGATACATGTTTGGTATTAGGGGTGAGATAGCTGAGATTAAATGATACCATGATACCCTTTTGGGGGATTACACTATTTTAAATTTTGAGGGTATATGAAAGCTAAGGCCCTGTTTGTTTGGGATTCTGCTTCTGCTTTTAGAGCTTTTGAGGTCCAAAAGTAGCAGCCCAAACAAACACCAACAATTAGAAAAGCGCTTTGAAGAAGCGCTGTGCCTAAATGAACTAGCAATCCGGAATTGGGCGAGACCTGCTTCCCGAGCTTCTTCTGCTCCCGAGCGGCGGTGGACCAAAATGCCCCTAACACTTGCTGCTAACAACGAAAAACTGCCCTCACGTACAACTCTGGCCCGCCCTTCCAATCGTTCCCCGCCCGAGAGCCCGGTGCCCATTTTCCCCTTCTTCTGTCCCATTCAATGAAAGGATAGGGTTAGGGTTTCTGCCCGGCCGCCGTCGTCGTTCCGGCCGGCATCGTCGCCGATATCCGCCGCCGCCGTCCCGCAGGTCCGTCCCCACTTGCAAGCTCGTCGGGAACGCCGAGAGAGCATGGTGTAGGAGCTCTGCAGCAGGGGCGCGCTCGCCGCGATAGCATGCGTGGCCCCATGGTCAGCCTCGAGGCCGAGGGCCAGGTCGACCGCCTCCTCTCGCGCGTAGGCGGACAAGCGAGGAAGCGCGGCCTAGGAGGAGGACGGCGAGCAGGAGGCGCGACCTAGGAGGAGGAATACGAGCACGGCCGCCGGCGACGGGGAGGTGCTCGAGGCGTCGCGGGGTCGCAATTTCTCATTCAGCAGACCGCCCGGAGCTGCTCTTCCATCGGTTGGTCCATCTTCACCCGGCGCGAGGCTCTTCACTACCCGCTCGGCTGCTGCAGGAAATTCTTCCTCCACGGTTCCGTCCAATCCACGTATTGAAGTATTGATGTACGAGTAATTGGTAGTTTGGTACAGAGCACGGTGTTCATGCGATGCAATTTTATTTTCCTCTCTGTCTTGTATATGGTAGCTACCGGTTTCACATGATGGTGAAGATGAGAAGGATTTGACAATCCTATTCATATATATTTTATTTTGGATGTCATCGTTTACTTCAAGCAATCAAGGCAATACTTCTGCAAAAATCCTTTTGTGCGCTATTTTGCAAATCTTACTTTTCAATATACAGTAGCATATTTTAGAGCTTAGAGCCTGCCCATTTAAAGCAACCTCGCTGATTAACAATCGACTGATTAATTCCTAAAATTAAGGTGATCGATCAATTAACGGTTAGTGAGATGTCTTGTGATATTGTTTACACTTTTTTTAAAGCCGTAAAAACTTTAACTTAGAAGCCAAAAGCTATATTTAATTCTAAACAACACTCCAAAATATTCCGATATAAAAAGTGTTCAAAATTATTTTAGCAAAAAAGAAAGATAAATTGAAGTATTTTGGGGTTATTAAACATGATAATTATGTAATGAAACTATTATAAATAGCAAATTCGTTTCAAATCTGCATATATTCAACATCTTCAGCACTCAGGGCATTTCAGACATTTCACTCCTAAACCAACAGCAGCAGCCATAAAAAGCACTTCAACCAGACATCAAATCTCTGCTTCCAACAGTGCTTCTCACTGCTTTTTCACTGACCCACCAGCTACAATTTGCTTCTCAAAAGCTGCAGCCCAAACAAACAGACCCTAAATCCTTAGATTTTGTTGGCAAGTGAATGTTGTCATTGGCCCTATTATGGATTTTGCATTTCTATTGCCACTACTTGTACTGACATCTCGCTTCATTCTTGTTTAATTCGGTCCCGTTGGTACTCGAACCCGGGTGGGCTGGCTGTGCACTCGCAAGCCTTGCCACTGAGCTAGCACTCAGTTCTCAGATTAAGCAATGCCTCGTTATGCTTAATTTAAATGTTATGGCACTTCATACAAGCCATACAATTAATTGTTGCATTGACCTTTGATGTCTACTTTCCCCCTCCTTTCCTGTAGACAGTGCTGGGCCTCCAAGAGCAGAGGTTTGTAGAACAGCAGCAAGTTTTCCCTTAAGTGGATCACCCAAGGTTTATCGAACTCAGGGAGGAAGAGGTCAAAGATATCCCTCTCATGCAACCCTGCAACCACAAAGCAAGCAGTCTCTTGTGTCCCCAACACACCTAATAGGTGCACTAGTTCGGCGAAGAGATAGTGAAATACAGGTGGTATGAATATATAGTAGCAGTAGCAACGGTGGTGCCAGAAAATAGCTTGCTGGCGTGTAGTTGATGGTGGTAGTATTGCAACAGTAGTAACACAGTAAAACAGTAAACAAGCAGTAGTAACGCAGTATTTAGGAACAAGGCCTAGGGATTACGCTTTCACTAGTGGACACTCTCGACATTGATCACATAACAGAATAGATAAATGCATACTCTACACTCTTGTTGGATGATGAACGCATTGCGTAGGATTACACGAACCCTCAATGCCGGAGTTAACAAGCTCCACAATTTGTTCATATTTAAGTAACCTTATAGTGCAAGATAGATCAACATAACCAAATAGATCACATCAATACCATCATAGTAATAGTTAACTTCACAATCCACAAGAGATCATGATCATAGCCTACGACAAGAACCACACGGTGCACACACTAGTCACCTTTACACCATGCAGGAGGAATAGAATACTTTAATAACATCACTAGAGTAGCACATAGATGAATTGTGATACAAAACTCATATGAATCTCAATCATGTAAAGCAGCTCATGAGATTATTGTATTGAGGTACATGGGAGAGAGATGAACCACATAGCTACAGCGAAGCCCTCAGCCTCGGGGGTGGATTACTCCCTCCTCATCATGGAGGCAGCGATGGTGGTGAAGATGGCGGTGGAGATGGCAGCGGTGTCGATGGAGAAGCCTTCCGGGGTCACTTCCCCGCTCCGGCAGCGTGCCGGAACAGAGACTCCTGTCCCCCAGATCTTGGCTTCGCGATGGCGGCGGCTCTGGAAGGTTTCTGTGGTTTTCGTCGAACGCATCAGGGTTTTCGCGACGGAGGCTTTATATAGGCGAAGAGGCGGCGCAGGAGGGCTTCTGGGGGGCCCACACCATAGGGCGGCGTGGCCCCCCCTCTGGCCGCGCCAGGGTGTGGTGTGGGGCCCCCAGGGCTCCCCTCTGGCGGCTCTCGGGTGTTCTGGATGGTTCCGGGAAAAATAGGAACCTGGGCGTTGATTTCGTCCGATTCCGAGAATATTTCGTTACTAGGATTTCTGAAACCAAAAACAGCAGAAAACAGGAACTGGCACTTCGGCATCTTGTTAATAGGTTAGTTCCAGAAAATGCACGAATATGACATAAAGTGTGCATAAAACATGTAGATAACATCAATAATGTGGCATGGAACATAAGAAATTATCGATACGTCGGAGACGTATCAGCATCCCCAAGCTTAGTTCTGCTCGTCCCGAGCAGGTAAAACGATAACAAAGATAATTTCTGGAGTGACATGCCATCATAACCTTGATCATACTATTTGTAAAGCATATGTAATGAATGCAGCAATCCAAGACAATGGTAATGACATGAGTAAACAACTGAATCATAAAGCAAAGACTTTTCATGAATAGCACTTCAAGACAAGCATCAATAAGTCTTGCATAAAAGTTAACTCATAAAGCAATAATTCAAAGTAAAGGCATTGAAGCAACACAAAGGAAGATTAAGTTTCAGCGGTTGCTTTCAACTTATAACATGTGTACCTCATGGATAATTGTCAACATAGAGTAATATAACAAGTGCAATATGCAAGTATGTAGGAATCAATGCACAGTTCACACAAGTGTTTGCTTCTTGAGATGGAGAGAAATAGGTGAACTGACTCAACATAAAAGTAAAAGAATTGTCCTTCAAAGAGGAAAGCATCGATTCCTATATTTGTGCTAGAGCTTCTATTTTGAAAACATGAAATAATTTTGTCAACGGTAGTAATAAAGCATATGAGTTATGTAAATTATATCTTACAAGTTGCAAGCCTCATGCATAGTATACTAATAGTGCCCGCACCTTGTCCTAATTAGCTTGGACTACCGGATCATCACAATGCACATGTTTTAACCAAGTGTCACAATGGGGTACCTCTATGCCGCCTGTACAAAGGTCTAAGGAGAAAGCTCGCATTGGATTTCTCGCTATTGATTATTCTCAACTTAGACATCCATACCGGGACAACATAGACAACAGATAATGGACTCCTCTTTTATGCATAAGCATGTAACAACAATTAATAATTTTCTCATTTGAGATTGAGGATATATGTCCAAAACTGAAACTTCCACCATGGATCATGGCTTTAGTTAGCGGCCCAATGTTCTTCTCTAACAATATACATGCTTAACCATAAGGTGGTAGATCGCTCTTACTTCAGACAAGACGAACATGCATAGCAACTCACATGAAATTCAACAAAGAGTAGTTGATGGCGTCCCCAGAAACATGGTTATCGCACAACAAGCAACTTAATAAGAGATAAAGTGCATAATTACATATTCAATACCACAATAGTTTTTAAGCTATTTGTCCCATGAGCTATATATTGCAAAGGTGATGATGGAATTTTAAAGGTAGCACTCAAGCAATTTACTTTGGAATGGCGGAAAAAACCATGTAGTAGGTAGGTATGGTGGACACAAATGGCATAGTGGTTGGCTCAAGTATTTTGGATGCATGAGAAGTATTCCCTCTCGATACAAGGTTTAGGCTAGCAAGGCTTATTTGAAACAAACACAAGGATGAACCGGTGCAGCAAAACTCACATAAAAGACATATTGTAAACATTATAAGACTCTACACCGTCTTCCTTGTTGTTCAAAACTCAATACTAGAAATTATCTAGACCTTAGAGAGACCAAATATGCAAACCAAATTTTAGCATGCTCTATGTATTTCTTCATTAATGGGTGCAAAGCATATGATGCAAGAGCTTAATCATGAGCACAACAATTGCCAAGTATCACATTATCCAAGACATTATAGCAATTACTACATGTATCATTTTCCAATTCCAACCATATAACAATTTAACGAAGAGGAAACTTCGCCATGAATATTATGAGCTAAGAACACATGTGTTCATACGAACCAGCGGAGCGTGTCTCTCTCCCACACAAGCATGATGTAATCCAATTTATTCAAACACAAACAAAAACAAAAGCACACAGACGCTCCAAGTAAAGTACATAAGATGTGACCGAATAAAAATATAGTTTCAAGAGAAGGAACCTGATAATTTGTCGATGAAGAAGGGGATGCCTTGGGCATCCCCAAGCTTAGATGCTTGAGTCTTCTTGAAATATGCAGGGATGAACCACGGGGGCATCCCCAAGCTTAGACTCTTCACTCTTCTTGATCATAGTATATCATCCTCCTCTCTTGACCCTTGAAAACTTCCTCCACACCAAACTCGAAACAAACTCATTAGAGGGTTAGTGCATAATCAAAAACTCACATGTTCAGAGGTGACACAATCATTCTTAACACTTCTGGACATTGCTCAAAGCTACTGGAAGTCAATGGAACAAAGAAATCTATCCCACATAGCAAAAGAAGCAATGCGAAATAAAAGGCAGAATCTGTCAAAACAGAACAGTCCGTAAAGACGAATTTTAAAATGGCACCAGACTTGCTCAAATGAAAATGCTCAAATTGAATGAAAGTTGCGTACATATCTGAGGATCACTCACGTAAATTGGCATAATTTTCTGAGTTACCTACAGAGAATTTTTCCCAGATTCGTGACAGCAAAGAAATCTGAAACTGCGCAGTAATCCAAATCTAGTATTGACTTTACTATCAAAGACTTTACTTGGCACAACAAAACACAAAACTAAGATAAGGAGAGGTTGCTACAGTAGTAAACAACTACCAAGACACAAATATAAAACAAATTACTGTAGCAAAATAACACATGGGTTATCTCCCAAGAAGTTCTTTCTTTATAGCCATAAGATGGGCTCAGCAGTTTTAATGATGCACTTGCAAGAAATAGTATTTGAAGCAAAAGAGAGCATCAAGAAGCAAATCCCAAAACACATTTAAGTCTAACATGCTTCCTATGAAAAGGAACCTTGTACACAAATAAATTCATGAAGAGCAAAATGACAAGATCAGGAAGATAAAACAAGTGTAGCTTCAAAAATTTCAGCACATAGAGAGGTGTTTTAGTAACATGAAAATTTCTACAACCATATTTTCCTCTCTCATAATAACTTTCAGTAGCATCATGAGCAAACTCAACAATATAACTATCACATAAAGCATTCTTATCATGAGTCTCATGCATAAAATTATTACTCTCCACATAGGCATAATCAATTTTATTAGTTGTAGCAGGAGCAAATTCAACAAAGTAGCTATCATTATTATTCTCATCAAGTGTTGGAGGCATAGTATAATCACAACAAAATTTACTCTCCATAGTAGGTGGCACCAAAAGACCACTATCATTATAATCTTCATATATGGGAGGCAAAGTATCATCAAAGAAAATTTTCTCCTCAATGCTTGGGGGACTAAAAAGATCATGAAAATCAGCTTCCCCAAGCTTAGAACTTTCTATATTATTATCAACAATGGTGTTCAAAGCGTTCATACTAATATTACTACCAGCATGCAAATAAGATTCCATAGGTTTTTTAATTTTCGCATCAAACAATCCATGTTTTAAATCAGGAAATAGAAATAGAAGCTCATTCTTGTCCATTATGCCAAACTAGTGTAAACAAGAAACAAAAAGATGCAATTGCAGGATCTAAAGGAAATAGCTTTGAGTACTTACAATGCGCCGGAAAATAGCTTAGTAGCCGAGGTCCGGAGTGTGAGTACCTTTTACCTTTCCTCCCCGGCAACGGCGCCAGAAAATAGCTTGATGTCTACTTTCCCCCTCCTTTCCTGTAGACAGTGCTGGGCCTCCAAGAGCAGAGGTTTGTAGAACAGCAGCAAGTTTTCCCTTAAGTGGATCACCCAAGGTTTATCGAACTCAGGGAGGAAGAGGTCAAAGATATCCCTCTCATGCAACCCTGCAACCACAAAGCAAGAAGTCTCTTGTGTCCCCAACACACCTAATAGGTGCACTAGTTCGGCGAAGAGATAGTGAAATACAGGTGGTATGAATATATAGTAGCAGTAGCAACGGTGGTGCCAGAAAATAGCTTGCTGGCGTGTAGTTGATGGTGGTAGTATTGCAACAGTAGTAACACAGTAAAACAGTAAACAAGCAGTAGTAACGCAGTATTTAGGAACAAGGCCTAGGGATTACGCTTTCACTAGTGGACACTCTCGACATTGATCACATAACAGAATAGATAAATGCATACTCTACACTCTTGTTGGATGATGAACGCATTGCGTAGGATTACACGAACCCTCAATGCCGGAGTTAACAAGCTCCACAATTTGTTCATATTTAAGTAACCTTATAGTGCAAGATAGATCAACATAACCAAATAGATCACATCAATACCATCATAGTAATAGTTAACTTCACAATCCACAAGAGATCATGATCATAGCCTACGACAAGAACCACAAGGTGCACACACTAGTCACCTTTACACCATGCAGGAGGAATAGAATACTTTAATAACATCACTAGAGTAGCATATAGATGAATTGTGATACAAAACTCATATGAATCTCAATCATGTAAAGTAGCTCATGAGATTATTGTATTGAGGTACATGGGAGAGAGATGAACCACATAGCTACAGCGAAGCCCTCAGCCTCGGGGGTGGATTACTCCCTCCTCATCATGGAGGCAGCGAGGGCGGTGAAGATGGCGGTGGAGATGGCAGCGGTGTCGATGGAGAAGCCTTCCGGGGGCACTTCCCCGCTCCGGCAGCGTGGCGGAACAGAGACTCCTGTCCCCCAGATCTTGGCTTCGCGATGGCGGCGGCTCTGGAAGGTTTCTGTGGTTTTCGTCGAACGCATCAGGGTTTTCGCGACGGAGGCTTTATATAGGCGAAGAGGCGGCGCAGGAGGGCTTCTGGGGGGCCCACACCATAGGGCG
The DNA here is from genome assembly GCF_019359855.2 of Lolium perenne. NCBI lineage: Eukaryota > Viridiplantae > Streptophyta > Magnoliopsida > Poales > Poaceae > Lolium > Lolium perenne. Next base: position 297,530,569 of record NC_067245.2, read on the forward strand.
GCGCGGCCCCCCTCTGGCCGCGCCAGGGTGTGGTGTGGGGCCCCCAGGGCTCCCCTCTGGCGGCTCTCGGGTGTTCTGGATGGTTCCGGGAAAAATAGGAACCTGGGCGTTGATTTCGTCCGATTCCGAGAATATTTCGTTACTAGGATTTCTGAAACCAAAAACAGCAGAAAACAGGAACTGGCACTTCGGCATCTTGTTAATAGGTTAGTTCCAGAAAATGCACGAATATGACATAAAGTGTGCATAAAACATGTAGATAACATCAATAATGTGGCATGGAACATAAGAAATTATCGATACGTCGGAGACGTATCAACCTTCTACGTTGTCGAAGGCACTATCTGAGCATGCTTAAATCAATCATACATTATTTTCCTAATTGTATCCAATCCAACATGCACATATTTTGACTGTATTTGGCTATTTGCTAGATTTCTTCTCGTAGGTGACACAGCTTCGTTATTGGGCACATGATGTCTAGTTGCTTGGTTCATTGTATACATCATCGCCATGATCTAGTTTGGTTTGTTCTAAGAGGCATGTGGCTTAACTGGTTTCTTTGTTATATCTGCCCATGGTTCTTTCAAAATTATGTCAATGATCTTTGTTTGTTTGCCGTGTATTGTATTGCATTTTAACTTGTTTTGTCTTAGTTTCAGCCTGTAAACAAAGCTGTAATGTCGGTAGGGACAACCCATTTATCAAGTGTTGCGGTCATTTCACGAGCAACGGTGACGATGGCACGTGCTCTCATTGGTCCACCGAGTCCAAGACACCAACCGTTCTAAGAAATAGATGTACGAGGCTCTATTTTGGATTGCTTGCTATGTTATATCAGCTCAATGATGCTCTTGAAATTGGAGGTCTTTTATTGCATCATATGATGTTGTAACTTGTTTTATCTAAATTTCAGGCTTCAAATAAAGCTACAAAGCCAGAAGCAAGGGCCAATGCCTCAAGTATTGATGTTTCACAAAGCAGCAGTGAGAGTGCATATTGCTCGCATAGGCCCATGGTATCTATTGCTCAACTTAATCCGGCACAAAGAGATTTGGGGGATGCACTCCAAGAGACAGTTGATATATTTGGGCGGGAAAACAAAGATGCTGATGAAATAATTGCCAACACACACCAAGAGATACATGAATTGAAAAATAGGCAAACTTTGACAGAAAATTTTCTAAAGAATCTCCTATGCACTTGTCATGGTAAGCCAGTTGTGATGTGTCTGGGAATTGAAGGTGTCTAAATAAACTTTGATTCTGTTGTTCAGTCAAGTGCACTGCTGATGCCAATGCTGTAATTAATTACTGCTCAAAATTTCGTTCAAAATTTCCTGGTCTGTAATAATTGCAAATTTTGTTGTTGTACTAAAATTAGATATGTTACATGTGGCTGCTGTATTTTGTGTGAAATAATATAATGATGTGTACTTCAATTAAACCATAAATCGGCTGCATGCTGAAAATTTGAATCTGAGCGCACGTGTGAACTGTTTTCTGCTCGTAATGCAATAAAGGCTGTTTCTTCGAAGACTATGAACATGGTAGCCCATTAATAATACCTTAATAATTATGCCTGCTAGCAAAATAGACGGTCCTTATTATAGTCAGGCATGCCAACTTGTATGATTAAAAGTAGTTCGTACACATTAAATCTACCATCTGCATTTTTCTTTGTAATAACTTTTCTTTTTACACAACTCAAAACTTGTCATGCTAATATGAAATTCGAGATGGCAAAACATGGGAAAGATAAAGATATCTCTTTCCTGCGAAATGCTGGGTTTTAAAGCCCAAGTCCAAGTCTTTCTCTGCTCAAGTTTTGGAGGAACAACTCCAAGTAGAACGAGTTGCAACAGCTATGCTAAGAACAAAAGTTAACATGTTGAGATCGAGATTAGAAGCATGTGATGCCCCATTGCACGAGGCCAATCAAGTTCGTTATAATCTTCCAAAGACTCAGAAAATGCCATAGATAATTGGAGATGAACAGTACATAGTGAGTACATTGGTCTTGTGAAATGTTTCCTTAGAATAAGGCACCGTTCCTACTATTGTTGGTGGATGCATTTATCTGCGGTTGGGATCAACTTGGTAGTTGTTCCTGTGGATGTTATATAAATTAATTGCATAGCCTTTTTCAATCAGTTCGAACTTAAATGGTATCATAGCCTTGGTCTCAATTTTGAATTGTCGAACGCGTGGTTTAATTTAATCTCAGTTGGGCGGCAAAATCTCCCACCAATCCTGAAATATTTCAAACGCATTTTTGATTGGGATTAAGAAGATAGGGACATAGATCCAGTGCCCCCACGTTCACAGGGCACATCAAACTTGAGATTAAATTATGCGTTCTAGTTCTATACAAAACCCAGCAGGAGGTTGAGCGGCAGCGGCTAGGGTTTAGTGTGGGAGGAGATGATATGCGTACGCTCCTGTTTATATAGGTCGGAGGCACGCGACGGCCGCTGCACGCGTGGCATCGCCATTCGCAGAGGTAGGTGACGACGTGTGCCACCCGAGGCATCGCCATTTTACGCGACCGCAGACTGCCGAAGCGGCGCCGCTGAGAAGACGCATCGACGCTGGGTCACTACCAAGCGGGCCCGACGAAACGTTCTCCAGACGCGAGCGGACACTTTACGCGTCCACGCAGCGTCCGCGCGACGGATCCGAGACACATATTTGGGCATGTTTGCGTTGCTGCGAACGGCCCAGTCACTATGCGTCGTCCCGCTGGAGTTTGTACCAGATACATTTTTGGCCCGGACAGATGCGCTCGGAACCGAAATCATCTTCTGTTCCCTTCTCTATTTCTTCAGGTTCGAGAGAACACAGCAGCTCTTCAGCTCAGCAGAAATTAATCGGGTCACGCTGTTGCTTTCCTTGCCGTTGGATTGAAACGAATGGTGGATGGGAAGCCTCAGGTCACGTTGTGCCCTGTGAACGTGGGGCACTGGATCTCTGTCCAGAAGATAGATCATGATCATGGTAGTGACCTATATTCAACGTGATGATGATTTGATTTTGCACTCGGCCTTGAACAGAGGTACTAGTACGGTGTCACAATTTTTTATCATTATACTTGGACGGTGGCCAAATTCAAAATCTCATAGCGGCAAAACTTGCCGCCCACAAAATACAAAAATTTCACACGCTTCCAAATTCCTATTCTACCCCTGTGGAGATGGCAGCAAAGTCGGTTGGTGGGGGGGTCTGCTCGTCATTTTTTGGATCACCACCTCCCTAGCCCAGGAAACCCTCCCAAAAAAAATACATTTCCTTCAGACCACCCACCGGAACTTCCCAAGTCCCTCTCTCCCACCTCCACGACCACCGCACCGGAACATCCCCGCCGGACTTCCCTGGCCTACCCGAGCCCTCGCGATCCTCATCATCCGGCTGCCTGCCGGAGCCGCTTCATCGACGCCGTCATCAACCGGACCGGATCATTTCCGCCGAACCTCGAAACCATATGCTCATCCAGCAGTCTACCGCAGTCGCTTCAGCTGCGGTATCGTCCACCCCACCAGAGCCGCTTCGCCGGATCCGTCATCCACCGCATCGTATCTTGCTCACCGACACCGCTGTGCATGAACCGGATCTGCTTCACCGGGGCCGTGCATGATCTAAACTCTTAATCTTGGGGGAACCTGTTTGTGCTAACGACGCGCCGTTACGTTTTTGCAGATGAGATGAGTAACCATGAAGTGTAATGGCCGTCTCTCCAACCCCAAGTAGCACATGTAGCGTACTTCATCACCGGATCTATCAACCCCAGGAAGATCTGCTGTGACTCCCACAGAGTGCTTCTCCTAATGTAAGTCCCTTGTTTTAGCGCCATGTTCTGGGTTCAGATGCTTGTTTGTCTGAAGCTCTTTTAGTTCATTCCTAGCTATGACCATAACACGTTGCTATTTTCTACTTCATTGCTAACTTTAAGCGATTGAACATTTTGGTTTGCATTCCCTGCTCTATAGATGTAGCCATCATAACTTCTATCTTGCTCAGTCGTTGTTACAAAAATTATGGGTATTATAGTAACATCCTGCTATTATTTAGTTCATGGCCAATTTTAAGTAATTGCACATGTTGGTTCGCATTCCCTGCTCTATAGCTTTTGGCATCGTAACTTCTATATTTGGTTTACATTCCCTGCTCTGTAGATCTAGCCATCATAACTTTATCTTGCTTTCGATCGTTGTTACAAAAATTATGGCCTGCTACTATGTTGTTTGTGCCAATTTTTTACTCCATGAACATGTTGGCTTGCATTCCCTGTACTACAGGTGATGCCATTTTTGTATCTAGTTCATTGTAAGCTAACAAAGTAAGGACTTAGTTTGGCATGCTATCACTCTGCTATCTAGCCTGTAGTACAAATAAACTTGTCATACTACTAGATAATAATTTTGCGTGCCATCTTGTTCTTCAAAAGCTGCATTATTGACTTGTTTCTCTGACTTGGCATGACGCTCACATATGGAAAGCTGAACATATTGGTTTGCATTCCCTCTTATACAAGTTCACAGTGATCCCACTATATTCGTATCTGGTCCATCCTAAGCTCCAGCATTAACTATCCTCTATGTGTTGCTCATTACAAGTTTATATCCCGAAACATCTTGATTTTCATCCCCTTCACTATAAGTTCAGGAGTATTATTTAGTTCACGGCCAAAATGAAGTAATTGCACTTGGCACATGTTGGTTCACATTCCCTCCTCTTTAGCTTTTGCCATCGTAATTTCTATTTTTGGTTTACATTCCCTGCTCTGTAGATGTAGCCATCATAACTTCATCTTGCTCGATCTTTGTTACAAAATTTATAGCCTGCTACTATGTTGTTCATGCCAATTTTGTACTCCCTGAACATGTTCGTTTGCATGGGACTCGACAGTAGTAAGTCTGCTGTTTCATTCTAACATGCTCTGTTATATTGGCTGTTGGTATGCGGCATGCACTCTTTGTTTGCTTATTGTGCGCATTACAATGATCTTGTTATAACGACGAAATGATGAGTTCCAAATTCTTTGGCAAACAATATTGTAGTGTCTTTGCCTTTCCATTGTTCTTTGTCTTAACTTGTAATGTCTTTGTTTCGGATATAGGTCTTGTATGGACAACTTAAAAGATTGCCGATCCCTTCATTGTATTGCTAGGTTTAATTACCATTCAATTTCTCTGGGTTCTGTAATATTTTTTCAATGCCTTGCAGCTGATGTAATATTTAGTTAGTTTTTATAGTTCTTTCGCGCATTTTTTCTTTGGTGCTTGTCGTAAGTGAGGCTATCCGACAGAAATCAATGCTGCGTAAATATTCTCAATATCTAAATCACGAATTCCCATCCCTTAAACGGCCCAATTAAGCGAAATCACATATGTGCCGGCCCGCAAAATCCTAAAGCGCCTATTACGCCGGCATATAAACAGCAACTAAACGGGCTGGCCCACTTACTTATTGGGCCAGCCCACTTGATTCTTGTGGACCCCACACTTTTATTGGGCCGGCCCACTTGCTTTAAGGTGGACCCCACCCACTACTGGGCCGGCCCACTAACTAGTTGGGCCAGCCCAATTGCTTTTGTGGTGGTCCCCACATACTAAATGGGCCGGCCCTTTAAGACGAAAGTGGGACCCACCTGTGTTTTTGGCCCGGCCCACTATCTTGTTGGGCCGGCCCACTTGCTATATGGTGGACCCCACATACTAAATGGGCCGGCCCTTTAACTGGAAAGTGGGACCCACCTGTGTTTTTGGCCCGGCCCACTAGCGTGTTGGGCCGCACACTTGCTATATGGTGGACCCCACATACTAAATGGGCCGGCCCTTTAACAGAAAGTGGGACCCACCGGTGTTTTGGCCCGCCCACTATCTTGTTGGGCCTACCCACTTGCTATATGGTGGACCCCACATACTAAATGGGCGACCCTTTAACCGGAAAGTGGGACCCACCTGTGTTTTTGGCCCGGCCCACTATCTTGTTGGGCCGGCCCACTATCTTGTTGGGCCGGCCCACTTGCTATATGGTGGACCCCACATACTAAATGGGCTGGCCCTTTAACAGGAAAGTGGGACCCACCGGTGCTTTTGGCCCGGCCCACTGGCTTGTTGGGCCAGCCCATTTGATCAAATGTGGACCCCACGTACTAAATGGGCCGGCCCGATAGCAGGAAAGTGGGACCCACATGCTAATTGGGCCGGCCCAATAACTTCTTGGGCCGGCCCAGTTGCTTTAATGTGGACCCCACTTTGTAAATGGGCCGGCCCGATACCAGGAAAGTGGGTCCCACATGTCTTGTGGGCCGGCCCTTTGCCTGTTGACCGGTCAAACGAGTGCATTCGGCCCGGCCCACATACTTAGTGGGCCGGCCCATTAAAGTTTTGACCAGTCAACCTTAGAGGTTAGGCCCGCCCACGTAACTAATTGAACAGCCCAGCTATATAGTTGACCGGTCAAACTAAGTCAGCTGGCCCGGAACGCAAACTTAAAGGGCCGGCCCGAGAAAGAAGTGGCAGGCCTCGTGTGGTGCTACAATCTACCACGGGGTTTCGTAGGTTAACGCCGTTAATCGCGATTAACGGCGTACGCCACGTGTCGGTTGCATGACGTCGGCGATCAACGGGCTCCCGGAAACACTTGGGCAACGGTCCGATTTTCCGTGGCGGAAGGGCGCCCAAGCGCGATGGACCGAAAAAATCGTCGTAGGACTTTGCCTGACGCAGTTTCCACAACAGAACCCATATCGTCGGGTTAGGCCCATAGGCGACGAAAAATACCCCTTAGCGGACGATTTTGAGACGTTGTCTATCAGAACTTTTCTTGTAGTGAAAATTATGAGTAAAATTGTTCATCATATTACAAAGTTACTAATAGTGAAATCTGAAACACTTGTCATATGATGATCAACTTCAAAGTAAGAACCTCAAGGTTATTGGTATTTGACCAACAAACCTAGAAGTTAATGATGTTAAAGTGTTTTTCTGAGAATGAGGAAAGCTAAAAGAGAAACTACAAAAGATATTTTGGCAGAAAGAAAAGAAAAGACTAGAAAGTCTAGCTCAGGTGTATATAAATGATATACATGTTATGGATGTATTCCTTGTTTGGTCACACAATGAAATTCTTGGGTATTTGTACCATATTGGTTGGTATGAAGTGTCATACAAAACAACGCAATACAAGAATACAATGGCCTAAGTGACTGACAAGGAATATGATAGGAATGCACGTCTCGAACAAAAATAAAGTGTTATGTTCGTCGTTGGCATTCTATCTAGCCTTTAGAATTTATAATAAAGAACTTAATAATTGTTATTTTGCTCTGGTCAAATAAAAACAATGAGTTGTTCAAATTATGACATTACTCCATGTACGATGGATAAGTTATTATAAATCCTAATGGTGAAACACACATACATAACACTGACGCTAAAATGCCATAAGGCAAATGATTTGAATTCCACTTATTTGTGGAACCGCCATTTAGGTCATGTTAGAAAGGAACGCATGAAGGAACTCCATGCAAATGGATTTTTGGAGTCATTCGATTTTTGAATCGTTTGGCGCTTGCAAATCTTTTCTAAAAGAGAATGACTGAAATACCGTTCATAGGCCAAGAGTTGAACGGGCAACTAACTTAGTGAAAACATACATGATGATATATGTGGTTCACTAGGCATAGTTGTGTGCGGGAGATTCTTCTACTTCATGAAAACTTCCAACAATGAATTGAGTATATATATGTGGATATACTCGATAAGGAAGAAGTTTGAAACATTTGAATGGATTCAAATAAATTTCAGCATAAAGTGGAAATCATCGTAATAGAAAAGTCAAATATCTATGATTGGATCATGGTGGAAATATTTGAATTACAAGTTTTTAGCGAACATCTAAGAGAGTTATGAAATTGTTCTACAACTCACGTTTCTTGGAGTATCATAGTAATGATGGAGTATCCGAGAGATGTATCCAAACCTTGTTGGGTCAATGATGAGATAAAATATTGATGCCATTATATTTTTGTGGATTATGCTTTAGTGACTACCGCTTTTACACTTAATAGAGCATCATCATGATCCGTTGAAATGACACCATACGAGTTATGTCATGGGTATGAACCCTAATAGTTTTTTCTTAAATTTTGGTATGCATAGCATAAGTAAATAAGTTTACAACCAAAATCGGATGAATGGCTTTGTTGGTTATTGATACGTCCAATTTGCATCACTATTTTATATCATAATTTGCTGTTATTCATTGATATATTTCATATTGGGACACAATACTTATGTTATTTCATCTATTTTGCATGTTTCATCATTATTGGAGGATCAAGCACCGGAGCCAGGATTCTGCTGGAAAAAGCACCGTCAGAACGCAATATTTCGGAAGATCAACTGTGGAAGGAAATTATACCAAAAATCCTATTTTTCAAGATGACGAAGGAAGCCAGAAGGAGGAGCCAGCTGGACCCAGGGTGGGCCCAGACCATAGGGCGGCGCGGCCCATGGCCTGGCCACGCCACCATGTGGTGTGGGGGCCCCACAGCCCCTTTCGCCTCCTTTTCTTCGCGAAACCCTTCGTCCCGAAGACCTAAGCCACAGAGGGTTCCTCACGAAGAGTTACAGCCGCCTCTGCGGGGCGGAGAACACCAGAGAGAAAAGAGCTCTACGGCGGGCAGGAATCCGCCGGGGAAATTCCCTCCGGGAGGGGGAAATCGACGCCATCGTCACCGTCATCGAGCTGGACATCATCTCCATCACCATCATCATCATCTCCACCATCATCACCGCCGTCTCCACCGCAGCACCTCGTCACCGCCGTAGCAATTTGGGTTTGATCTTGATTGTTTGATAGGGGAAACTCTCCCGGTATCTATTTCTACTTGTTGTTGATGCTATTGAGTGAAACCATTGAACCAAAGTTTATGTTCAGATTGTTATTCATCATCATATCACCTCTGATCATGTTCCATATGATGTCTCGTGAGTAGTTCGTTTAGTTCTTGAGGACATGGGTGAAGTCTAAATGTTAGTAGTGAACTATGGTTGAGTAATATTCAATGGTATGATATTTAAGTTGTGGTGTTATTCTTCTAGTGGTGTCATGTGAACGTGGACTACATGACACTTCACCTTTATGGGCCTAGGGGAATGCATCTTGTACTCGTTTGCCGATTGCGGGGTTGCCGGAGTGACAGAAACCTAAACCCCCGTTGGTATATCGATGCAGGAGGGATAGCAGGATCTCAGAGTTTAAGGCTGTGGTTAGATTTATTCTTAATTACTTTCTTGTAGTTGCGGATGCTTGCAAGGGTTATAATCACAAGTATGTATTAGTCCTAGGAAGGGCGGTACATTAGCATAGGTTCACCCACACAACACTTATCATAACAATGAAGATTATTTAGCCGTATGTAGCGAAAGCACTAGACTAAAATCCCGTGTGTCCTCGAGAACGTTTGGTCATTATAAGTAAACAAACCGGCTTGTCCTTTGTGCTAAAAAGTATTGGGCCACTCGCTGCAACTGTTACTCTCGCACTTTACTTACTCGTACTTTATTCAACTGTTACATCAAAACCCCCTGAATACTTGTCTGTGAGCATTTACAGTGAATCCTTCATCGAAACTGCTTGTCAACACCTTCTGCTCCTCGTTGGGATCGACATTCTTACTTATCGAAGATACTACGATACACCCCCTATACTTGTGGGTCATCAAGACTATTTTCTGGCGCCGTTGCCGGGGAGTGAAGCGCTATTGGTAAGTGGAATTGGTAAGGAAAACCTTTACTGTTTGTGCTGATTTTATTTCACTTTCTTGCTATAAGTCATTATGGAGAGATCTTCTCTTCAATTTCTATTTGGGAAATCTACTACTACTGCAACGGTAGTGGATGAGGCGCCAGGTGAGGAAGTGATACCATATAAAATACCTATGAAAATTATTGAACGTGTTATGGATAACCGCTATGAAGGGGATGGAATTGTCCACCCCGGAGATCATTTATTGTTCTTGCATGAATTATGCGGTTTATTCAAGTGTGCAGGTATTGCTATGGATGAAGTGAGGAAGAAACTATTCTCTTTATCGATGTCTGGTAAGGCGGCGCATTGGTATAAATTACTGGATAATGGGGATTCTCTTGAATGGAATGATATTGTGCCCCGGTTTTATTCTAAGTTCTATCCTCCAAGTGAAATTCACAAGGATCGGAATCGCATATATAATTTTTGGCCTCATGATGGAGAGAGTATTGCCCAAGCTTGGGGGAGATTGAAGTCTTTAATGCTCAAATGCCCCATTCATGAGCTTCCTGGTAATGTTATTATTGATAATTTCTATGCAAGACTCTCTTTTCAAGACAAGACTTTGCTGGATACCTCTTGTTCTGGATCATTTACACGCAACAAAGAAGAGTTTAAAAGGGACCTTCTTGATCGGATCCAAGAAAATACTGAAGGTTGGGAGAACGACAAGGATAGAGAATCAGGTATAATTTATGATTATAAATGCATTGAAGCTTTTATGGATACTGATAAATTTCGTAATATGAGTGCTACATATGGCCTTGATTCTCAAGTTGTTGCAAATCTTTATAAAGCTTTTGCCTCTCATTATGAATTGCCTAAGAAGAATTTTGATAAGTATCATGAACCGTATAAAGATAAAATTGATTCATCTATTAATAAATGCGTTGTAGTTGAAACTGCTGATCGTGTTATTCCTGAAGCTTATATTGAAAAAACTCCTTTCCCTGCTAAAATAAAGGAGTACTCTGTTATAAATAGTGCGGTTCATAAAAGTGAAAAGAAACCTGTAGAACCTGAAGAACAAATAAAAGTTGAACCTGCTGTTGCAATAGTTAAAGATCTTGTGACTGAAAATGTGGAGGATGGTCATATTATTTTCTGTGAAGATGCTTCTAATATTGTTTCACATCCTAATAAACCCAAACAAGTTAGTGTTCCTATGCTATCTGTTAGAATTGGTGATCATTGCTATTATGGATTATGTGATATTGGTGCAAGTGTTAGTGCTATTCCTTATGAGCTTTACACGGAGATTATGCACGAAATTGATTCTTGTGAACTTGAAGATATTGATGTGGTTATTCAGCTGGCTAATAGAGAAACTATTTCTCCAATTGGTATTGTTCGAGATGTAGAAGTTTTATGTGGTAAGATTAAATATCCTGCTGACTTTTTGGTACTTGGTTCTGCTGCTAGTGATTATTGTCCTATCATTTTTGGTAGACCTTTTCTAAATACTTGTGGAGCTATTATAGATTGCAAGAAAGAGAAAATTTTGACTAAATTTGCTGGTGAATCTTATGAGTTTAACTTCTCTAAATTTACCAAAACTCCTTATAAAGCTGATTTGCCTAGTGATGATTTTAAAATGGAGCAGTGTGCATCTATTGTTCTTGTTCCTAATAATCCTTTGCAGCAACATTTGGAGGATAGCGAGAGTGAAGTTTTTAGGAAAGAAAGAGATGAGCTTGAGGAAATTTTTCTTCATCAACCTATTCTCAAGCATGATTTACCGGTGGAAGATTTGGGTATAACACCGCCACCAAAGGAAGATCCTGTTTTTGATTTAAAGCCTTTACCTGATAGTCTTAAATATGCTTATATTGATGATAAGAAAATATATCCTGTTATTATTAGTTCTAAGCTTACAGAGTTTGAAGAAGAAAGGTTATTGGAAATATTGAAGAAACACCGAGGAGCTATTGGCTATACTCTTGATGATTTGAAAGGGATTTCTCCTTCTATTTGCCAACATGCTATTAATATGGAAGATGATGCAAAGCCTGTTGTTGAACATCAGCGTCGTCTAATTCCGAAGATGAAGGAGGTGGTAAGGAATGAGGTATTAAAACTTCTTGAAGCTGGTATTATATATCTTATTGCTGATAGTAGATGGGTTAGTCATGTGCATTGCGTTCCCAAGAAAGGAGGAATGACTGTTGTGCCTAATGATAATGATGAGCTCGTCCCTCAAAGAGTAGTTGTAGGGTATAGAATGTGCATTGATTTTCAAAAAGTTAATAAAGTTACTAAGAAAGATCATTACCCTTTACCATTTATTGATCAAATGTTAGAAAGATTGTCTAAAAATACTCATTTTTGCTTTCTTGATGGTTATTCTGGGTTTTCACAAATTGCTGTTAAAGCTAAAGATCTAGAGAAAACCACTTTTACTTCTCCCTATGGAACTTATGCTTATAGGCGTATGCCCTTTGGTTTATGTAATGCTCCTGCTACTTTTCAAAGATGCATGTCTGCTATTTTTCATGGTTTTTGCGAGAGTATTGTGGAAGTATTCATGGATGATTTTTCCGTCTATGGGAATTCTTTTGATAGTTGCTTGCGAAACCTTGATAAAGTTTTGCAGAGATGTGAAGAAACTAACCTTGTTCTTAATTGGGAGAAATGCCACTTTATGGTTAATGAAGGAATTATATTGGGACATAAAATTTCTGAGAGAGGTATTGAAGTTGATAGAGCTAAAGTTGAAGCAATTGAGAAGATGCCCTATCCGAGGGATGTTAAAGGTATTCGTAGTGTTCTTGGTCATGCTGGGTTTTATAGGAGATTTATTAAAGATTTCTCCAAGATTTCAAAGCCTCTTACTAATCTTCTTCAAAAAGACGTACCTTTTGTTTTTGATGATGATTGTAAGGAAGCTTTTGAAACTCTAAAGAAAGCCTTAACAACTGCTCCTGTAGTTGAACCTCCTGATTGGAATTTACCTTTTGAAATTATGTGTGATGCTAGTGATTTTGCTGTAGGCGCTGTTCTTGGACAGCGAGTAGATAAAAAACTGAATGTTATTCATTATGCTAGTAAAACTCTTGATGCTGCTCAAAGAAATTATGCTACAACTGAAAAAGAATTATTAGCTGTAGTCTTTGCTTGTGATAAGTTTAGATCCTATATTGTTGATTCAAAAGTTACTATTCATACAGATCATGCTGCAATTAGATACCTTATGACAAAGAAAGATGCTAAGCCGAGGCTTATTAGATGGGTACTTCTTTTGCAAGAATTTGATTTACATATTGTAGATAGGAAAGGTGCTGATAATCCTGTTGCTGATAATTTGTCTAGATTGGAAAATATTGCTTATGATCCTGTTCCTGTTAATGATAGTTTTCCAAATGAACAATTGGCTGTAATAAAGGTGAGCTCGCGAGACAGTCCTTGGTATGCTGATTATGCTAACTTTATTGTTTCCAAGTACTTGCCTCCAACCTTTTCAGCTCAGCAAAGGAGGAAATTCTTTTATGACTTGAGGCATTATTTCTGGGATGACCCACACTTATATAAAGAAGGAGTGGATGGTATTCTGCGAAGGTGTGTTCACGAATATGAACAACAAGAGATATTGAGTAAATGTCATGGTAGTGTTTATGGAGGACATCACGCCGGAGAAAGAACAGCGCAAAAGGTTCTACAATCAGGTTTTTATTGGCCAACTCTCTTCAAGGATGCGAGAAAGTTTATTTTATCTTGTGATGAATGCCAAAGGGTTGGTAATATCTCCAGACGTAATGAAATGCCTATGAATTATACTCTTGTTATTGAACCATTTGATTGTTGGGGATTTGACTTCATGGGACCTTTTCCGTCTTCAGAAGGTAATACTCATATACTTGTTGCTGTTGATTATGTTACTAAATGGGTGGAAGCCATACCTACAAAAAGTGCTGATGGTGAGACCTCTTTAAGAATGCTTTTAGACATTATTTTTCCTAGATTTGGAGTGCCTAGATATATTATGACTGATGGAGGTTCTCATTTTATTCATGGAGGTTTTAGAAAAACTCTTGCTAGGTATGGTATTAATCATAGAATTGCTTCCGCTTATCATCCTCAAACTAGTGGTCAAGTAGAATTATCAAATAGAGAGATTAAATCTATTTTGGGAAAGACCGTTAATAAAACTAGAAAGAATTGGGCTAGTAAATTGAAGGATGCACTATGGGCTTATAGAACTGCTTATAAAAATCCCATGGGAATGTCACCTTATAAAATGGTTTATGGGAAAGCTTGTCATTTACCTTTAGAACTAGAGCACAAAGCTTATTGGGCAGTTAGAGAATTAAATAAAGATCCTAAACTAGCTGGTGAAAAGAGGTTGCTGCAATTAAGTTCTCTAGATGAATGGAGAAGTGAAGCTTATGAAAATGCTAAACTCTTTAAAGAGAAAGTTAAGAAATGGCATGATAGAAGGATCATCAAAAGAGAGTTTAATGTTGGGGATAAAGTCCTATTGTATCGGTCTCGTCTCAGACTCTTTGCAGGGAAGTTACTCTCGAAATGGGAAGGACAATATGTTGTTGAGGAGGTGTATCGTTCAGGAGCAATCAAAATTAGCTCTCTCCAAGGCAATGCCACGCAAGTGGTGAATGGACAAAGACTCAAGCATTATATCTCGGGAGATTCTTATAATGTTGATGTTGATATTATTCAAGTGGAAACACCGGAGGCTTTCATTAAAGGACAAATTGACAGTCCGTCAGAACTCGACTTTGAATAGGTAACAGTACTGGTAATGAAAAGTTCGCAATTTACTTTCCGAACAATATTTTTGCTATTTTTGGAAAATATGAAAAATTACGAGTTCGAAACGGAGTGGAAAGGATGCACGAGGGCGTGCCACCATAGGCCGGCGCGACCTGGCCTGGGCCCGCGCCGCCCTATGGTTTGGCCGCCTCGTCGCCCCTTTCCGACTCTGGTTCGATCTGGTACTTTCCTTATGTCGCGAAATTTTTTGCTATATAATCCCCCGGACCCCTGGAGGTCCGTATATCGTTTTCTCGACGTGTTTTGTTTCTAGCTGTTTCTGCCAGGATTTGCTTCGGATCTAGAGCCATCATGTCTTCGTCGGAAACTCCGAAGGACAGCTCCTGCAAGGATGTTGGTAACTTGTACATGGAGGAGCTGAGGATGCACCCCAAGGAGTTGCTGCTCGTTGAAGGAGAACTGCAGATCAAGGATGTTCGGGGTCCTAAAGGAGAAGGAAGCTTGGAAGACAGGATGGAGAAGCTAGAACAAGAGGTTTTCAAATACAAGAAAATGGCTGAGCGTGAGGTGGATATCTTCCACAGGATTGTGTCTGAACTCATTGCTGAACATGAGAAGGAAACTGCAAAGCTTTGGGGCGACATCCTCTCACTTCACGACACCACCAACAAGCTCCAAGCACAACTCTATGACGTTCAAAATCAGAACTGTGAGTATGAAAATAGGTTTAAATACATAAGCCGTGCTGCTAGTTTCAGGATTCCCGAGACCAAGATGTCGTTTCTTGATGGAGAGCCTCTTCCTTGGAAGTTTGATGACGAGAGTTCATCACCACCATCGCCGCAGGAGTAATTCATCATCGGTATTGGCATCCCCTTGGTTTGTTCCAAGCTTGGGGGAGTGCTGCGGTATCACATCATCACTACCTTTTACTTTTTACTGTCAAGTAGTGTCATATCATGAATAGGGAAGTTATCATATAAGATGGGTAGCAGTTTGGAAGTATCTCTCCTTTAGTTGGTTATCTATGTATCCCTTGGTGTGAGTTATCGTTATGGAATATTAATGAGAAGTCTTATCATTTACATATTGCACATCTTATTTTAGTTTGCAATCTCTATTATATGATTTATCCTGTCATTAGTATTGGTATCACTTTGGGAGCATTGAATGAATCTATTTGGTTTTGGCAAACTTAGCATTGGTCAATAGCAACAACACTTTGAGGTTTAAGTAGAAAAGAGAAATACATGCAGATGTTTCATCGTCTTTCTTTCTTGTTAGCTCATAGCTTGTTATTCTGAAGTTAAAATTGTTTGTGCTTACAAGGAAGATGCATGATTGTTTCTATCACATGTATATTTGTTTGTTTCCCTCAACTCTTATGCTTGCTAATTAACCTTGCTAGCCAAAGACACTGTCGAGAGGGAATACTTCTCGTGCATCCAAACCTTAACCCAAACCTATGTCATTTGTGTCCACCATACCTACCTACTACATGGTATTTTCTGCCATTCCAAGTAAATACTTCATGTGCTACCTTTAAACAATTCAAAACTTAGTATCCCTTATTTGTGTCAATGTTTTATAGCTCATGAGGAAGTATGTGGTGTTTTATCTTTCAATCTTGTTGGGCAACTTTCACCAATGGACTAGTGGCTTCATCCGCTTATCCAATAATTTTGCAAAAGAGCTGGCAATGGGATTCCCAGTCCCGAATTAATTAAACTAAATAGACACTCCTCCATGGTATGTGATTGATGGACGGCACCCGAAGGATTCAGTTAGCCATGGCTTGTGTAAGCAAAGGTTGGGGGGAGTGTCATCATCATAATAAAACTAAAATAAAAAGGCACTCCTTCGTGGTATGAGATTGTTGGCAGGCACCCGAGGATTCGGTTAGCCATGGTTTGTGAAAGAAAGGTTGGAAGGAGTGCCACACAAAATAAAAATAAAATGGGAGCCGCTCTTTGAAGGTTGTCTGGCAAGGGGGTTAGAGTACTCGCTACCAGTCGTTGACAACAACAGACACCTCTTAAAATGTTACTTTTATTATCTCTATATGATTTCAAAAACTGAAAAAGCTCTAGCACATGATTTAATCACTGCTTCCCTCTGCGAAGGGCCTGTCTTTTACTTTATGTTGAGTCAGTAAACCTATTTCCCTCCATCTCAAGCAAGCATTTGAGTTGTTGTGATCAAACCATTATATTGTGATTTGCTTCATCGTGTTTTTATTCTTCCTTGTTCAGTACAAGTTTTATCTTAATGAATATAACTTTGCAAGTTATCAATGATTATGAGGAGACCATTATGATTGAGTATGCAAGTTGTGCCATATAACCTTTAACATGAGAGCGCTGCTCAATGAGATAAATATAATCTGTTAACTGTTCTCTGACCAAGAACGAAGTTTGCCATCACCAACTATGATTCCTTATGCACCTTTATTTGTGATTACCTTATACTTGTTTCAAGTTGAGTTATATGAAGAAGTTGTTTACTATAATGTCTTGTGTGAATGAATATGATGCTTCTTGTCCGTATTTTATTTATCGACTATTCACTCCATAAACATGTGGTCCTGTTCGAGTTCAGTCTCGCTTGGGGACAAGCGAAGTCTAAGCTTGGGGGGAGTTGATACGTCCAATTTGCATCACTATTTTATATCATAATTTGCTGTTATTCATTGATATATTTCATATTGGGACACAATACTTATGTTATTTCATCTATTTTGCATGTTTCATCATTATTGGAGGATCAAGCACCGGAGCCAGGATTCTGCTGGAAAAAGCACCGTCAGAACGCAATATTTCGGAAGATCAACTGTGGAAGGAAATTATACCAAAAATCCTATTTTTCAAGATGACGAAGGAAGCGAGAAGGAGGAGCTTTGGACCCGGGGTGGGCCCAGACCATAGGGCGGCGCGGCCCATGGCCTGGCCGCGCCACCATGTGGTGTGGGGGCCCCACAGCCCCTTTCGCCTCCTTTTCTTCGCGAAACCCTTCGTCCCGAAGACCTAAGCCACAGAGGGTTCCTCACGAAGAGTTACAGCCGCCTCTGCAGGGCGGAGAACACCAGAGAGAAAAGAGCTCTCCGGCGGGCAGGAATCCGCCGGGGAAATTCCCTCCGGGAGGGGGAAATCGACGCCATCGTCACCGTCATCGAGCTGGACATCATCTCCATCACCATCATCATCATCTCCACCATCATCACCGCTGTCTCCACCGCAGCACCTCGTCACCGCCGTAGCAATTTGGGTTTGATCTTGATTGTTTGATAGGGGAAACTCTCCCGGTATCTATTTCTACTTGTTGTTGATGCTATTGAGTGAAACCATTGAACCAAGGTTTATGTTCAGATTGTTATTCATCATCATATCACCTCTGATCATGTTCCATATGATGTCTCGTGAGTAGTTCGTTTAGTTCTTGAGGACATGGGTGAAGTCTAAATGTTAGTAGTGAACTATGGTTGAGTAATATTCAATGGTATGATATTTAAGTTGTGGTGTTATTCTTCTAGTGGTGTCATGTGAACGTGGACTACATGACACTTCACCTTTATGGGCCTAGGGGAATGCATCTTGTACTCGTTTGCCGATTGCGGGGTTGCCGGAGTGACAGAAACCTAAACCCCCGTTGGTATATCGATGCAGGAGGGATAGCAGGATCTCAGAGTTTAAGGCTGTGGTTAGATTTATTCTTAATTACTTTCTTGTAGTTGCGGATGCTTGCAAGGGGTATAATCACAAGTATGTATTAGTCCTAGGAAGGGCGGTACATTAGCATAGGTTCACCCACACAACACATATCATAACAATGAAGATTATTTAGCCGTATCTAGCGAAAGCACTAGACTAAAATCTCGTGTGTCCTCGAGAACGTTTGGTCATTATAAGTAAACAAACCGGCTTGTCCTTTGTGCTAAAAAGGATTGGGCCACTCGCTGCAATTGTTACTCTCGCACTTTACTTACTCGTACTTTATTCAACTGTTACATCAAAACCCCCTGAATACTTGTCTGTGAGCATTTACAGTGAATCCTTCATCGAAACTGCTTGTCAACACCTTCTGCTCCTCGTTGGGATCGACATTCTTACTTATCGAAGATACTACGATACACCCCCTATACTTGTGGGTCATCAGTTATCCCAGAGAATTAATTGGGAATTCTTTCCACTATGGAGACAAAGACAAAAGTGTTTGTCAATGTTTCTTATTTCCAAGAAATTGTTTCTAGCGAAGTATTTGAGTGGGAGGACAATAGAACTTGATAAAGTTTATGAACCTGAGCATAATGATCAGAGTAGCACAGCATCGGAAATGGTTCCGGAAGCGGCAACGACGATCATGGCTCCCATGACTACAAAGTGTTTTAGCCATGGAGATCGAAGTATATATTGAACCTTGTAGGTATGGTTTACTTTGTGATCAAATAAATGATTTGTGGACAAAGGATTGATTTTGAACAATGATAAACCAACTACAAACAAAGAAGTTATGATGGGCCCCGACTCCGTTAAAATGCTATGCGCCATGAAATCCAAGATAGATGAATACTTTTTGAAAGTAAATGGATCTATGAAATTGATGGACTTGGATGTAATATCCTTGAAGAAGCTCGACTTGTCGAAAAGTTGTTTACGACAAAGTTCAAAGAGTTGACTACGATAAGATTAGATCTTCCGTAGCAATGCTTATAGTCTATGTGGATTATTCTAGTAATCGCTACATATTTCTTTCATGAGATATGATAGTAGGATGGCAAAATACATTACTTAACAGAAGTGTGTATTAAAGGTGTATACAAGATACAACCAATTGTTTTGCTAGTCCGTGGAATACTAGATAGGTAAACGAACTTCAATTGGATGAAGTGAGTATCGCGGAGTTGGAATCTTCACCGGATGAAATAGTCAAAGAGTTTTTTGATTTCATCAGAAATGATGAAGTGGCTTGCTTTTGCAAGAAATTAAGTGGGAGCGCTGAGACATATTTATAATACTTTATGTAGATACATATAGTTGGTTATAAATGATGTAATTATATACTTGATTATAAAAGGTTTCATTGAGAATTAACTTCAATGAAAGGATATGGACTGAAACATATTTAGTGTCAAGATTTATGAAGATAGATTGAGACACATAATAAAGTTTAAGTCAAAGTACATAGAATGGATATTGAAGTAGTTCAATATAGAAATATTAAGAAAATGTTCTTGTCATGTGAAGGTTTAACAAGACTTGAGTGTATCTGACACTCAATAAAGTAAAAACACATGAGTGATTATAGATCACGAATAATATGTACACAATCAGATATCCTGTGTTCTAAAAAGTTAGGAGCATATACCAGAATGATACATGTGATGATCAATGGACAAACAGTAAGAGTATCCCTGTGTGCTTTAGAAGAACCAAGGATATATATATAGTTTTATATGGGGTAATGACAAACAAATCGCTGTAAGGTGTTGCACCGATATTTGTTTTGTCACATATAAAAATAAAAATTTCAATCTCAAATTAGACTAAGTGTTGTTTAAAAAGGTAGCACATGAGCTAGAAGTTGTCTATGCTAGATTTAGAAGAGTTCTAAATATTGTGACGGATTCTACAAACGAAGGTAGATTATGTCATTGTTTTGACAATGACTGAGGATGTTAAGTCAAGAGGTTCTTTGAGAACTTGGTGTAGTTCCGACAGTGTCAGAATTTTGAAGCTATATTGTGTATGACAATATTGGTGACATATTTCAGACTGCGGAATTAAGGTTCCACCAGAAGACCAAACATATTTAATGCCGACTCATTTGGAAAATGAGTGATGCGTGAAGACGCTAATGAATTGAAAAATACATACGTTTCTGAGTTTGTCAGAATCGTTGACTCAAACCTCTCCCGTGAGCAAAACATGACAAAGCACCAGAAGGCCAAGGTGTTATATCTTTACAAATGTAAACTAGATTATTGACTCTAGTGCAAGTGGGAGATTGTTGGAGATATGCCCAAGAGGCAATAATAAAATGGTTATTATAATATATCTTTGTGTTTATGATAATGTTTGCATACCATGCTATAACTGTATTAACCGGAACATTGATACATGTGTGTTATGTAAACAACAAGGAGTCCCTAGCAAGCCTCTTTATAAACTAGCTTGTTGATTAATAGATGATCATAGTTTCATGATCATGAACATTGGATGTTATTAATAACAAGGTTATGTCATTATGTGAATGATGTAATGGACACACCCAATTAAGCGTAGAATAAGATCACGTCATTAAGTTATTTGCTATAAGCTTTCGATACATAGTTACCTAGTCCTTTCGACCATGAGATCATGTAAATCACTTATACCGGAAAGGTACTTTGATTACATCAAACGCCACTGCGTAAATGGGTGGTTATAAAGGTGGGATTAAGTATCCGGAAAGTATGAGTTGAGGCATATGGATCAACAGTGGGATTTGTCCATCCCGATGACGGATAGATATACTCTGGGCCCTCTCGGTGGAATGTCGTCTAATAGCTTGCAAGCATATGAATGGTTCATAAGAGACCACATACCACAGTACGAGTAAAGAGTACTTGTCAGGAGACGAGGTTGAACAAGGTATAGAGATACCGATGATCAAACCTCGGACAAGTAAAATATCGCGTGACAAAGGGAATTGGTATCGTATGTGAATGGTTCAGTCGATCACTAAAGTCATCGTTGAATATGTGGGAGCCATTATGGATCTCCAGATCCCGCTATTGGCTATTGGTCAGAGAGAGGTCTCAACCATGTCTGCGTAGTTCGCGAACCGTAGGGTGACACACTTAAGGTTTGATGTCGTTTAAGTAGATATGGAAAATGGAATGGAGTTCGAAGTTTTGTTGGGAGTCTCGGATGGGATCCAGGACATCACGAGGAGGTCCGGAATGGTCCGGAGAATAAGATTCATATATAGGAAGTCATATTCCAAGTTTGGAAATGATCCGGTGCATTTATGGCAGGTTCTAGAAGGTTCTAGAAAAGTTCGGAAGAAATCACCATGGAAAGTGGAGTCCCGGAGGGACTCCACCTTGCATGGCCAGCCAAACTCTAAAGGGTGGAGTCCCAGGTGGACTCCACCATAGGTGGCCGGCCACCCCACCCAAAGGAAAGGTGGGAGTCCCACCTTGGGTAGGACTCCCTCCTTGAGTAGGTTTCCCACCTATGGGAGGTTTTGTTGTTGGGGTCTTATTCGAAGACTTGGACTACAACTCTTGGGGATTTCCACCTATATAATGAGGAGAAGAGGGAGGGGGGCAGCCACTCTTGACTCCACCTTGGCCGCACCCCTATGAGGGCCGGCGCCCAAGCCCCCTCTCCCCAAAACCCTAGCTACCTCTCCTCCACCACCTCTCCCGCATATGCTTAGCGAAGCTCCGCCGGAGATCTCCATCGACACCGCCACCACGCCGTCGTGCTGTCGGGATTCCAAGGAGGATCTACTACTTCCGCTGCCCGCTGGAACGGGGAGAAGGACGTCGTCATCAACACCGAACGTGTGACCGAGTACGGAGGTGCTGCCCGATTGTGGCACCGTCAAGATCTTCTACGCGCTTTTGAAAGCGGCAAGTGATCGTCTACCGCAGCAACGAGAGCCTCCTCTTGTAGGCTTTGGAAATCTTCAAGGGTTAGTCTCGTTCATCCCCTCGTTGCTCCCATCTTCTAGATTGCATCTTGGCTTGGATTGCGTTCTCGCGGTAGGATTTTTTTTGTTTTCTATGCTACGAATCCCAACACTTTGTATATACCTTGCCAAGCAAACGGGCAGTTCTTCCATGCCCAGTGCATGCAATCGATGCTTCCAAGTATTCCAGGAAATCCTCTGGCAGCATTTTGTGCCATGATCCTTGCAGTCTCTTCCTCAGTTGGCCCTCTCAAATAGTATTTGCCAAACTTTCCCACCACAGCTCGGCAAAACTTGTACATGCACTCAATGGCAGTAGACTCACTCATGCGAAGGTAGTCGTCCTGTGTATCGGCAGGTGCTCCGTATGCAAGCATCCTCATGGCGGCGGTGCACTTCTGAATCGACGAGAACCCGACAACGCCTACAGCATCGAGCTTGAGCTTGAAGTAGGGGTCGAACTCTCGAACGCCGTGGAGGATATTCATGAACAACCCCTTGCTCATCCTATACCGGCGCCAAAAATTGTCGGCATGTGTTGCCTCGTCGGCGAAGTAGTCGTTGTGCAGCATGGCATGCCCCTCCATCCTCTGCCGGGGCTTCGACTTCCTTCTTCCCGGCCTTGATCCTCCGCGGCGCGGCCTCTT
The DNA here is from genome assembly GCF_019359855.2 of Lolium perenne. Lineage (NCBI taxonomy): Eukaryota > Viridiplantae > Streptophyta > Magnoliopsida > Poales > Poaceae > Lolium > Lolium perenne. Next base: position 297,553,436 of record NC_067245.2, read on the forward strand.
CCTCTTCTCCGCCTCAGCGTCAAGCATGTCCTGGAGGGACGCGATGATCAGCAAATGCTCCCGCGGGTCGTCGTCGAAGGCTTGCTCGTCCTCCAGCAGCAGGGCAACCATCTCATCGTCGCTGTCCATGGCTAAAGCAAAATCAATGGTTAAAATTGCGCCGAGGCAGACGACGCAACAAACAGCGGCCAATCGCGCCTACCTGGCAAGTCGTCGAGCACCTTCTGTGCGCGGAGGTGGGGCGGATTTGACGGCGCGTTCTGGGACGCGCTGGCGACGCGGCGGCGGCGGCACGACCGGCGGGAGCCCCAGTCGCGACAACGGTGCCGACTCTCAGCAGAGATCAGACGCCCAAACGGTCGGGAAATCCAGCGGCGGCGGTGGGGTGGGAGGCGCGGGAAGGAAGGAGCGACGAGAAAAGAGGCGCGAACCAACGGTTTATGCAAATAGTCGCCGACATGTGGGAGCCCGCCTCGCTTTTCGTTGTGTCCGGCGTCCCCGGTGCGTCCCCTGTGGGACGGGGACGGGCTCGGGGCGCCGGACACCGTATCGGGCCGCACCGGACAAAAATGGGCTTTGGGGGTCGCGGCTGGAACGCATTTTTTGTCCGGCGTGCCCCAAATCCCTTTGGGGGACGTTTTGGGGGACGCGGCTGGAGATGCTCTTAGTGAGTTAGTGTTACTTCAGTACGTATCCCTTGTATTTTCGTAGTTGAAAAAATGGTCTGGCTGCTAGCCTAGGTTGGGCAGCTGTCATCTTATTTATATCATCTCGATCAGGTGCTTGCGTAATACTCCAATGGTAGTATGTACAAGCCAGCTGCCGTGTTCATGTCGCCTGTTTCCTGAAGGATCACCTTTTTCTTTCCTTCACGGTCCGCATCAAAGAATCGACAACACATTCGAAAAGAAAAAGAATGGAGAACACATCCTTTCTGACGTGTTCTAATCGAATTTGGCATGCTACGGTACTTTGGATAGGTTGCGTCGAACACGTAAATCTTTTTTTTCCACTATCCTGTTAGTTGTTTCGTGTCTCTTTTTTTCTTTGGGTGAAAGGGCAACCGGCAACCGGTTGTTATCCTTTCTTACCCGTCGCCCCGGTGTGACCGCTTTACTCTGGATTTCTCCGCTTAAACGGCAGATGGTCAAAGAACTGCACCATCGAGCTACTCGCGTGCGGAAAAGGCTTTATTCTTCTCTCCCTCGCTACTTGCCGGAGAAGGGCCACGGCAGAGCTTCGGGGCGACGGCGTCGCTGGACAATACTACTATTTCGCGGGGTCAGCTTGCACATCGGCGCCGTGGCCCGTGGGTGTGGAATGCTTCTTTTTAGTCTATTTCACTTTTTCGTGTTCTTTCTCCCGATCTAGATGCTACTCCGTATTTGTTTTCTGCTGTGACTACGCACGGTATTTCCGGCCGGACGAGGAGGTCCTCCTTCTGCGTTGTCTTCACCGGCTCCACCTCGGAGTCGTGGCCTGCAGGATATCGCCGCGGGATTGCAGGGCAGGTCGCCGTGCCGGGGCGGCCGCGTCTAGGAAGCAGAGACCTCGGTCGACCTCGCCGGAGCCATCCGCTACCCGCCCGCCCCGGCCTTCACAACATCCGGCGTTGGTCTGCCGCGCCAAGGCGCATCTCCGGCACCAACCGCCTCGACCCGATTCGCCCCCTGTCGTTGTCCCCGTCTCCGACCTGAGCCGACCTGAGCCCCACCCGCTCGCGAGGCCGTGCGCAGGTAAGATCGCAACCTTCCCTGTCCTGCGTCAGCTCAATTTTTTCTTTCCCCTCTCTCGGATCTCTCTCTCTATCTATCCACAGGTGGTGGGATTACTCGTGAAGTACGACGGCAAGCTCGACATGAAGCTCTTCATCCCCTGCGGGAATAAGGTGAGCGTGACTTTCCCTGTCACTTTCCTTTCATTGTATTTCTTTCCCTATGCCTCGCTTGATCCCAAGGTCGGCCACTGATTCTCCTCCTCAACGGGTGAGGTGATGTCTAGGAGGAGCTGCACTCTTGAGCGGCAGCATACAACCGATGCCCCGCCCTTGCGCGTCACCAAGATCGGGTAGTCACGCCAAGCAGCAGTAAGCAGCTGTGACGAGGACGGAGAGCAGGTCTTCGATGAGCAGCGCCAGTCATCCACTTGCTGATGGTTTTATCTGACTTTTTTTTGTCTAATTTGATGTTTCCTCAATGCCATCTGTTTCTCAGGTCTCAGCATTTCTGTTGCTCCCTTTCTCTGAGATTGCAGATTACAGCTTTACCGCTAGCACGGAGACTGAGGTGCTGAACATTTTTTCTATCTATATAGCTGTTCCATGTGACCTACATAGTGCTAATTTGTTTCTAAACAGAGCTTATGGGACAAAGCAGAGTGTGTACATAAGGCCCAGCGTTCTGTCCTGGCAGGAAAGTCTAGCAGCTTGGCAGCTCAGCTAACCACCATGTGATCGTGTCTTAGCCTGATGGAGGTGACGTTGGTGCTATGAGCGTTTTTCTTCAGGTTGGCTGTAACTCCTCTAATACACCTTGGTGTTTTTTATTTTATTTTATTTTGCTTCTGATGACTCCAGCAGAACATCCACACCACGTCGGACGATATTTAAGAACGCTGTGTCTATTATCATATCTGAGAATTCAAAGTAGGTAGTATATATGCTCCCAATCTTAGGTAAAAAAATTCTGGAGTATTTCAAGAATTTAATTGTTATTACAATAGATCTTACTACCTGATCTGAATTTTGTACAGTTGCCACTGTTTTCTGTTTCCTGATGTACTTTGTGTATGTTACTTTTCTTAATTCCAACTTTGTTTTGTGCTTCCACAGGAGCAGGGCATGGTGGGTTCGACAAGATCAGCGGCCCTTGGTTATTTGCTGAGCAGGCTGGTCATTGTGCACCTCGATTTATTTGGTCAAGTGAGTTCTTCTCACTCTCAAGGTCTTTGTTGTTTTATCTGATTTCTCTGTATTATTTGTTCTGGTTTTGGTGGCCTCTTAATTTGTTTCTAATTTTATTCGTTCTTATTTTTTTTCAGGTTTGCGTTGGGGTCCTTTGGATCTTTGTCTTTGGCTGACCGGTATGGTTCATCTAATGGTTGGCGTTTACGGGTGATGATTCCCTAGGAAGAGACGGAGTTCTTGGGCTATTTTGCCTTTGATATATTCGTCCGTTCCTGATTGGGCTGTTATTGGCGTTGCTCAGTATCACTCTGATGGGTATGATGTGTTGGCTCCTTTGGTTTTTTCTGGCTCTTCAGCGCAATATTTGGCTGGCTCTGGTGCACTTTTGCCTTCCAACGTGCCAGCTAATCAGGATATGCCAATTAATCCACTGCCTAATCATTTGTACATTTTGTGCATTTGTCCTTCCACAGCACCGAAGGAGATCATCATCATCATATCCTCAAACGAAGAGGACAACGGCGGAGGCACCTGACAAGTCAAGAACAAATAGAAAAGCTACCCTAGCTACCTTACTCAACCATGTATCCCAGCATTAGTGTGGATTAAATCTGCTAGCAATACATCTCCTCTATCCTGCGTCATGCAGTCCTATCTTCTATGCAATCAAGCAGGGATATGTACCGGCACCGCCGGCAAATGTGCAATCTCGACGCCAACTAAGTGCATCTGATATCGTTGCAAAATAGAGCAGCTAGATCAATCTAATGCACTATGTAATCCAATATAAAGATCTACTACCTCGACCAATTAATGTATGGAGTAACTTTTATTATCCTGTTTCCTTTACTTTCATCCAATATTCACATCTTTCCTTTCTTCGATACATATTGACCTTACAAAAATAAATTTCCAACACTAAACTTTTAAACTGTTGCCCTTCCAACTATCAACTATGCCGATCATGAACCATACACTCAATAACAATAGCAATTATGCATGTTGTTTAGAAATAATAACACGGGCCACGGGCGCGGCGTGCCGCCACGCCTATGCTTCCTAGTGCTAATCTCACAGATGGCCCCGATGTGTTAAGTCTCACCGACTATTGAGTAGTGACAGTCGGACATGTGACGGAGCATTGGTTGGACGCTGGAAGCTGTGCAATAGTTAGGGATTTGAGGCTTTCGAGCTCCAGCGATTCTTTTAGTTTTTAACTGAAAAAATTGTAGAAAAATATACATATATTTGTAAAAAATAGATATATTTGTAAAAAATTGCTACAAACGTAAACAAAATTGTTGGACATATGACCTAGAGGCAATAATAATAAAATTATTAGCATATATTATTGTTCATGATAAGTGTTTGTGCTTCGTAGTAGAATTGTATTTAGCAGAAACATTAATACTTAGGGATTTCTATTTTCGTGCCCCTACTTCGTTAGTTATACTCAGTTTCCCCAGCTCGTTAGTTTTTCCCCAGCTTTCCCCTCCCTCTAGTTTGAAACCCCTCGAAGACGCGGGTTGCCGTCAGGTCAGAGGCCTTACCGTTACCGTCAGGTCAGTTCCTCTCTGACCGTCTCGTGCTGACGGGTAGCCATCCATCTACCGCTGACGCGTGGGTTGTTTTATTTCCTTATTGTATACGCGGTGCTGCCAATGACAAATGGGGCCGCTCTATGGGGCTGCCGCAGCCAATGACCAGTGGGTCGTCTATTTATTTATAGAAAATTATATATTGCCGCTCTGTGGGGCCTCCGCAGCCAATGACCGTTGTGGCAGGTGACTATTTTCGCAGCTTAATCTAAAGTGACTCTTATGCTAAACATTGTGCATCCCGACGTTGACCTAGCAGTGGCGGCGAGCATAGCCGTTCTAACCATGCCGATATCGGCATCGGCATCGGCATCGTTTGGAGGATGTGGTGCTCGAATAATAGTGGAAATGCGATATTATTTTTTACATGCATAATATATAGAAAATAGCTAGATCTCTAAATCGATGCATATGAAGCTACATATATATTCTTGGTCATAATCCCCTTATCTAAAGGGGATGGATGCATGGCTTCACGTCGTCGTCGCTTTCATCGTCAGTATCTTCGTCGTCTGAGTAGTACTACCTCCTGCACATTGTTCTGTCGAACACCTTCACTGTGAGCACATCATCGCCTTCATATTTGAAGTGTACGTAGCAGCCGAAATCCACACCGTGCGCGATGGCGAATTTCTCCCAGCCCTTGTCGAGGTAGATCCGGCCTTGTCCGTCAAATAGGACCTCCACGGTCCAGAGACGAGGACCGCAGTCAGCTGCTCGCAGATACACCTTAGCTGGCTCCTGGCCTTCAAGATAGTCCGCAAATTTTTTTGGGAGTTCCTGCATAGAGATCGAGCGCCGATTGTTTGAAATTAAAGGTTTTTTAGAACATGCCCATAATTAATCACATGCATCATATATGTGGGAACACGTACGTACCTTCTTGACCAAAGGGTCTTCATAGACGACGATGAAGAACTCATCTATGATCAATGGCAGTGTTGACGGTGGTGGTGGCAATGATGATGATCCACTTCCCCTTCCCCTTCCCCTTCCCCTTCCGGTCCGTGTCCGAGACGTGGAAGCCATGGCAATGGATCAAGTGTATGTGAACGAAGAAGAGAGAGGCAGAACCTATTGACACAAGGGATGGCCGTGTGGGTGTTTATAAGGGAGAGATGACCGTTGTAGGGGTTTACACAATAAAATAAGGAGGAGGTGAACGTTGGTGGGGGTTTACACAATAAATTAAGGAGGAGATGACCGTTGTGGGGGTTTACACAATAAATTAAGGAGGAGACGACCGTTGTGGGGGTATATATCTCAACAAAAAAGTAATGCGGACTATCTTGACGGAAATGGAACTTCGTGATATAGTTTATCATTTTACCGTGAAAAGTAATGCCTAAAAGAAATGGTAATTCGTGATAGTTTATCATTTACCGTAATGGCTACAACAAATCGTTGATGGTTTATCATTTTTTGCGTGAAAAGTAATGGCTACAAGAAATGGGTGATGGTGTATCATTTTTTGCGTGAAAACTAATGGCTACAAGAAATGGGTGATGGTGTATCATTTTTTACGTCAAAAGTAATGGCTACAACAAAATCGGTGATGATTTATCGTTTTTTGCGTGAAAAGTAATGGCTACAACAAAATCGGTGATGGTTTATCGTTTTTTGCGTGAAAAGTAATGGCTACAAGAAATGGGTGATGGTGTATCATTTTTTGCGTCAAAAGTAATGGCTACAACAAAATCGGTGATGATTTATCGTTTTTTGCGTGAAAAGTAATGGGTACAAGAAATGGGTGATGGTGTATCATTTTTTTGCGTGAAAAGTAATGGCTACAACAAAATGGTGATGGTTTATCATTTTTTTTTGCGTGAAAAGTAATGGCTACAACAAAATCGGTGATGGTTTATCATTTTTTTGCGTGAAAAGTAATGGCTACAACAAAATCGGTGATGGTTTATCATTTTTTGCGTGAAAAGTAATGCCTAAAAAGAGTTTATAATTTAGCTCGTGAAAAATAATGCAGAAAACCAAACTTTGCGTGAAGCTAACCGACGACAGAGAGAGAGGGTGGTGACCCCGACCAGAGAGAGAGATAGGGGTTATCCTGCCCGTTAGATCATACGATCAACGGTCGACGGGCACGATCCGCGTGATATGGGCTAGACCAATCAGGGCAATGTTGGGCGTCTGTGAGAGTTTGTGAAGGGAGAGGGCAAAACTGAGTAGTATCAATAAACCAAGGGCAAGTGAGTAGTAAACAGACTAAGGGATTCAAATATGAGATTTAAAAAATGGAAAATGCGTGTTTTGTATAATGAAACCCATCTTGGCTTTCCTCAAACTATTTGCAATACAAATCTACATGAGTGTGAAAATTATGGCCTCATTCAGACAAAGTATGTTTTGGGGAAAACTGTTTTGGGTAGGGCTTATTATGGAAAACCATGCACCTTCATAGCTACTAGATGATTTGAGAAGTGGCAATTTGTGGTGAAACTTGATTTATCTATGATTTGAGAAGTGGCAATTTGTGGTAAAGACTCAATGAGTAAGTGCCACTCTTTTTCGGAATTTTTTGCACATTAAATAACTCATTTAACTAGTTAATCTCATTTGTTGACTCTCTGTTGACCAGCCACTTGAGGGTAAAACTGAATATATTGCACTAGCCAGTATTAGCACTCAAGGCGAAAACTGAGCACACAAAAAATGCTAGTATATGACTCGAGGGTATACCTGAGTATATCTAAATTTCCAGGGTTAGACCCGAGGACGCGTGTTGCGGTGCAGAAGTGGAAGACGTGCCATTGTTGACGCGTGTCGCGGTGCAGACGTGCAAATAGTGGACGCATAGGACGCGGGTCGCATTTAGGACGCGTAAGCCCCTCCCTCCCTCCCTCTGCACACAGTCGTCTCATTCTCGCTCACGCACGAAACCACCCCTCTCACGTCCCATCAACTTCTCCAAATCGAAAAAACCCCAACCGCCGTACGCACGCTACCCTGCCGGCGATGGAGAAGAAGAATGCGCCGGCAGCCGTCGCCTCCGAGCCCGTCGCCGCCGAGCGCGTCGCCTCCGAGGGCGGCGCATCCAAGCGCGGCGCCTCCATGAACTGGGCCTCTCTCTCGGCTGATGGACCACTTCACAAGCTCGGCGAATGCTTACTGGCGAACGAGGAGTACGCCGACACCTACTCTACTATGAGGCAAGTCTGTAGAAATTGGCGCTCAGGTTTGCCTGAGCCCGACGTGCACCTGGACGAATGGATCATGCTACACCACGCCCTTCCACGCTTCGCTGAGTTCACCTTCCTCCAACTCGGCACATCACGCTACGTCACCATAGATCTATCGGAAGTTCATACAAGTTTCAAATTCCTCCATATCTACCTTTTTATTTTAAATCTTAAACATCTTAGTGCTGAATGTTATCTTCATCAATATATTTTAGATACTACTTCGTCGGCTTTTGCCGTGGCGTCATCGTGCTTGCCCAGAAGAACCCGCTGAAAGGACACGGATGTCGCCTAGAGGGGGGGGGGGGGTGAATAGGCGATTTAAAACTTTTACGAGATGAGCTTAACAAATGCGGAATAAAACTAGCGTTTACTTTGTCAAGCCCAAAGCCTATATACTATTGTTCACCTATGTGCACCAACAACTTATTCTAAGCAATGGTTCACCTATGTGCACCAACAACTTATGCTAAACAATACAAGCAAGTATGAGATAGCAAGATATATATATATATATATAACTTCAAGCACGATGGCTATCACAAGGTAAGGTGCATAAGTAAAGAGCTCGGGTATAGAGATAACCGAGGCACGCGGGAGACGATGATTTATCCCGGAGTTCACACTCTTGCGAGTGCTAATCTCCGGTGGAGAGGTGCGGTGGCTTAGTGCTCCCGAACGCCACAAGAGGCTCACCTTGAGGTGTGGTTGCTCGATGCACACCAACGCCACAAAGGCCTCCCCCCAAGATGCGGTACTCACACCACACACCAAGCGCCACGAAGGCGCCTCACCTAAATCTCCGGTGACCCTCGCCACAAAGGCCTAGGTCACGGTTCCACTAAGGGATTTCCTTCGAGGCGGAAACTGGGCCTTACACAAAGATTGGGGCACACATCCACAACTTAATTGGAGGCTCCCAACAAACCGCCACAAAGGCCTAGAATCCGTCTAGGGTTCCAAGAACCCAAGAGTAACAACTTTCTTGCTTTCACCTCCACGAATCACCGTGGAGAACTCAAACCGATGCACCAAATGCAATGGCAAGAACACCACAAAGATGCTCAAGTCCTTTTCTCTCAAATTCCAACAAAGCTACAAAAGCTATTGGGGGAATAAGAGAGGAAGAACAAAGGAATTCACAAAGAACACCAAGATCAAGATCTAGAGAGTTCCACTCACATAGAGATGGATTTGATTGGTAGAAATGTAGATCTAGATCTCCTCTCTCTTTTCCCTCAAATGGGGGCAAGAATCATGGAGGGATTGAGAGATAGTGCAAGCTTCTCTAGTTCAACAATGGAGGAGAGAGAGAGTAAGAGAAGCCACAGCCCAAGGAGGAAGAAGGGGGTATTTATACCCCCCAAGAAAATCGAGCCGCTGGTCAAAACCAGGGCCGGATAATCCGGCCTAAGTAAGGGCCGGATAATCCGCCCCCCCGGATAATCCGGCCACAGGGACAAAACCTGGTCAAAATCCGGCCAAAAGTCCGGCCCCTATACTGAGCAGCAATTCCTCAGGTCCTTAGCCGATTTCGAGGGGGCCGGATATTTCCGAAATATCCGGCCTAAGCAAACTGCAGAAACACCAAAACTAAAACGGGCATAACTTTTGCATCCGGACTCCGATTTCGATGATCTTGGGCTCGTTGAAATCACAACAACGAGCTCTACAACAATATGCATAGAAACATCATAGTCCAGCAAAGGAGGATAGAAACAAATGATGAAAGTTTTGACCTATCTCAAAAAGACATACCGGTAAAACCTCCAATCTTGAAAATGCAACAAGTTGCCCATGGAAAAACCATTCTCAATGAACTAGAACTTGTCATGAGAATAAGCACAAGCTCTAAAACATCACATGGATAAGATCCAAATAAAACCAAGTAAGATGATGAACCAAACTCGAAAACGCAACCAGTGATCTATGCAAAATCCATTTTCGATGAACTAGAGCTTGTCATGAGAATAAGCACAAGCTCTAAAACATCACATGGATAAGGTCCAAATAACAACCAAGAAAGATGATGCAAGGATGCAAAGGTTTGAGCTCTCTCCGAACGATACGATCGAGTTACTCACTCGAGAGCCCTCTTGATAGTACGACAACTATACTATAAACCGGTCTCCAACTACACTATGAGACCGGTGAGAAAGAAATCCTATCAAGAGCAAACCTTATACTTGCGCATTCCACTTGAGCTCGATGACGATGATCTTGACCTCAACAAGATGGAACGCCTTTCTTGCTTGTGTTTTCTTGACGAAGTCTTGTGGATTGCTCCCCCATAATCCACCATGGGAGAGCTTCTTCTTCGGCGCATCTTCACATAACCATGACCACCATGTGGATTGCTCCCCCATAATCCACCATGGGAGAGCTTCTTCTTCGGCGCATCTTCACATATCCATGATCACCATATGGATGGCAAGACTCAAGCAAAGGATCTCTTCGAGATGGCTCATCTTGAACTTGCACTTCATTTCTCCATGGCAAGCTTCAAGCTTATGAACTCTTCGAGTTGGCTCATCTTGAACTTGCACTTCATTCTTCATTCTTCATCATATTGATTGCTTCAAGCTTATGAACTCTTCGAGTTGGCTCATCTTGAACTTGCACTTCATTCTTCATTCTTCATCATATTGATGTCTTGAAGTAACTTGAGGGCTCACTTCATCTTCATCTTCAAGACATACTTGACACTTGATATCCTTCATCAATTTCTTCTTATTGCAACCTTGAAGCCAACAAATGGTTCAAGAATTGCCTATGGACAACTCCTACAAATATAACTCAATGCAAACATTAGTCCATAGGGATTGTCATTAATTACCAAAACCACACATGGGGGCCCCATGCACTTTCAATCTCCCCCATTTTGGTAATTGATGACAATCTCTTTGAGAGGGTTTATATAAGGAATTTAAGTAACAAATAAGTTGAATATATAGAGCAAACTCCCCCATAATATATGCATGTGTGAATGATCTTGACTTTCATTGCATATATTGGCATCCAAAGCCTAGTGGAGTTTCCTCTAAATATTCAACTATACAAAGCAACAAGATGCAATGCAATAAAGGCATATGCTTAAGCATAAAGCAAAGACATAACCAAATTCCCTTAAACCCTCCAAACTTCTCCCCCATTGGCACCAATTGCCGAAATGGGTGAAAAATTTAGAAGGCCAATATAGTGAGAGTTCCTCCATAGCGTGTGCAGTTCTCATAATTTGAGTGGAATCAAATGCACATATCCAATGACGAATATTCGGAAGGAATCACACTATAGATAGGATCAAAGATTGCAAAAAGATAACAAAGTCAAGAAGCTTCAACAAATGAAGCAAGCAACCAAATGAACCACAAGGAAGATACCAAAAGAAAGATAGATATTATGATAAGATCAAGAAGATTGCTCTAAATAATATGAGGAAGCTCCCCAAGGTTTGTGCACAAAACTAGACAATTTGCTTTGGAGTATAAAGTGCACAAAAATGGAATCATCACTCCCATAATATCATTCAAAAACAAAAGATACCAGGTGAATCAAACTCTAATGATCACCACAAGATAGTGTTCTAAATCAAATGAGGAAGCTCCCCAAGGTACATGCATAAAATAAAATGTTGCATTTGAATACAATATGCATAACATGGAATCCTCACTCCCTCATTTAAAACACAAACATTTGTAATAGATCATAGATAGAAAAGTAAGCTAAACACTTGCAACAAACAAATAGTTGAGCAACAAGTAAGAGACACCATGATAAAAAGGCTCAACCAAGAGGATATGTGAAAGGCATGATAAAGCATATTATAAGACTATTACAAGGATGAGCAAAAAGCATCATCATAGTCTTCAATGAATTATATTGCTTAGCATGACCAATCAACACGCAATAAATAAATAAGATATCAAAAGGAGATGTATCATCTCTTATGTGTATAAGTTTCTCTAAGTGGGCAATATCACAAAGATATTTATCCACAAAGAAACATGCACACATAAAATAGATACGCAAGAAAAATAGTATGATATCGAAGACGAAGTCATGCAATATACCAATAAGAATTTTTGCTTAATAGCATGGCCAAAGGCTCAATTTTATCTTATTATACATTCATGAACTTCAACCACAACCAACTAAAATACATCACAAATATCAACAAGGGATAGAAGATAGTTGGGATGCATTTGAGAAAGGCAATAAGTATCACAAACGGGGATACCAAAAGAAGTAACTAAATTTGCACTTTCATCTATATTGCACATGTGAGAGCCTTGAGGAATTGATATGCAACAAAATTGCTAGATAGGCATAGTTGGGATGGATGAATCATGAGCATGATTTAAAATACTTCCCAACAAATACACTCATCTCAAATTACTCACATTCACAATAAAGAGGTTTCATTAAGACTTTTGCAAGAAGCACAACATTTGCAAATCAAGAGATTCATGCCAAGATGCAACCATAAGGTTGGATACAAGAAAAGTATGCATGAGAAGATACTTGTTACCAAGATAGCATTGGTGTGGATGTAGTAGATATGTGTTCGTTGACCATCCTAGCTTGCCTCAAGTTACCATTGAGTCACCAATTCTTTCCAAGAGTGAGACAAGCATTCAATGCATATCCATTGTACCTAACACAAAGGTAAGTACAAAATGGTCCCCAAACTAATTGGGTCCGAAGTAGTTAGACACACTATAACATATAGGACAAACTCCACAATTCTATGTGCATATAGATATGAAATTGAATTTCATGCACATCTTAGCCAAATTAGGATTTGATGGAGTTTACCCCATATATTGGATCAAAGAAAGTGACACATGCCATAAGATATACATATATTAAATATGCATGCACAATACTTTCAAGAACCAAAGGAAGATACAATTTGGATAAAACACCAAATAAACCAAGAGACAATGGTTGTCCAAATTATATCAAAGAATCAAATCAACACAAGATTGACTCTTAAGACTTATCTCATTATAAGAAGCTAATTAAACCTAAACACAAAGGAATGAGATAACCAACTCCCAAGAGAGCAAGGTTCCAACAAATAAACCAAACCCTCGAAACTTTTTATGATGGCACAAAGTACCAAAAAGAAAATTTTATGTCTCCCAAAACCAAATTTTTGATAAAGATCAAGAGATGTTAAGCATTATAATAATATAGAAGAGCTCCCCCAAGTTTGGTGCATTATCTAGGATTTTTTATATGAATACAAAATGCACAAAACTAGGATCATCACGCTACCTATATCTTCTAACAATGCTAAGAAAGTTTGAATAGACAACTTAGATCCATAAGATGCAAGGAAGACACATGGGAGTCAAAGCACAACAAATTCATGGCAATAAATAAGGCAATATAAATACAAGAGCCAATGTAGATATGATCAATAAATATCTACCTCATAATTGATTACCAATTGTCCTAGGACAAGAGGTATTAGGAAATATTTCCCGGTGGTAGTTTGTAAGTATACATAAGATCATATTTACAACGAACAAAGCATATGGTAAAAGATAAGAGTTAACCATCATGCAAAGATAGTTTCTTGATAGCTTCATTTAGTCATACCAACATGCAAGGCAATTAATAGTATTCATACCAACATGCAAAGCAATTAATAGTATTCATACCAACATGCAAAGCAATTAATAGTATGACTTGAAGCACTTGGTTTTCCAAAAATGTATTGAGGGACACGTTGTGAAAAACCATGCCAAGAAAAAACTTTCACAAAGAAGATCCACAAAGATATTAGCAATGAAGCCATTTAAGCAAATTGGAGCTTGTTTGAGCAAACATGCCACATAGGAGAGAGATAATTTACGGTATCAATTCTATGTGACACAACCTCAAATGTTCACATTTTCTAGGCTTGTAATATGCATAAAGCTTATTACTCCCCCATAATGTGATAAGGAATTTCTTTTCACAACAGGCAAATAAGATCCAAGTAGAGATATTAATGGACATTAGAATTTGAATTTCTCATGAAGATGACATACCACATAGCGACTAGATAATCTCGCAATATCAATTCTAAGTGATATTCCTCATGTACACACATTGTTTAGGATCATGAAATTCCCAAAGGAATATCACTCCCCAAAATGGAATTGTCCATTAATCGCTCATAAGAGCCATATAAGATACAACAAGATGCAAAGAGGCTCCAACACAAACACAAATACATGGTGTGCAACCCAACATGCATAGACTTGATTTCTCAAGCAAAACTATTAGGAAGCACAATATACAAACACATGTTAGGAACAAAACTAACACATGCAAAGGGGCGAGTAACTTTCAATATAAATGAGTTGAGAACATGTTACCGCAAGGAGGAACATTGGGTGTATGATAGAAGTAAGATAACCAAAAGACTTGGCTTGAGATAATATAAATGATGAAGATCCCTTAATTCTTCATGATGTAGCCAAGTCTCCAATGCCCTCCAACAAGCACCTATTGATCAAGTTTTGGATTGTTGGTCCCCAACTAAGTTGGGTCCTAAGAGGTTAGTCACAATAGGCTTGGCAACCCAAATGGTTCTTTTCTTGACACCACTTTGAGCACCAACAAATTTGGCAAACACATTGCCACCCTCATCCTTACGAAGAGAATAAACATCATCAACGGTGATAGAGTTGGATGAGATACCAATAGTGCAAAAGGAGGAGATGTGACCCTTCTCGCGGCATATGTAGCAAGTTCTTTTCTTCTCCTTCTTCTCACTAGATTTCTCCACAATGGGAGCATTGGCTTGATTCTTCTTGGGAAGTGACATTTCTTCAACTTGAGGTTGAATATGAGTTTGAGCTTGAGGCCGCTTCCCTTTTTGCTTCTTCTTCAAAGGGCAAGATCTAACATGGTGCCCTTCAATTTTGCACTTGAAGCAAACAATCTTGGCCGGGTCTTTGACTTGTACTTGGACCTTCTTCTTGTTGTTGTTCTTGGACTTGTTCTTGTTCTTGGATTTAAATCCAAGTCCACTCTTGTCATTGGGAGATTGTTGCATACTCAACATCGCGAATGAAGCTCGGTGTACAGATGGGTAGCTACGCACGCGCTCAGCAATCTACACGTGTCTAACGTCGTTCGTTTTTCTGTGAGATGGGAAACGTAGACTAGTAGCATGTGGTCCCGTCTCACGTCTGATTCACTCTAATCCTCTCCAACCCCACCCCAGCTCACACCACAGATTGACTGTCGCGCCCCGATCCATTGCGAGCTCCTGTACAGGAATTCTCCGGGGAGATGGCTCCAAGCTGGCCGGTCGTCGTTGTCGCCTGTCTTCGGCGGCGCCGAATCGCATGGCGGAGATGGATCTAGGCTGGTCATAGTAATTGCAAGGTTGATCGCTCTAATATAGGAAAAGAGGAAAGAGGAAACGAGCTATCAAATTGATAGATTCCCAGTGCGTGGCTACCAAATTCGAATGCCTAATCCCTTCTCCAAAAAAAAATTGTAGACACATACACTAGAGTATATGCTCATAGAATAGTTCAACCCATAGTTCAAATAGCCCAGGAGAATCTCCAACGAAAAAAATCTGTAGAACGAGATGTAGCAGGCGAGGGGGAAAAATCCGGGTCGCTAGTGTTATACTCGTCTCTGTATGCTCATCGCACCTTCCTAACGCTCACAGTGGCGGCGACAGCCTCCATGTTGCGTACTCGACGTTGGCGCAGCAGCCTCGCTTGACATGCGCTCTGGGGCGGCCTCACCACCGTGCTCGCTTCCGGTGTCCTGCTCGCTGCTGTGTCCTCGTCGGTCGCCTGGCTTGCGCCCTTCGACGGCGGCCTGGCGGAGCACTACCCGCGTCGCGCTCGATGCGCCTCCTCGCGCTCGCCGGCGGCGGCGAAGCCTTCACCGCGACACGACGCCTCCTCACGCTCGTCGGCGGCGGCCTGATGGAGTCCGCAGCGCGACACGCCTCGTCCTTGAGCTCATCGGCAGCGGCAAAAGGAGGGCACTGCGACGCGCCTCCTCCCTGCCCGGCGCGGCGCTCCGGCGCGGCGCTCTGACGCCTCTCTCCGGTTCTCTCCGGCGCGGGGCTCCTTCCGTGTGTGGCTGAGAGATAATCGTGTGCCTGAGAGAAACCAACAAGGAGATAAGCCGCACGGAGGTACTGCTTGCGCGGCGCGTACGCGTATATTTCCCTTTTTTTTTGCCTTTCCCTGGCCGACAGCAGCTGGCTTTGGGTCCACAAGAGTTGAACAGGCGCAAAAAGCAGATTCCACGCCGTGTCCTCGCCGTGATCATACCCGCCCGCAGAAGGAATCTAAAAGCAAATCAAACGGCAGGGAGCGCGTGCGTAGCTACCCACCTGATCACCAAATCCAAATCCCTCAACATCGTGTCAAGTTTGCATTTCCCTTCATGACCCTTTACCAAGTCATTCTTCAAAGAAGTGACTTGGGCCTTGAGCTCTTTGATTTCCTCTACATGGTTAGTAACAACACAACTACTAGAGGAAGTAGAATCTTCATTGTTAGAGCAACAAGGCAAGGAAGATAATTCATCACAAGATTTAGCAATATTATGAGTGGATGAATTACTAGGACTAGCACATGGCAATATAGCATTTTGAGTAGTAGTGCTAGTATCCACATGAGGCTCACAAGGTGTTTCCTTTGATATGATAGCCTCATGAGCTAACTTTAGCCTATCATGAGAGGCTAGAAGATCCTCATGGGAGCTAGAAAGCTTTCCATGATTTTCTTCCAATTTCCCATAATTTCTAGTTAGCAACTCAAGTTGAGCCCTTAGCTCAACATTCTCCTTCAAGATAAATGCTTCACAAGAAGTAGAGTTAGTAGCACAAGCATCATTATCAATAGCAATAGGAGAAGGCAACTTGGCATGCTCTTTTAGATAAGAAGCTTTAAGTTGCTCATGCGACTCGGTGAGTTTGGTGAGCGCACTCTCAATGACCCTTGAGCCCTTTTTGAGTTGCTCAAAATCCTCAAGGAGTTTAGCATTAACAAACACAAGCTTATCATTTTTTAGCTTTAGTTCATTTGCCATCTCAAGAGCTCTATCATGGTTTTCCTTTTCTCTAGACAATTCTAGAGTAAAGGTCTCCTCAAGAGCTTCCTTGATGGTTTGTTCTTCTTCAAGTTCATTCTTTAATGATGCTACATCATCGGCATACTCTCGTTCAAGAGCACCCTTTTTATCAATGGTGTTCTCATGCATCCAAATAAGTTTTTGGCTCTCAATAGCGGTAGTCAAGATTTCAAAGAAGTGAGAGCTAGCAATTTTATCTTTGTAAAGAACCTTGAATACACTCTTACCCTTATCGCGTAGAGAGACAACCCAATCCTCTTCTTCATATTCATCCTCATCCTTATCACCACGAGAAATATTAGGTTCCATGGTAGGAGGTACCGTGGAACCCTTGGCCATAAGGCATATATGAGGGCCGTGAGATAAAGATGAGGAGTTACTTGAGGCTCCTTTCAAGATCTTGTCTTGACCAATAGAATTGTTGGTTTCCTCTACATTGTTAGTCACATAACAACTAGAGGAAATAGAAGCATTTTTATCATGGTCACAAGACAAAGAAAGCATATCATCTTGAGATTTATTCAACAAACTTACACATGATATGCAAGGACTATTAACACAAGCATGTAGATGATTTATA
Organism: Lolium perenne; assembly: GCF_019359855.2. NCBI lineage: Eukaryota > Viridiplantae > Streptophyta > Magnoliopsida > Poales > Poaceae > Lolium > Lolium perenne. Next base: position 297,570,821 of record NC_067245.2, read on the forward strand.
GTGCTATATGTGTTTATGTCCATAGATGCATCATTGCAATGAGATAGAGATGAAGAATCATCAATATTAAGCTCAATATCAACATCGCAATTTTCATCACCACTCACCATATCATTACCTTGTGTCTTGCCACACATTGGTGAAGTGGAAGAAGATGAGACCTCATCACAGCCGGAAGTGGAAGCAATACAACCATCCTTAATAATATTGGACACATCATATTTATCTTGAATCTTTGTCCATAATTCATGAGCGCTCCAAAAAAGCTAGTATGGAAAAAGACCTACATCTCTCAAAGCATTCATAAGAACATAAGAAGCTTGAGAATTGAGATATAAATTTTTCTCATCCTCTAACGATAGATTTTGTGAATCCATAGGAGGAGAAAAACCTATATCTACAATTTTCTCCATATGAGGGTCAATGTCCCGAAAATGACTAAGCATGCAAATTTTCCAAACATCATAATTTGTGCCATCTAATATAAGAGTGTTATCGTGCACTAATCCTCTAGCCGACATCTTTACTCTCAAGGCGGTGAAGCCTAAGAATGAGAGACCTTGCTCTGATACCAATTGAAAGGACACGAATGTCGCCTAGAGGGGGGGGGGGTGAATAGGCGATTTAAAACTTTTACGAGATGGGCTTAACAAATGCGTAATAAAACTAGCGTTTACTTTGTCAAGCCCAAAGCCTATATACTATTGTTCACCTATGTGCACCAACAACTTATTCTAAGCAATGGTTCACCTATGTGCACCAACAACTTATGCTAAACAATACAAGCAAGTATGAGATAGCAAGATATATATAACTTCAAGCACGATGGCTATCACAAGGTAAGGTGCATAAGTAAAGAGCTCGGGTATAGAGATAACCGAGGCACGCGGGAGACGATGATTTATCCCGGAGTTCACACTCTTGCGAGTGCTAATCTCCGGTGGAGAGGTGCGGTGGCTTAGTGCTCCCGAACGCCACAAGAGGCTCACCTTGAGGTGTGGTTGCTCGATGCACACCAACGCCACAAAGGCCTCACCCCAAGATGCGGTACTCACACCACACACCGAGCGCCACGAAGGCGCCTCACCTAAATCTCCGGTGACCCTCGCCACAAAGGCCTAGGTCACGGTTCCACTAAGGGATTTCCTTCGAGGCGGAAACCGGGCCTTACACAAAGATTGGGGCACACATCCACAACTTAATTGGAGGCTCCCAACAAACCGCCACAAAGGCCTAGAATCCGTCTAGGGTTCCAAGAACCCAAGAGTAACAACTTTCTTGCTTTCACCTCCACGAATCACCGTGGAGAACTCAAACCGATGCACCAAATGCAATGGCAAGAACACCACAAAGATGCTCAAGTCCTTTTCTCTCAAATTCCAACAAAGCTACAAAAGCTATTGGGGGAATAAGAGAGGAAGAACAAAGGAATTCACAAAGAACACCAAGATCAAGATCTAGAGAGTTCCACTCACGAAGAGATGGATTTGATTGGTAGAAATGTAGATCTAGATCTCCTCTCTCTTTTCCCTCAAATGGGGGCAAGAATCATGGAGGGATTAAGAGATAGTGCAAGCTTCTCTAGTTCAACAATGGAGGAGAGAGAGAGTAAGAGAAGCCACAGCCCAAGGAGGAAGAAGGGGGGTATTTATACCTCCCAAGAAAATCGAGCCGTTGGTCAAAACCAGGGCCGGATAATTCGCCCCCCCCCCCCCCCCGGATAATCCGGCCACAGGGACAAAACCTGGTCAAAATCCGGCCAAAAGTCCGGCCCCTATACTGAGCAGCAATTCCTCAGGTCCTTAGCCGATTTCGAGGGGGCCGGATATTTCCGAAATATCCGGCCTAAGCAAACTGTAGAAACACCAAAACTAAAACGGGCATAACTTTTGCATCCGGACTCCGATTTCGATGATCTTGGGCTCGTTGAAATCACAACAACGAGCTCTACAACAATATGCATAGAAACATCATAGTCTAGCAAAGGAGGATAGAAACAAATGATGAAATGTTTGACCTATCTCAAAAAGACATACCGGTAAAATCTCCAATCTTGAAAATGCAACAAGTTGCCCATGGAAAAACCATTCTCAATGAACTAGAGCTTGTCATGAGAATAAGCACAAGCTCTAAAACATCACATGGATAAGATCCAAATAAAACCAAGTAAGATGATGAACCAAACTCAAAAACGCAACCAGTGATCTATGCGAAATCCGTTTTCGTTGAACTAGAGCTTGTCATGAGAATAAGCACAAGCTCTAAAACATCACATGGATAAGGTCCAAATAACAACCAAGAAAGATGATGCAATGATGCAAAGGTTTGAGCTCTCTCCGAACGATACGATCGAGTTACTCACTCGAGAGCCCTCTTGATAGTACGACAACTATACTATAAACCGGTCTCCAACTACACTATGAGATCGGTGAGAATGAAATCCTATCAAGATCAAACCTTATACTTGCGCATTCCACTTGAGCTCGTTGACGATGATCTTGACCTCAACAAGATGGAACGCCTTTCTTGCTTGTGTTTGCTTGACGAAGTCTTGTGGATTGCTCCCCCATAATCCACCATGGGAGAGCTTCTTCTTCGGCGCATCTTCACATAACCATGACCACCATGTGGATTGCTCCCCCATAATCCACCATGGGAGAGCTTCTTCTTCGGCGCATCTTCACATATCCATGATCACCATATGGATGGCAAGACTTAAGCAAAGGATCTCTTCGAGATGGCTCATCTTGAACTTGCACTTCATTTCTCCATGGCAAGCTTCAAGCTTATGAACTCTTCGAGTTGGCTCATCTTGAACTTGCACTTCATTCTTCATTCTTCATCATATTGATTGCTTCAAGCTTATGAACTCTTCGAGTTGGCTCATCTTGAACTTGCACTTCATTCTTCATTCTTCATCATATTGATGTCATGAAGTAACTTGAGGGCTCACTTCATCTTCATCTTCAAGACATACTTGACACTTGATATCCTTCATCAATTTCTTCTTATTGCAACCTTGAAGCTAACAAATGGTTCAAGAATTGCCTATGGACAACTCCTACAAATATAACTCAATGCAAACATTAGTCCATAGAGATTATCATTAATTACCAAAACCACACATGGGGGCCCCATGCACTTTCACCCGCCGCACAAGATACGGCTTCTGAACCCACTCACAAAGAAATCGAACACTATGTTTGAGGCGCAGATGCCATCTGTTTTTCTGAAATCAGTCGCTGTTATCAAATCCCCGACTATGGTCTTCGTTGCCGCACATTACCCGCCAGAAATTGGTTGGGTCGATGAGAGCACTCCAACTAAGGATATAAATGAAGATTGGGGAGTAGGAAGATTTTCGATCAAGAACCATTGTCTGCGTTGCATTACCCCGTTCAATGGTGAACTGTATGCAGTAGCTGCGGACAATTTTGAGATCGGAAGAATAGTGTGCACCAATGTACAGTTGCAGCAGCGCGCGAGCACTGTCAAGACGGAGACACTAATTTCATTTCCAGAACTTGGACGTCAGAAGTTCTACCTTGTGAAGTCGGATGGTGATCTGCTGCTTGTGTTGTTGGTCAGCGAGGCTTTGGCGGGCAAACCATTGGTGTACCGTGTGGACACTCAGAGCCGCTCTCTCCATCCGGTCAGTAACATTGGCAGTAATGCCTTCTTCGTGAATTATATCCGGTGTATCTCCGTCGACACCAGAGTGTACCCGACACTTCGACCTGGCAGCATCTACTACAAGGATTTGGGTTATATCAGAGAGTACTCTCATGATACAAAGGCCTGGGATGAGTGGCCACTACGTGTGGATAGAATAGGACTCTACGGTATGAGAAATGAACACAGGCCATACCGTTTGGAGGATGTATTGGCCTCACACTGCAGACGGAAGGAGTTCAATGCATATTTCCTTGGGGTAATGCACGAATGGGGGGAAGAAGAAATATATGAGGAGGAATGAAGAACAAATTCATTCATCCTGGGGTATCCTAATCTTCTTATTGTCCATACATTGCGTGCGTCTTGTATATTTTTTAGCTTAGTTTGTCGTGAACATTAACAACGTTATTGGCTGCTTTTGGTTGTTGTATGCAGTTTATGTATTATACTTAGTTTTCTGATTATGCTGTTGAGAATTTATCATATACTAGCTTCTAGATTTGCTGTCATATTGAAGAAAGACAGAAATAGAAGCTTCTATAGATTTGATACTAATTTGGTGAAAAAGACAGAGAGAGAAAGAGGGGAAAATGTGCTCTTAAAAATGCCAATTTGGGCCGAGAGAGACAAAACCCAGCTCCTGCTCACGTGCAACCAAACGCTTCTCGTCCTGTCCCACGCGGTCCCTTTCTACCAGCCCCACGCGACGCGGCCCCACACGACGCAGCCCCACACGACGCGGCGCAACACGTCAGCACAGAACGTCCAAATAAACGGATTCCTTCCGTCTGAGCTCCTTCTGCGGGTTTCAGACATAGGCTTGGGGAAAACTGAGGAAAAACTAAGGGGCTGGGGAAAACTGAGTACAACTAACGACCCGAGGGCACGAAAATAGAAATCCCTAATACTTACGTGGTTTGTAAATAACACCAAGTCCCTAGTAAGTTTCTAGACGGGTCCATTGGTTAATGATTGCCAAGGTTTCCTAGCATAGACATGTATTATCAGTTAATAATAAAATCACGTCATTAGGAGAATGACATGATGGACAAAACCTAAATAACCAAAGTAATTGGATCGTATCAATGTTTAAACTGCCGTAGCTTTCCAATGTCAAATGTACCATATCCTCAAACCATGAGATTATGCTACTCCCCTATACCGGAGAATGCATTAAGAGTATCAACCACCACTTTGTAATTGGGTGATTAGAGTATCACTAGTAGTACTCCTAAACTCTCAAATCTTTAAAGCATTTTAAGGGTTGAGAATTGGCATTTTTGTCACTTTTGAGGGGTAAAAAACAGGGGCAAATACTAGAATCCTCAAACCCTCAAACTTTTAAGGATTCGAAGGTTCTAGTATTTGCCGCAACCCTCAAACCCGCATCCTGGAGAAGCCCCATGAACGACGTCGTCGTTGTGGGCATTACATCGAGCACCTCGTGCACGACGGGTGGAGGGTCAGCGATTGTGGGCGCCGGCGCGGCCTTCTTCCGCGAGGTGGTCTTCTTGACGATGGGCTTGGCACCCACTGGCTTCTTCGGCTCAAGCGCCGCCATCTTCCGACGACCCTTGCTGGTGGGCGTTGGGGCGTCGGGCGGGGCGGCCGGAGCGACGGGCGGGGCGACGGGCGGGGCGACGAGCGGGACGACGGGCGGGACCGAGGCGGTGGCGGGCTGCAGCTGGACGACGTGCTGCCAAGCGCGCCACCGTTTTGTGCCGATGTGTGTGGCGGCGACCACCGCGGCGACCTCCGCACCGCTCGGGAGGGGCGGGTGCTCCACCGCGGTCGCGGGGGCGGGGATTGGGGGTGGGACCGCGAGGGAGGCGGCGGGGGCGGCGACGGAGGAGGCGGGCGGGAGGGCGAAGGTTGGGGGCGGCTCCATGGCGCGCGGCGGCCGGCGGCGGCGTGCTTGGAGGCGGCCGGTCAGGGGCTGAATTTTCCCTCCCACGCGCGCGTGTGGAGGAGTATGGGTTGAAGGGGTTGGGCCTCTCCAACCCTCAAATGTACAGGTTGGGAGGGGGAGTTGGGGTTGGGCCCTTAAATTTTTTTGAGGGTTCAAGGGTTAAGGGGTTCTAGTCTACGTGTTTTTTCGGTCACAAAATGTAAAAATACGGTTATTTTCGAGGGTTTGAGGGTTTAGGGGTAATACTAGTGATGCTCTTATAAAGGTACTCTTGGGTGCTTCAGAAAGCCTTGTTGGGTGGTATGTGTCAAGAGTGGCATTTTCCATCCAAGTAACGGATAGATATACTCCGGGCCCGCCCGAGTAACACACATTCTATATCGCTTGCAAGCACGTGACTAATGAGTTAATCACACGAATGATGTGTTACGGTATGAGTAAAAAGTACTTGCTGCGAACGAAGTTGAACTAGGTATGATGATACCGTCCATTGAATCTCGGGCAAGTAAAATATCACGAGACAAAGAGAATAGAATATGGGATTGATAGAATACTTTGTGTTTCAGCTGGTAACCAATCTTCGTTGAATGTGTACGAATCATTATGAACTTACAGGTCATGCTAATGATTATTGATCGTAGAGGTGTCTTGATGATGTCTGCACATTCTCGAACCTGTATGGTCACACACTTGACGTTTGATGTCGCTAGGGTAGTAATGAAATTTGAATAATGGAGAAACCAAAGATTGTTCAGAGTCTCGGATGTGGACATCACGAGAAGGTCCGGAATAGTCTAGAGAAGAAGATTCATATATGGGAAGTCATTTTTAGAGTTTCGGAAAAAGTTCGGATTTTTCTGATATTGTATTGGAAGGGTACAGAAGGTTCCCGAAGGGCCAAGGCCCACACTCTCGGGAGGCCTGCAAGGGACCAAGAGGGAGTGGCCTACATGGCCTTGGCACACAAGCCCTAAAGGGCCCAAGTCGGCCAGCCTAAGGGATACCCTAATTAAGGGAAGCAATCGTGGGAGGGGTGGACTCTTTTCCCCTCCCCTTTGTCCGCACTCCCTCCCTGCCCCTATATATAAGTGAGAGGGGGCGCACAAGGGGGCCAAGGAAAAAACTCTATCCGCTCCCTCTCCCGCATCATCCCTCTCCACAACTGCTCCGGCTTAGACAAAGTCCTGTATAAATTCCACCGCTATTGCTGTCGTGTTGCGGATCCAATCTCATCTAACTCTCCACCTCCCTTATTGGACCAAGAAGGAGGAGACTTCATCAATCTGCACGTGTCCATATCTCGGCTTAGATCAGATTGGAACCTGATAAAGAAAACTACATCGACCGCGTTTTTATGCTTCCGCTTAGCGATCTACAAGTGTACGTTATACCTCTGCATGTGTCGGGCCGGGCCGGGGAAAGCCCGACACTGAAAAAACAGGCCCAAGCCCGGCCCGGCCCGACCAAATACCCACCAAGCCCATCGGGCCACGGGCCGGGCCGTAGTGCAAAATCGCGTTTTCGGGCTACCTAGGCCCGGCCCCGCTGTTGGGCCAACAATTTCAGGCCTAGGCCCGAATTTTTCGGGCCGGGCCTCGGGCCGGGCTGCCCATGGCTATGGTGTACATAGATCTCAACTCTCCCCCTCGCTACTTGCATCTTGTAGATTAGATCTTGGCTCTTTTAGATTGGGTCTCGTTTTGTTCACATCTGTACGGATATTTTGTTTTTCTATGGTACGAATCGAATCAGAGCTAGATCTATGCATAGATATTTTATATGCGAGTAGAACACAATAAGCCTTGCTGGTGTTTGATCTTCTTGTTGCTACCTCCGCATGTGTACTGATCTATATCGGGGTATAGTGTGATCAAGCAGCCCAGACCATCCTTACTCGTAGGCTTACGAGCCGGTTTTGTGCTCGACATTCAACTTGTATTCACAATCAGAATGCGGGTGCTTGTCGCATTGTAGTTAATATGGTCTTTGCAAAGGGTGGCTTGTATAAGGTTAATAAGCAACTTGTATTATCAACATTTGTGGTTTGTGATCCGTAGGTAAGAACGGTTCTTCTTCTATACATACAAGCCACGTAAAACTTCCAATAACAAAGTAGATGCGTCTAACTTGTTTTTACAGGACATCATACTCTGGTGCATTGGAGATGGAGATCAGAGGAGATGGAGATCAGATGTGGAAGGAAAAGGCTAAACCATATCACATATTTAATTGTTTGTGATGTTTATCCTATTTATGCATCTTATTTGCTTAGTACGACATTAGTATTATAAGATGATCCCTTAGAATACTATCAAGATAATAATGTATTATCCATTAGTATGCGCCGTTCAAAACGTTCGTCCTTTTGAAGAAACTCGTGATGATTGGATATTGTAAACTCTACATTCGCATACAACGAGTGTAAGCCAGTTTTGTACATGCAAAAATACTAGGGTTTTACTTGGCAAGCTTAGCATGTACAGACATCACCTCTGAACACGACAAACCGAAAGGTTGATCATGAGTCATATAAATGATATGTTTAAAATGTTAACTTCTTTACCACTGAAGCTACATCGTCTCACGTGATGATCGAACTTGGTGTAGTGGATTTGAAATGTGTGCCACTAATTAACTATAAGGGATGTTAAATTTAGTACGAGATTATTAGTAATTTAATTAAATCTTAAACTAATTATCATAAACATGGTCTATATTTTCTTTACAAATGTTATGTTTGTAGATGGCCAAAGCTATAGCTTCTTTCAATATCAATGCGTTTCTTGAGAAAGAAAAACTAAAAGTCTTGGATAAACTTCAATGATTGGCACTGCAATGTGAGAATTGTCCTCACTATGCGCAAGAAATCTTATGTGCTCAAAAAACCGCTAAGTGACGTTCCTTCTTTTACTGCACGGATGACCATAACGTGTATGAATCACGCAACGATGACTAAATTATTATTAAGTGTGCCATTCTTACTAGTTTGCGCTCTGAGAAACATGGGGCCTATGAAATGGTTGAAGAGCTGAAAGCTATATATGTAAGATGGAGGAGCATAGCGGCATGCCATTAAGATGACATGCTACGTTCATCATCTTGAAGATCTGGGATGCAAGACCCCGGCTGATCTCCATATAGTCAGGTTGCAAGCGGGGCGGGTTGCGGCTGGCCGCTACAAAGCATCGCGGGACAACGACTTATGTGCGGACCCTCGCGGTTTGCCGCAACAAACCGCTAGAATTACAGCGGACACTGCGGGCAGTCCGCATCATCCCGCAAACGCACGCACTGATCAGTTGAGCTAGCTACGTACATGCTGATCGATCGGAAGCTAGCGCATCAGCTCGCAAGCGCACGCGCTGATCAATTGCATTAGCTACGTACATGCTGATCGATCGGAACCTAGCTTTGTACAGCTGATCGATCGGAAGCTAGCATGTCAGTCACCATTGTCCAGCGGAAAAAGACAATGAGATTGAAAAAATCAGTAAGATACTGGTCTAAAGATAAGGTAATCTCATCAAGAGCAGTTCTAACAACTAGGACATCAACTTTCTTCCAGTAGAAGAACGGAAAATCATACGAAATCAACAAAATTCATGCTGTAAAAATGAAATCCAGTCTCGGACAGATTATTTGGCCACTAATTTTCCGCAGAAAAATCACACGAAATCAATGAAATTCATGTTGTCAAAATGAACCATGACCACAAGGTACTGAGCTGATTATAAACCAAAAGGTAGTGAAATAACAGAATCAAACACCATGCATTCTTAGCATCAAATTATCAGGCTATAATTATTCACAATGGTACTTGCTTCTGTTTCGACCACACCGTTAGAGCTTATCTAACCGATCGCCAATATGGCTGTAGAGGAGAAAATTTGCGCCGGTAACAGCCGAAGCCGACTACCGCCGAAGCCGGCGCTAGAGAACTCTTCTGGCTCATTACAAAAAATAATATTTGCCATGTACATAGTTGTTGATCCTTCACCTTGCAGTCTAAAACCTGCAAAACACATTGGAAAAGAGTAGTAAATCAAGATGCACACTGACATCGCAAGAAATAACCACATTGCAACAAATCAAGTATGCAGTTTCATTTAAAACATTGTTGCACTTTCCAATCTCACGCACGTCATGAAAGCCGAATATCAAACAGCAACTGGAACATGAATCCATGGAGTAACTCAAACTTGAAAACAAAACCAAAACAAAACACAGATTCAAAATTAATCCCAGCATATTAGGCACTTGTTCGAAGGAGCTGAATATAATATGCATACGCTAAACAGAGGAATACAGAAACACATAAAAATCATAACCATTCAGTCAATTTAACTGACGAAAGAAATGTCTGAACAGCTTTAAGTTCACAAGTGAATTTATATTTGACAAAAAGAAATGTTCACAGATGGACAGAACTCCTCTATACTGGCAGCAAACTGAACCTCTACACTGACAGCGTCACTGAAATCCGCTGACACTCGTTGAAGTAAAACTAAAAAAAGCAGACACTCATCTATACAAGCTAATCTACTGCATGTATCGTGCTCAAATATGCAGAAGAAACCCCAAAATGGACGAAAGTTATATCCTGAACAGTCAAGAAATGGACGAAAGTTATAATCCAAGTTCTCACGTCAACCACAAAATTTTGGCGTACCCTAGTGAGACACACAGTAATGTTAATTTGGGTTTAATAACTTCACCAGTTTACCATAATCTGGGTTAATGTGCCGGCCAGAGCCTTGCACAGGTAGTTGAATCCTTGGCTTCTTTCTCATCTCGTTTTGTTTTTGTATCAGACTGAATAATTCCGCTAAAAAAGATATTAATTGAAAAGATTGGTGTAGTTGTACCAGTCAATACTCATGTCACAGATCCCATGGTTCATGAAACAAGAACACAGACAACAGGGGAGGATCTCGAGTGACATACCTTGGAGATGATCTTGGGCAGTGATTTCTACAGATGCCAGGGATCCTTTGTTCTTGGAGGAGAGAATAGGGCACATCGACGATGTAGATCTTGCGGAAGTTGATAGCGACGAAACGCCGGCGGAAGTTGACGGTGGAGGAAGAACTCTCCGTCAACGATTCCAGCAGGGCAGTCCGGATTTGGAGATGGCGGCGGCGCCGCCATCAACCCCACCATCAAGAACTGCGAGCGGGTCCTCCGAGACGGGGGTGAGTCGGAAGAGGAGGCCGGGGCATCTCCCGTGTGCCGGCGCCGGCGCCGGCGGCGTGGAGGCGGTGGTCAACGAGGGTCGGGGGAGAGACGGAGTGTGCGCAAACTGATGGTTGCGGGCTAATGCGGTACTGCGGGCTGCTAGCGGGCCGAGCGGCGTGACCGCTCTATCCCGCTACTATCGACGCGGTCGGCCCAGCGGCGCCGCGCGGGCGTTTTTTGCGGGGCGGCCTAGCGGCGTGGCGGGTCATCCCGCACCACTTGCAACCTTACCATATAGTGTTACAATCGCTCCCACCAAGCTTTAAAGGTTCCGTACTTAATTATAATACTAGGAAGCAATGGCGCGGCGGCACGCCGCGCCTGTGCTGTGAATCTGTTGACGTAAATTCTATCGGTATCCATGGAAACCATTTTAAATACAATCGCAACAAAATGTAATAATTTTTGGTAATTTCGGTACACCCCAGGATAATTACTTTTGTAAATTTTCAAATATATCATTGGTACACATGAATTTAAAAAATCAAAATATTTTCATTTTGCATGTTTGGATGAATTTTGAGAGATAATTTTGGTCCATTGGCCGAATAGTCAACCGAAATCACTGAAATTGAAATGTTTCCGAAACTGAAATTGAAAACCATGGTGCTATTCTCTTTTCAATCTTAATTTGGTTTTTGAAATGCTGATGTGAGTTTTATTTGGATAAAGAATATGGGTGACAATTCACGTTTGGATGCTTGTATGAGCTGTTAAGAAACAAAATGTCTCTTTTTCAAAGGATGTATAATCTGATTGCTGCGATCAGAATATCGTATGTAAATTAGTAGTGGCATGGATTTGCCCTTTCGTGTTGATGATGATGACTATCTTAGCTTTAGGCTTCGCGAACTTGTCAGTACAAAGGGCCTAAGTGGCTGCTAAGAAGTGATTTAAGTACGGAGTAGACAGTATGGGAGGCAACAGTGAGGAAGCCTATCTCTAGCATATGTACCGTCTCCTTCCTCTGCTCCATCCCCAAATCGGACCGACTCGCCCTCCTCCTCCCCGCATCGGCGCTGCTGCCCCGCCTCCCCACTCCGCGTCCAACCCAGCCTCAGGCAGCTGGGCAGCCTAGTCCCTCCCTTCCATCCCCGCCCTTCTCCTCACCCGCTGTCCACTGGCAGAGCTCCATGCTCGTCAGAGCTCACCCGGCCACCAACTCCGGAAGCAGTACCGAGTTGAGCATGTTGTCCCTTGCGCGGCTGCGCCATGGATCAGCCGGTGGATGACCAGGTCGGCGAGCAGCGGCTGCATGTCCGCGTCGAGGAGGGTCAGCCGCGGGTCCACCGCAATTTCACCACCGAGGAGCTAGTGGTCCTCCTTTTCGCAGCAGGAGCTGACCAGCCCGCAGCTCCCCGCCGACAACGCGACCTGCATCGAGGTCGGCTACGCCGCGCAGCAGCTGCTCTAGTGGGACGACCTCACTGGTTGGTCCTCGTTGCCACGGCGACCTTGCCGCCGCAGTCTTGTGCTGATCCTCAGGCCTAACTGGCGGAAAGACCGGGATGCGAGGTCCTCGTTGCCACATCCCGCATTGGCCATCGTGTGGGTCGAGCTTCTCCATTGCATGGACATGAAGAGGGTGATGCACGGAGGCCGCGCTCGGTGGTTTTCATGGGGGCAGCAGGGGTCGTGGCGAAGCGGGCGGGGTGGGCCCTTGCCGAGGTGACGGCACAGGCCGCCTTGAATCCATGCACGACCGCGGGATGGATGGATCCGGCGGCGAGGAGTGTTATACTGCCTATATACTGGAGCAAGTGCGGCTAGAATTCACAGAAACCGGTATGTTATTTTGCCTTTATATACAGTAGTTATTGTGACTAATATATGTAGCTATGACTGCATAATATCATAAGTGTTTTGTTGATGTTCACTGCTGCCAGCAGGAAAACGTAATGCACAGATTAGAACTGAAACCATCACATTAAGAAAACGGAAAACACCCTGAGACTTTCAGTTTGCTAACTCTGGCAACTTTTTCCAACCGGGCTTCCACCCCTTTCCATTGCAATAAACGGAAAGAACAGGTTCAAGTAGTAATTACAACAGAGAGGGGTTAGGGAGAGGGGAAGCGAGCTGGAGCAGTATCAGGAAACCCACTACGAGTACTCGCCGTCGAGTACCCGCTATGAGACAAAAACCTGATACCACTATAACAGAATCCTAGCCTTAACAGGGTTTTTAAACAACACAGAAACCAGGGAGCAAAACAAACAACTGAACAACTAAGGAAGTAGCAGAGCCCATAGCAAAAGCTTGGAAGCACCATCATCCACACTTCAAACATCCTGGGACATCAGCCAAGAGACGATGGAGGGACCTCAGGCACCCGTAATCATCAGCAACTGCCCTTGCCCGGATGTCGTTGCTGGGCGCCTGGACCTGGAGTAGACAAACGCCGCTGCTTGCACCATCTTGTCCGCTCCGTCGACCAAGCACCCTTTGTCCTCCACTTTCTGAAGACCTGCCCAGTACAAGATCAAAGCCACCGCAAAATATGAAATTTCGCTTGGTGATTTCATGACATGCTTTTCAAAGGTGATCTTATTTCTCACATTCCATATGGCCCAACAAATAGCCGCGATGATAATGATATAGAATTTATCAAACCCAGGAGAAAAGTAATGAAACCAAGCCATAGCCTGCCAAAAGGAAGTAGGGACACAATTCGCTCCCATAGCCATAGCCAAGACTCCCCAGACTACCTTGGAGGTGTTACAGGTAAAAAAGAGATGATTGTTTGTTTCAACCTGTCTGCAAAAGGAACAAGTTGGAGAACCAGGCCACTTTCTTTTTTTCATATTATCTCGGGTGAGAATAGCATCTTGACACATTTGCCACATGAAGATTTTGATTTTCAAGGGTATCTTGGATTTCCATATCCAATTATAGTGAGCACCGGCCAGGTTTTTTTCCAGGAAAGTATAGATGGATTTAGTCGAGAAAATAGCATTCTTATTTAGAGACCAAGTAATCCTATCATTTTCATCATGAGAGGGAGCCAAAAGCAAGGTATTCAAGATATGCTGCCATTGATCCAATAACTCACCTCTCAAATGTCTGCGGAAGGGAATCTCGAAGTTAGCCTCTTTGCAGCTTTTCACACTAACTCTGGCAACTGGTGTTCAGCTATGTTGATATCACTTCCCCCTATACTATCCGTAAATCTGAATGCTATGCTTAGGTAAGCTAGGTGCTAATATTTGTACTGTGCCTAAATATTATTATGATATGGTTGGATTACCAAATATGGTCATGTGTACCTCATCTAGTAAGAAGGCTTTAGCAAAAATAGATGTGTCTCCTATTTATGTACATATACCTCTATACACATGGATCCATGACTACTGTCTTACAACTTGATCTGTGAGGTACATATATTAAATATAGCAGACCATTGGATAATATATAGAAATATCAATCGATAAGCTTATGTACAAGATAAGCTTATGTACAAATAGATTATGAAAAGGTCACGAGCTTTAGGCAAGTATTGTAAAACCATGGACTGAAGACACGTTTCTTCACCAAGATAAATATCATCATAAGCAGAGCAAACTTTACAGACATGGTAGACAACTGTGACGCGGATCTTCTGAGGCGTTAGAAAATAATATGAAGAAGATGAAATAGAAGAGAAGTCTCTGATATATTCATTGACTGCAACTATATACAACAACACACAGATACAGCAGAACATTATAAAGTGGCAGTTTCGAGCACACTAACTCAAAAGGTACAGAGATAACAGGGAGCTTGATACATAGTTCTTTTATCTAAATAGAGCCTACTGTATTTGCGATTGAATGATCTCTCCGGATAGCAGAGTTCTTTGAAGGAGAAGTAAAATTGGTAGCTTGCATACCAATCAATTTAGGAAAATGATCACCAGTAGGAGGACCGCCACCAGCATGAACTGCCACTCCATCGGACCCAGCACGGCCACTTCCTGCCAATCGGCGGAACAAAATTTAGAAGCTTGTAAATTTAATACCCAAGAAGTGGTAGCAAAGTATGACGTTAAGACCAATATCATCTAATATTTTCCTCTACTGAACCGATTCATTGCATATTTGATATGGTGGGAACACTTGTGTCGAAGGAAGATCAATAGCAAGTTTCCTGCAGTATAATAAAAGGAAAACATTTTGAGAAGGGTAAATGTTGAAGTGTATTCATAGAGTTGTTTCAGTGAATAGGGTCCAGCTGTGAAGACATATTATGCAGCTGTGAAGCAATGGACATAGGACATCACCAATACCTTCGTGACACCTTGTTCTATAAATTACCATGAAAGATTAGCTGTGCAGCAATGGATGTAAAACACCAACAACACCTTTGCAACACCTAGTATGAAAATAATTGCAATCACTATGCTCTTTGAAAGTTGAGTAACAAAGAATCATCAAAATTATAGGAATTCATAAACTGAAAAATCGAACTGAAAATCATATGCCGACATAACCTAATCTTTTTTCTTGTTTTTAAGGTCCTGATATAAGGACAACATATCGTTCTATGAGATGCAAAATTGGAAGGCAAGTAAAAGTTAGAAATAACAAAGTATGTTTTGAGATAGTGATTTGTAACAACAGTCCAAATCATACTCTGTAGCCCTCTATGTAGAACATCAGTAATAACTTGCAATACCTAGAGGGAACATGCTTGCGTTTACCGCTTAACAAAGGTTGTTTACTATCAGTACGCATGCAGTTTCATAACAGCATGCTGAAGTATTGCTACCTATACGAAAAGCCATACCTAACATCTTTTAAGCGAATATGCATCCTTGGCTCTTAATGCGTCTTCTATGAAATGATATCCATTAACAATCATCTGGAATTTATATGAAAAAAAGAGATTTAAGTGGACATAAAAATCAGGCAATTAAAAATGAAATGTACAGGCTTGTATTAACGGGGAACCTGATAGAACGGTGTTGTTCCCTGTGCGTGACTGCAGAACATCAAATGATTTCACGTTATACGTGAACAGAGGAAAGTTTTCAGCCTCTGGAATGGCTTCGATGACCTTTGTGCATTTAGAAATCTTGATCATATAAGCATGATCTGTTATCTTGTATTTGCTGAAACAATAAAAGACTCAAATCTGTAGATCAAACCTTCCTTTAGTTGTTCTCTGTACATGTATATTTGATTAGATGTCACAGCCTTCCATTGTGTTGCCCTGAAACATCAGTTAAGCCCGAGCGCATATTTCATGCAGAGAACAAATAATTTTGTTAGCAAGTAACTATACAACAGATGGAAATCTAGCATTGGTTGGTTATGGTGCAGAAAATCAGTCAGTTGAAATATAAGTGCAATAAGCCAATATGCAGGCGCATTTGTAGTTAAAAAAACATATGTTTACTAATTGTTCTTTGATATTGGAGTGAGCATTCATAGATGATAAGATGAATTCCTCAACCTAGTTGTATGCATTGTATTTATAAGTGCCAATAGCTAAATGAAGTGTCTGAATATTTAGAAGGTACCTCACTGTAATAATAATGAAGTCGAACTCAAACAAATTTTGCCAGGTCGCTGGATCCATGTACCCTGTAAAATATTATTTTTAGTATCGATTGACATGAACGGCGGTAGAAATCGTAGTTCCAATTTTCAAGAATGGAGAAACCAAATGTAAACTGATCTTTATAATGGATGCTGAGACCACAACAACCTAGGCCAACACCTAGGCGACCAAAAAGATACAAACAAAAAAAGGAATCAATAAGATGGAGGAAAAGGAATGACCTAGGCTGAAGGAAAAAGGGAATTATTAGGAGGGAAGGGAAATACGTCCCATGAGTTAAACAATGAAGAGGCAAAACAACATCCCTCAGCGACTCAGACAGTGCCCTGTCCAGCCTCGAATGTTGCAGTTGAAGTCCCCACCGGGCGTCACCGCTCGTCAAGATCTGGCTGCACAGCGGTACGGCATCGCGACGCATCAAGCCATGGCCATGGCGGCCAACTACCAGGCTATCGAAGCCCTCTAGCACCCAAGCGCAGGACCCTCGCGGCCATCCTCGCGGCCATCCCTTCGCATTGATTTTGGGCCGCATCACGCCACCATCCGCGTCGGGAAGGAGCGGAAAGGCCCAAAAATCTCCTCCACACCATCTGCCGCCTAGGTAGATGGCACAACAGCCGGAGAGGGAGAAGAGGTCGCCGGCCCCAGGGAAGAATGTGGGCGATGGCAATAGGGAGAAGGAGAGACGAAGGGGATCGAGGGCACCGCTTTGACCATCCACCGCCTTGACCGATCCAACCAGAAAGTAATAAATATAACCAGAAATAATTGACGGTAGAAAGGAGGGAGAGAGGCCAACAGCCGGTTGCCGGTTTCCCCTCTTACCAAAAAAAAAGAGAGGAAAAGCAACTAACTGAGCAAACGATGGAGAAAAAAAAGGAGAGAGCTACGTGTCAGGCAATGGCTGGATGGAAGAGTGGATAAATACCATATCTACAGTAGCTAAAACGTTGTGAGCGCGCTGATCTGATCAACTTTTATCTTTACTATTAAATGACGGATGATTCAAAGTATGTGCCTGGTCTGTTTCTTTTTACTATAGGTGTGGTGTCTGCAACGCTGCCGATATCGTTTACCAACGACGAGATACCGGCAGCGTGACACTTACATGCCACTAAGTCCTTTTTTCCATGCCTCCGATAGGCCTTTTCAAGTGTCTCTCTTCAAAAGAGATGGCCATTCATCTAAGCGGAGTGCAATAAAAAAAAATTAGTGCATACGAGCATGTGCTAGCACAGCCCGTGAGCGGCATCGATGTTGGGGATTTGTTAAAACCTCGGCCATTTTAACTATGTCAACGTTAATTGCATATGTGAGTATATATTGTGCATTCTCTCCATATATGTAGGTGCCCCAAGCTTTGGGCTACTTCAAGGAGCAATATGAGAATAAACCCTTCATAGTGACCCATTGTTGGATGGAGATCAAGAAGTGTCCCATATAGAAACTAAGCTATGTTTCATACAAAAAAAAAAGGTCTAGAAGGCTCGAAGAAGCGTGGCAATGAATCAAGGGTCATCGATCTTGAAGAGTGTGGCCCAAGCAATGGTGGTCATGTGGTTCATCCAAGAGGCCACAAGGCCACCAAGCAAGATCTCAATAAGTGTGATGTGCATCATCACTTGCACTGCGTTGAAAAGGTTGATGGTCCATAAAGAGGAAGCAAATGCTAAGAGGAAACAGAGGCAACCCTGGGAGAACGAGGCCTAAATGGTAAGCTTTTTTTCGAGAGAGTACGCCGAATGCGTACCTTATCTTTATAGAAGGCAGAATTTTAAATACAAGATGACTACAACTCGCTGCAAACAACGAGCGCAGTACAAACTCCACTCCAGGCTAATCAGAAGACAAGCAACCAACGAAAAACAACTCCAACACAAGAGAGCCTATCCTAAGAAGAACATCGAGCCACGCCTCGCTCCACGCCAACCAACCGAAACCTCCAACAGAACTCTCCTTGTCAACGCACCATTAAAGGAGAAGATGGCGGGATTTTGTCGGTTCCAACAAAGGCGTCGTCTTGGACTCCTCCGACGACGTCGTGCATAGTGCCCCGGATGATCCACCTTGGAAAGCGACGAGCACCGGAGGATCGCAGCAAGTCACAAACTGCTGTGTCTCCGAACGCAAGGCTCTCAACGGAGGAACGACATCAAAGATGCCGCCATTGCACCGATTCAACTGAACCTAGGCTTTCGCCCGGAGACACCACCAAACCACCGCGGTAGCGAGGGGTGCCGACACACTTCAACGACGCCTCCAAGGAGGGGAACGACGCCCACAGGCACCGCCACCGGCACCGACAAGGCGGGCCAGACTTTCATCCGTGTAGCCGCACAACACCCACGCTACCCGGTGGATTGGGGCAGTCAAACTCGAAGAGCACACCGCCACCGCCGCAGCACCTCGCCACCGGAGCCATAGCCTCGCGGTCCACCAACGCCGAGCACAGCCGAAAATACGCCATCTCCTACCTCCAGCCTTGACAGGTTGCAACCTCCAGACCACCAACCGCACGTACCAGGCCACCCAGTGCTCCGTCAGGCCGCTCCTGGCCGACGGCAGAGCGAGGCACCTGGCCCTTGGAACCCAAATCGGGCCCAGAAGGATCCAGATCGGTCCCAGATGAACCCAGATCGGCCCCCGCGCCTCCACCACTCACTGTGTCGCTAGCGCCGGCGAGAAGCTCCGCCGCACGCCCGCGTCGCGCAACAGCCGGCCACCACGCCAGGGAACTCCTCCCTAGACGCGCTCCGGGGCCGCCAACGCCTCGACACGCGCCGTCGCCCCAACCCACGCCTACGAGACCATTGCGCTCCCTTTCCGCTGCCTCCCCTGCCAAGCAACTCCTCTCCTCAGCGCCTCCCCGCCGCGCTACAGCGAGCTCCTCCACTCCACACACCCAAGCCAACCGCGCCGCCCCGGAGTCGTCTCCCCCCGCGCGAGAGGAACCCGTCGAGGGCGCGCCGACCCTGCCCGCCGCCTTCGACAACCGGGCGCGGCCGCCACCGCCGACGCCGGCGGTGGCAGCGGCCGGAGGAAGTAGATCGGGGTCGCTTTTTTTAGGTTTCGGTGTTGCCCTGGGGCGGCTCACGCGAGCGGCCCGAGAGCCCAACTCGTGAACTGTCTTTTTAATGGTAAGCTTTATTGACCTCTAAAAGAGAGCCTTAAGGTTGAACAGAGTAATGCCCAGTCAAAAGCCATTGAGGTAGAGGCCAAATTGCTTGTTGAGGAGAACTGGATCATGTTCGCCAACTTAGCATCATGGACCTGAC